>NC_053167.1:11961500-12283500 GCF_016835505.1 Polypterus senegalus
TATAGTGGGTTGGATAAGAGAGAAAGAACTTTACTGCAGTTGGATACTGGATTTTTGTCCTTTTTCTGTTTATTTTGGCCATTTACTTTCCTGCACCCTAATGCCAAATTTTATTGATCTTTTTGCTCATTTTTAGATCTCATTTTTCAACCTCCTTCTGTCATCCCATCCTTTAATAATGTTGCTTGCAGATCAAAACACATTCAAGATATCCGTGCTCATGGAGACAAAATGGGTAAGGCTAAGGAAGGGAGACATTTTTATTTCTTAAAACAAAAACGAACAAAGCGAAGTTTCACTCAGTTAGTCATTTTACTTTTATTAAACAGGATTCTTTGTGTTAGTTTTCTCCCATCTTCTAGCTCCATTATTGCCAAAGAAAGTAATAGACGTTGATGGAGTTTATGGGGGATGTCTGTGATAATAATGAGTCTCATCAAGCCTTTCATTCTATGGCACAATAAATGACCCTGGTTAGTCAGAATGATGTACTTCAAACAAATACTGTTTTGCAAATGTTTTTTCCTGTTTAGTTACCAGTCACTAAAATCATCTCAAATAGTGTGAAGAGTAATACAATTGACAGAAAGTTGCATCCTTGGTAAAGTCACTCTTTGTTTGTAAATGGTTAGTTTTCACAAAACAACCTTTAATGTGTGTTTCCTATATGGATGGTATCCATATATCATTTAGCCAGACAGCATTAAAATGCAATGCCTCTCCAGTGTCTGATCGTGATCATCTGCATTACACAGCACACCGCAGTAACTAATCTGTAAACTAGAATGGAAACTGGCTTCTCGTAAAGAAATGTTTGCATTTCTAATCATGTTAAATGTGGTTGCTGTCCATTTTTGACCAACTACAAATGTACTCTGTGTAATCCATCACCAGCAGCTTTACTCCCACTTTTTCAATGTGGTCATGAGCCATCCAATCATGATGCCCAGACTGCCACTCTCACTTGACCTTATTTTCCCTCTATGCTAATTTTGGTCCCATTGCTTCTAATAGCTTTTCTAACCTGATGCAGTGTCCTTACAAAGAATGCTGATAAGGACTGAACACAGAATTGTGAGAGATGGAAGGCAGAATATATAATTGTGATGAGCAGAGAGTTACCCTTGTGTCTTGTTCAGAATGAAATTCTGGTGGTAGTTGTTTGTTGGTATATTTTGGCACCATTGGGCATATAAAGTGATATAAAGTGGCCCCTTAATAAAACTGAGTTTGACACCCCTGCATTAAATGAATGGCACACTCAAGCACACAATCACCCAGGGATTAGATTAGCATTGCCAATTAAATCAACATAGGCATACGTCTGAGAAGAAATCGAAACAAACATGAAAGTATACATAGTGGAAATGTGGAAATTCTATCAGGTTTCATTTGTCTTTAGCAATATGGGCATTCAGTGAGCCGTGAAGCATGATGTCAGATTACATCTCTTAAACCAAGCATGTATTTATCATGATGGGCCTATTCCTTCAAATTGAAGTATGCAAAAATGAAGTATTTACAGTGCATCCGGAAAGTATGGCCTTAGTCAGGGAGGTGACCAAGAACCCGATGGTCATTCTGTCAGAGCTCCAGAGGTCCTCTGTGGAGAGAGGAGAACCTTCCAGAAAGACAACCAATCAGGTTGCCAACCAAGCAATCTGCAGCAATCCACCAATCAGGTCTGTATGGTAGAGTGGCCAGACGGAAGCCACTCCTTAGTAAAAGGCACATGGCAGCCCACCTGGAGTTTGACAAAAGGCACCTGAAAGACTCTCAGACCATGAGAAACAAAATTCTCTGGTCTGATGAGACAAAGATTGATCTCTTTGGTGTGAATGCCAGGCGTCACGTTTGGAGGAAACCAAGCACCGCTCATCACCAGGCCAATACCATCCCTACAGTGAAGCATGGTGGTGGCAGCATCATGCTGTGGGGATGTTTTCCAGCGGCAGGAACTGGGAGACTAGTTAGGATAAAGGGAAAGATGACTGCAGCAATGTACAGAGACATCCTGGATGAAAACCTGCTCCAGAGTGCTCTTGACCTCAGACTGGGGAGACAGTTCATCTTTCAGCAGGACAATAACCCTAGGCACACAGCCAAGATATCAAAGGAGTGGCTTCAGGACAACTTTGTGAATGTCCTTGCGTGGCCCAGCCAGAGCCCAGACTTGAATCTTGAACATCTGTGGAGAGATCTTAAAATGGCTGTGCACTGACGCTTCCCATCCAACCTGATGGAGCTTGAGAGGTGCTGCATAGAGGAATGGGCGAAACTGGCCAAGGATAGGTGTGCCAAGCTTGTGGCATCATATTCAAAAAGACTTGAGGCTGTAATTGCTGCCAAAGGTGCATCAACAAAGTATTGAGCAAAGGCTGTGAATACTTATGTACATGTAATTTCTCAACTGGAATGCCCATCTAATGATCATTTGACCTCGAGTCAAGGGTTGGCACTGTCGCCTAATGCTTGTCCTCTTCTCTACCTTGCACATCTGATAACTAACAGCATTGGTGGTGTCACATTCAGGTTTATATATTCATTTGCTACATGAAGTGCTATTCTAAAGTGAACAATATTTTATAAATTAAAAAAGATAACCTGCAGTGGGCTGGCACCCTGCCCAGGGTTTATTTCCTGTCTTGCGCCCTGTGTTGGCTGAGATTGGCTCCAGCAGACCCCCGTGACCCTGTAGTTAGGATATAGCAGGTTGGATAATGGATGGATGGCAAAAAGATAACTTTATAATGGACCTTATGTGTACTGGGATCACACAGGTTTTAAAAACCTTAAAATTTCCTGGATATGTCCACTTTGAAGTAGTAAAGGTTTTGATTTCAGAAAATGTGGCTTCTACATTTCTGAGGGCTGCTTGTGACAACAAAACAAAACTAGAAATAATACATTTGATAACAGATTCTTGGCACTGTTTTCTCGAGGCTAAGATATAGTTTTTGCTCGCTTTTGTTCTTGCAGTGGGCATTGTAGGTGGAGTTGTGACAACACCTACCTGCCCGTCACCAAGCTTTGTTCTGCTAATTATTCTACTTTTGCTTCTAGGATTCTGTGTCTTTTTGTATTGTTCGGCCATGGCTTGTAAAAACAGACAGATGTATTTTCTAATGATGTATTTTTTTCCTAAATGGTTCACTTCATACATTCTGTGTTGTTATTTTACAAATCCCACTTAGCGAGATTCATGGCAGCATAGTGAATACGTGTTTCATTATACACATAAAAATAAACCTGAATTGAACTGTGTTCTGCATGTGTATCAGAGGGTCACTATCTGGGTTTCTCCCAGGTATAAATTTCCACCACAGGCTGAGAGAGCATTGTACTGCCAACTATGTCCTCTTCCTTTGCCTCCACAACAACAAGAAACTACCCAGTGAGGGTAATTGACTCCTCCACTTCTGGTCCAAGTACCATAAAAGTAGGTGTCACACATACCTTGATCGATGTGATCCAAGACAGTTTTTCTGTTGTTTAGAATGCCAGCGGGCAACTCTTTTGTTTGTTATTGTGCTATCACTTACCATTTTACTTTGAACCTAAGAAGTAAACGGGACATCCGGGTTGGCGCCCCAGTGTTTATCTTTACCTTTGACCCATCATTCCCTCAGATGACCACATCATAATTACACTGCCTTGTATTTTTTAAAAGAAGTCTTAGATGTTTGAAAGAGCCAAGTGGCCCTCAGGTGTCAAAACAAATACTCAGAAAATGACAGGGCAGAGTGTGTGATAGAGCAGGTTGAAGCACCATAAATGAATGATCAAATTTTAATGCATGATGAGTCGCTGTTGCTGAGGATATGGTAGTAAAACAACTGAGGATGCTTTCAAATGAGTAAACTCACTAACACTCACTGGTAACATTCAATCTATAAATTCACAGATGTGCAAAATAAATGCACATTGTGACAGTGTGAGGCACAAACGACAGCTCTGCGCTGCCACTCTGTCTATGCTAAAACATCTGTACTGAACCAAGTAAACCTCAAGATCAAACCTTGGTAACAATAGGCATTGCTAAACTGGCCTGTGTCTATGTGTGTGTTTGCCCTGCAATGGATGAGCACCCTCTCCAGGGATTGTTCTTACCTTGTGCTCAAGGCTTACTGGGATAGGCTCCAGCTGCCCCATGAGCCTGACCTAGTTAAGCGGGTTAGGAAGATGTATGCTCCTATAACGGTTGTTTGGTTCTTGTCAGTTGTCTGCATGTTAACGTGTATTCTATCTCACCAAAGCACATGCAGCTGTTTCAATCCAGCGGTAACAAAATAATGCAAAATAATTGCAAAATAATGAAATGAGCTTCTGTATAGTCAGAGAATGAGAGTGATTATAAACGTGACCTTTTTCAGTTATTATTGTCTAGTTGGCTACAGAACAAAGACAATTCACATCTGGGCATCAACATTGCATGTCAATAATGGAGCTTGGCAATGACATTCCAAGGTGAATCCGTGAGGAAAAAGAGCAATGAAGTAAAGTGCACAACCAGTCTCTTCTTAAGATGGCTGAATCTCACAGCAATGTTTTGCTTTTTGCTTTTTTTACTTCTTTAAATGACATGGATAGACTCTTTAGCAATATGTGTGTTTCCTCAAGACTGGATGGCATTTTTGGCATGTATGAAAGAAAATGTAACTGCTTGCAAACTATTAAGGGTTGAACGCTGTTTTGCTGTAATGGCAGGTTATTCATACAGGCATCTGTCATAAGACAGGTTGCAGTAAGCTGACCTAAGACAACTTCCTTTTCTAGGAAAGCGTCTGTTATACACAGGAAAGATGACCTTTCCTTCTTTGGGACCCCTCTGACATGTACACAAAACAGAAACGGTTGGCCAATTTGTTATATTATGCTTTTTATTAAGTAAGGGGGAGGGAGACAATATTAAAAGCCGACTGAAAGCAAAACTTTGCCCTTATGCCTTGCAATGTAGAATCCATGAACTCGCATGTGACTGAATTAAGATTGATTGATTGAACTATTCCTGTCTTCCTCGGAGATCTCCTTCCACACTTGAAAAATGATATTTTTTTTAGCAAAGACACAAAGGTACCCATTAGTTCAATTATAAAATGCAAGAGTGAGCTAATTGTTTTTAAAAATTTTATAAAATACTAGCAGTGTAAGCCCATACTGTAAAAAGCCCAGGGTCCTAGAAACTATTAAAATCGTCAGAAAAAAAGTGAAATGTAGAGATGTCAGGTACTCTGGGCATCTCTCTCCTAGGAGGATTCATTTTGCCGATGTGCTCGTATTGCTTGTGCATTAGTGGCTAGAGGAAAAGTAAAAGGGATACTGTTTTGCTAATGTTAAGTGACTTTGTCTTTCAACTGAGGTTTCATTTTGCTGATGTCCTGACCTTGCTTGCGTTATTAATAGCTAAACAAATTTTCTGTTTCCTCAGAGGCAGAGCCCTTACCCCGACTCCAACTCTCAATTCTGGGCTGGACACACACACACATTTCCATGCGTATATATATATATACAGTACAATGTCTTTCTTGCGGCAGCATTTGCTGCACTAAGGTATTTTGTAGTGAGAAGTGAGGTGCATGTGAGTGCCGAAAAAATTTAAAAGCGCATGCAAGTGCCATCTTGTGGCTGTGGTTGAGCGTGAGCAGAGCAGACTGCTCCATTCACACACAGGTCTTTCGTTTATATATGTCTAGAGCTTAAAGGATACATTTCACGTTGAAGTTATTTGTTTACAAACATGGTACTGTATAGATGCATTTGCTATGCAAAATTGTATTAAAAAGTTAAGCATTTTCTAAAAATTTAAACAAAATCTTCCAACGATAATGTCAAGCCTTCAAATAAGCTCCTGTTCATCACATATAATAGCACACCTGTAACATTCATACAGGATTAGACTACAAGGTTATGTTAAGGGATCGTTTATACTTCACGCTCAGAATGTGTACACGCCCGCATCATGGCTGCCATGCGTTCTGAGCGTTCATTTGACCCGTCCTCTGAGCAGGTCCTCAGAAATTAACGCAACACGTGCGCGAGTTGCAGTACTAGCAAAAATTCAGGGGGGCGCAGTGTGCTAAAAGTCGGAATGTGTCAGAATCAGAGTCTCTGTTTACTATCTAAATGTGACAAAAAGCTTTGCGGATCCTACGAGATCGGTGTGCACGCTTCAATGTTTAATGAATGGTTCGATGTGGCGAAGCAAAATGCCGACATACAGATGCATTCGTGGAGCTTTTATATTCAAGCGTCGCATATTCCTGATCATAATGACACAATATATTATACAAAGTTATTGTCTGTTTTACCTGCATTTTTATCACTCTTTAATTTAATATTGTTTTTTTATCAGTATGCTGCTGCTGAAGTATGTGAATTTACCCTTGAAATAAATTAATAAAGTATCTATCTATCTATCTATCTATCTATCTATCTATCTATCTATCTATCTATCTATCTATCTAACTAGATAGATAGATAGATAGATAGATAGATAGATAGATAGATAGATAGATACTTTATTAATCCCAAGGGGAAATTCACATAATCCAGCAGCAGTATACTGATACAAAGAAACAATATTAAATTAAATAGTAAGAAAAATTAAAAAAATTAAAATAAAATTAATGTTAGCATATCTATCTATCTATCTAAAAGTCTCACATACCATTTTCTGTGCCGTCTTTTTTTTTTTTTTTTTTGCAACTTCACAACAGCAGCATAATGCACAGCGCTGTATTTGAGCCACTGAGAAAAAAAATTAAGGACTTGGTGAAAACGTATATTTTATGATTAAAATGGAAATTTTGGCTTTAATCTCGAAATGTCCACTTTAACCTCGTAGTTTACTTTATCATTAAAGCAGACCATCGTAAATGTCATTGCAGTTTTTAATCGCTAAGGCAAGCAGTAATAGATCGCCACACAGAACACATTAAACGTATGATATTCCAACTCTCTGCACATTTATAATATTTAGATTTATACTTGATATCACTTTCACGATGAAATGCATTAAAGTGTGTATGTTACATTTTACAGAGAAATTGTTAATTTCGTTTAAATAATGAATACTGTTAATAATTACACACATGGGGGTGACACGGTGGCGGAGCGGTAGCACTGCTGTCTCGCAGGGAGTCACGTCACTTGTATTCCCTGCTTGGATTCCACACTGTGCTCCAGTTTCCTTCCAAAGATATGCAGATTTGGTGCTGCTAAAAAGACGGCAGTGTATACGTGTGCTTGTATTCACCTTGCAATGAGCTGAGGCCTCGTCCAGGGATTGTTTCTCACTCGTGCACAATGCTTGCTGGAATGGACACATCCCTGGACTGATGGATTTAATCAATAAACATCATTTTCAGAGATATTGCGGTATGGTGTCATCGGAATTTAATGGGTGTTTTAGGCAATTCACAACACAGAGAAGCTGAACATGTTCTCACCGTGATAATGTCTTGCACTGCCACCTGGTGGATTCCTCCAGATTTACGTAAAGCAGTGTTTCTCAACCTTTAAGTATTGGCGACCCGAGTTTTCATAACAGTTTTAATCGCGCCCCCCCCCTAACATTTTTTTGAAATGTAGATGCATATTTTATTATACCTACTTAACTTTTATCGACATTTATCTAACTCTATATTTATTGTTCTAGTATCAGAATGTAGTTTAAGTTAATTTGTTTTGGTTTCAACAGATGTTTTTTCATATTTTTGATTCTTGTTTTCTTTTTTTCACATCTTCGCGCCCCCCTTTTTGTTAGTTCATGCCCCCCTAGGGGGGCCTGCCCCACAGCTTGAGAACCACCGACATAAAGTACGTGTGCAAGTATAAACACTACAATACTTGCGTAGCATGCAAGTATAACCCCGGCCTAAGAGTTAAGCGATTTAAGGGAAAAAAATGCAACTATTTATTATGCCTAGTAGACATGAAAATTAAGAGAGAGCGACTGGAAGAGAAGGATGTAATTAAAAAAATGTAACGAGGGTCAGAACCGGGAGTACAATTATAACAAGTAGTTATAAAAAAAATTGTTGAGTTCTAAAAGCAGAGAAACAAAACAAAGACCATTTTTTTCAAGAAAAGATTTGCAGGGTTCTGGAATATGTAGTCGGATGGGAAAGCATACCCCTCGAAGATCTTTTATCCTGTCTCAACATCATTGACAGGCCACAACCTCTAAAGACTTGCCCATTCCGGGACAGTCTTAGTATTAGGAATGAACAATAATGCTGATAGAATGGCAGAGATATAACAGCCCAAACTGCAAATCAAAATGAAAACTTTAACTATACCTCAAAAATAAATTAAATCAATAAATCAATGAATACCTATGGGTATAAAACTCCCCAAGAAAAGCACCTCTATACCAATAGGTACCCCCAGTTCTTTGTTTCTGATATCCATCTGTGGCATTTAGGGTTACAAAGGCTTTTATGATCCCCATAAAGTATCCCCATTACCTTTAATTATTGTGCGCCTAAATTCATTAAATGATTTGTCTCCAAATAAAACAATTAGTTTATAATGTTCAGGTCTTGGCACTGAAGGAATTGTCCACAGAGATTTGGCACATCTCAATGAAGTGTTCATAGTCGGCCTGACACAATGGCCAGTGCAGACTGGCATGTTCAAAATAGCTCAATGCCCTTAATAATTGAATTGAGTTTTTATTGTTCATCACTTTGAGTTTTTCTGCATTAGTTATTCATAACTAGCGTAGTAGGCTTATAAGTGGAAGTGCACTTTAGACAGAATAAATTGGATTGCATTACACTGAAATATGCTAATAGTTTCAATTGCAATAAATAAAAGGAAACTTTAGGAATGCCCACGTGACCCACTCAAAGCTTTGCTGCATCTCAGCAACATATTATGTGCTTTCTCACGGCAGCAGGGTTTCTGTCAAAGCACAAGCAGTTCATTTCACCCACAAAGGACAAATCAGAGATGCCAGTGATCACAAAGATGCCATTTGTTCACCTCTAAGTAATTGCACCAGAGATTCAGATAAAATAGCACTCGGGCTGTCTGTTTTTACATTCTGTCACAAGTGCTAAACAGGAGATCAAAGAGCAGTGAGACTTTACAAGTGACAGGGACACACAGAATAAGAATTACAGCGATGCATTTCACTCACTGCTGAAACATAAGAGAATCTTTGGTTTGAATGATATTGTACTTTAATGTACAGTATATGGACACAAACTTACTGTATCATTCAGAAGCCTTTTGCTTTTGATATTCTGAGATTTTAAGCCACTAATTTGCTCCGGCAAGACAAGTAATGGCATTCTCTAAACCGTTCCACGCCATCCTTTAGTTTCGTATTCTGAACCACTATAAGATGACTTTGGTTGATCAAGATCATTAACATACTGCAGCATTTTGTCAGTCATTTTCACACAGTATACTTTTTATAGGCTGATAAAGTCTCACTCTAAACTGAATAACTGTACAATGTATCCAAAAACGGACATCTTATATTAAACTTTCCTTTTCACCTGATCACATTGTAACTGTTTGGAATTGTCATGATTTTGGATGATTATGATTTTCATCTATTTTCTTTGTTATGTTAATATTGCAAATTTGATTTTGTTTTCAATCTATTGAGGTTTATTTGGTGGTGCAGACTTCATTTCTGTCATTATCATGTTTATAAGTATTAGTTATGAATGTTTCAGGACACTGTTTTTTGTCTGATACTTCCTGATTCACAGGTACAAGAAAAACGCCACATGTGATATCCCATTTGACTTATCTTGAGGGCTCATTATGAAGGATGTTGAGCTTTTTAAGATTCCCCCCTGTTTTTGGCCCTCTAGATCTGAAAAAAAAACCCACTAATGTTAGGGCATTTTTGAACACCCTTAGGATAAAGAGTAAATCAATAGATGTTTTCAATAGAAATGAATAGAAGAACATGAAGTTGGGCATGCCACATCAACTGACCTCAGGCTTTCACCCTCCTAATGAAACTACCAGGTGTCAAGCTTACTCTTTTTCACAAAACTTTTTTATTCTATTTCAAAGTTGCTGATCACAAATATGATAATATTTTTGATATTTGATTCTTTACTGGTGGTCCTAGCCCTCTAAGGGACCAGTCACAGAAGGTTAAAAAAGGGAAATGTCAAACAAAAGCAGGTTGGAGTATCATTTTAAACTATTTCAGGACCAGTAAATATGATTCAAAATGCAGCAGCATGTCTGAAGTTTAACCAGACCAGACGGTCACTCCTCTTTCCAGATCACTGTATTGGCTTCCTGAATTGGCACATATTACATTCAAGCCCTTGATGCTTGCCTACAGAGTAGGCCAGTGAGCCTGCACCTATATATTGTAATGGATGGCATACATGGGCTGGCATCTTGGCCAGGGTTGAACAGGGACCCTCACCCAGCTGGGAGGCCAATACGAAAGAAGAAATGGTGGAGATGATGGCTGATGCATAGTTTCTAACCCAGTATGCTAAATGGCCACATCCCTGGGCTTTGGTACCCATTTGGATACTCACACAACATACTGAGAACTGGATTCCAGGAGTACATCCCTGTTGGGTTCAATGGGTACTGCAAGAGGGGGCTGCAGGGGTTTACAATCTGGTTTCTTCTGACCCAGAAGTGCTTCCATCAGACCATGACCTAACACTGGAACTACTCCCAGGATTGAAATAAAAGAGGTCACTCTGCTTCACCTCTGGAAGGGCAACACTCATGAGGAGAGCAGAAGGAGCAAGAGAATCTTGTGGTTATACGTGTATATTTTTGGCTGTGTTCACTAAAAAGTGTTTGTGAGGAATACAAATCTTTTATTTGAACATGGAATTGTGTTGGTGACTATATGTCTAGGGAGGCACGATGGTGCAGTGGTAGCACTGCTGTCTCGCAGTAAGGAGACCTGCGTTTTGCTTCCCGGGTCCTCCCTGCGTGGAGTTTACATGTTCTCCCCGTATCTGCGTGAGTTTCCTCTCACAGTCCAAAGACATGCAAGTTAGGTGCATTGCCGATCCTAAATTGTGCTTGGTGTGTGTGTGTGTTTGCACTGTGGTGGGTTGGTGCCCTGCCTGGAATTTGTCCCTGCCTTGTGCCCTGTGCTGGCTGGGATTGACTCCAGCAGACCCCTGTGTTAGAATATAGTGGGTTGGATAATACCTGACTGACTACGTGTCTGTGGTTTGGGTGTGAGTGGTGCTCCCACTGTGGTCACAATATATGGAGACTTTTTTTGAGATCCTATGTTTGTTTTCACCCACTCAGATCTGCTCATGAATGGTGTCTGGTAATGCCACCTCTGTATGGTGTCAATCTCAGTCCAGAGTCTTTTCATATTGAGCTCCTGACTGATTGAACACCTGCCAACCTCCATTCCCAATGCTGACTCCCTCAATGTGCTTGAGAAGCATTTGAAGACTCTTGTGTTTGATGAATTGCAGTGTAACTCATATCTGTTAGACACTCTAAATCTGAGAATTGTAACTCACTAGTATTTTTTTTGACCTCTTCACTTGCAGAAATCAATTTTGCACCCTTGTCCTGTAATACTTCTAACAAATAGTCCCCAAAACTGATGTTACTCGATAATGTTGGCATATTTATATGGCGCTTTGGAAAAAAAGCATCTGCTAAGAAAATAAATGTAAAAGTATATATTTGGTGCAACTATTCATGTTTATTACAATGTATGTACTTCTACCTCATTATGTAAATCCTTACATTTGTCATGAACACTTTGAATTAGGGTGGCTTACACTAATTTAGACTTTTTCTTTTGAACCATTTTACTTTTTCCTGCAATGCTATATTGACATTTTTGCATGTTGCTACTTTGTGTATGTGTTTTTAAGGTGTTGCTCCAGATGATCAGGGCCAAGAGTCTACAGTATGTTATAAAAGAGGGGGTATAAAGTTCAGTGCCATAGACTTCTAGATTTTCTGAGTTTGCAATATAAATATAATATGTGTGCTTAAAATTTTGAATTTACAGTTGCTGCTTTTGGTTTTCAACCACAAGTTATGATTTCTCATTTGATTTTAATGCTCAGCTTTTTGATCTTTCCAGTCATGATCTCTTTTTCTTTCTCTCGATACCCTTGCCTTTCTGACCCAGTGATATGCTGTTTTCATCAAAGGAATAACAAGGATGAATAGATGTGCCTTTTACATTGTTGAAGTGAGACCAGTTGTTGTAACTTAGATCTTGGGACAGAGGGACCAGGAGTTTCCATCTGGGAAATGGTTCCACAAATCTGTGTTCGCCTCTGTCTCCTTCCTCTGCCATCTTTTGTTTGTCTCATCTGAGAGGTGTTTTTTCTCAAAGTGAATTGCTGTATAGCAACACCATAGAGCAGGGCTATTCAATTACAAATTCAGTTGGGCCAGATTGTCAAACCAAGAAGGTTAGCTGGGCCAGTCACTTTAACGGCAAAGCAGCTCGTAATGACAAATTTTAAAACCAACACAAACAAATTTATTGAAAAACATAAGGTTTATTCGTTGTTTCTCTTTTAACTTTGGTCAGTTTGCAGAGCAAATGGTGCATACAAAAAGAGCTGAATTAACAGAATCTGAGGTAGCTTCTATTTTTTCCAATTACAAAAGAAAAAAAACTGACCTAGGCTACATATCTGACCTATCTGATCACAAAGTGCATAAAACAAAATAGTGCACAGTAGTAAGCTATTAGAAATAACATTGTTTCCTTTTGAAACAAAATAAGCAACTTGCACACATTTGACCCAGGAACATCTCAAAGTGCATAAAATAAAAAGTGCACAGTATTCACAACTATAACAACACTGAGGGAACATATTTTAAATCACCATGTGTGATTAGGCATGCCTCTGTTACGCATCCCACATTATACTGATGTATTGTAGGCTACAGTTACCTTGCTGACTTAGTGGGAGAAGTGACATTTTTTGTTTTGAACGAGAGCAGTGACTTTAGGCTCATAATCTGTCAAGTTGTCAATGCAATTCGAAGGCATTGGTGGAGAGTATGGTCAGTCAGGGAGCAACGAGAGTTGCTTTTTATGGAGTTCATGTGTGAAAAACTTGACTCACATGTATATGTTGATCCAAACATACTGAGCATGACGATCGCTACTTTCTTAATGTTAGGGAACTGATGTGCGTTGACATCAGTCCAAAACATTGCAGGCCCGTTAGTGGAAAGCTCCTGTGCCATGGTTACAGATGACTGCATGTCAACAAGTTCGAGTGTGAATTTCCCCTCGTCAATGGAAGGGACCAGTTTCTTAGCTCTGGCGGATAAGTCCCCTTCTATTGCAACAGTGAACGGGTCTCTGACAAAAACGGCCAACTCTGTGGGCAGATCAAGTCCATCCAATCGACCAGCAAAGTTATTTTTCAACATAGTAATGAAATCTGTCATCACATCCGTGATTTATGCGGGGGATGAGATGCACTTGCTGAGTGTCGGAAAATGCAGCATTCGGCCTGTGCTCAAATCATTTGCGAAATGGTCCAGTTTAACTTGGAATGCGTGCATCTGTTCCACTGGGTCGATGACAGTTTTGTCTCTGCCTTGTAGTCCCAAATTGAGATCATTCAGGTGTTTGAATATGTCGCTCAGAAAGCAGGCATCGGCCATGAAGTTGTCGTCCAGTATGCGACTCAAGTGCGTTTCTGCCTTTTTTTGCTATCTGCCGCGGAGGTAAGTTATGATCTCTTCTCTGAGACCGCAGAAACGCTCCAGTGCTTTGCCTTTGGACAGCCACCTCACGTCATTGTGCAAAAGAAGGTCGTGGTGCTCAGCAGACATTTCTGACAGCAGCATGCGGAATAAGCGGTGTTGGAGGCTTGATGTGGAGCGAATAAAATTAATTATAGCCATAACGCTGTCCATTGTCGTTTTGAGTGCCCCGCTTAGTTTTGCGCACAGCACCGCCTGATGCACAATGCAGTGTAAGGAGATCAACTGAGGTGCAACAGCGGACCAACGTGCTGCCAAACCATTCACTTTCCCGGTCATGGACGGAGCCCCATCTGTCACAAGCATGCACACACGCTTCATATCCAGACCACTGTCTTTAAAAAAGGTGGAAATTTTCCCAAAGACTATATCGCCAGTTGTGTGTCCTTCTAACGGCAGTAGGCCGAGCAGCTCCTCTCGGAAGTTTTTGCCATCAAAAAAACAGACATATATGCACAACTGAGCAGTATCAGTTTTGTCTGTGGATTCATCTACTGCTATAGACATAGTATCAGCTTTCATCAGGTCTCCTAACAGCGTTTCATACACATCTGCAGCAAGAATTTCAACCCTACAAATGTTTGAAGTATCTGACAGGGGTACGTTTTTCATAGCAGATACCACGCTCATTTTAATTTTATCATCATTTATCACCTCATCCACAACAGCCAGCATACAGTCCTTCACGGTTTCAGAGTCTGCGAATGGCCTTTTCTTTTTTGCCAGTATCCAGGAATCACGAAGGGATGCTGCAGTAGCTCTCACTTGAGCTGTGAATGTCCGCACCATGGTAGTACTGCTCCGGTTGTAAGATGCAATCAAACTCTGCACTTTTGCAGCCCTCTCTTGAGATCCCTCTGGAAAATTGGTGCGAAAAGTGTGGTGTTTCTCAACATGATGCCTCCGCACATTGTAATCTTTGAGTACTCCAACGCACTCATTACAAATTAAACACATCGGTTTGGCGTTTGGATGTGCCGGTAAAATAAACAAGTATTTGTCAGTCCAGGCAGGGTTAAACTTACGGTTTGCATTGGCAATTTTACGTTTCAGTGTTGAGAAAGACATATTGATAATAATCTAAGCTACTACCGGCATGCTCTGCATTGTTTGCGTGTTGCAGGCTACGTAATTTACGTAGGAATGCGTGTTTGTGGCGGGACCATAGACATAATAAATACTTTATATTTATATTAATATACTATATATTTATATTCATATAATATATATATATATTAAATAACAATTTATGAATAAAATATATTAATTTATTATCTATGGGCGGAACCACGGGCTGGGCCACTTGGAGGTTGATTCTGGGCCGCATGTGGCCCGCGAGCCGCCAATTGAATAGCCCTGCCATAGAGTATGAATCATGTGGTGTCATAGGGTATGTTCTGTGTTTGGGGCCTTCTGTTAATGATTCAGATCCAACCTTTTTATAAATCAGGCCTAGAAGGTTTCTTTCAATTGCTTTCTCTCTGTTCTCTCCTTAACTGGTGTCCCACACATAAGCTCAGGGTTCAGGTGCCTGGCTTTGAAATGGAAGGCACAGGGAAGAATAAATATGTTTCACTGTCTTTAACTAAGCCCCATTTGCTTCTCTCATACTGTAGGATGAGTTTCAGGACTTCCAATGTACCAAAGAGCCTCCAAGATCAGTCACCATCCACAGGGAGGATGAGGAACTTGTGCAGAGCTACAGGTACCTGGAGGTTCACATAAACAGCAAACTGGACTGGTCTGACAACACAATGATGCTGCATAAGTAAAGCCAGAGAAGACTGTACTTCCTGAGGGGACTCATGTCTTTTGATGTTTGCAGCAATGTTGCTTGAAATGTCCTATCAGTCCATAAAAGGCAGTGTGATGATCTGTTCTGCAGTATCATGAGGAAGCAACTTAAGCTCAAAAGATACACAATGCCTGAACAAACCCATTAGGAAAGCTTGCTTCATCAGTCAGCTAATCCTGGTCACAATGAAAGCTGTTGTGGAAAAGATGATGGTGGCAAAATTGGATGCCATCATGAAATATTTCCTCCATTCATTCCATTGCCCTTGAAGCACTTTTAGCCACAAGCTCATTCCTCCACAGTGTGCCAAGAAGTGCCTCTGTGAATCTGTTCTATCCACTGGTATCAGGCAATTCAACGCTTCCTCCCAATGCCCCAGACTTATTGCCGATACTCTTTATGTTCTTTTTGCCATTACTTCACAATATATATTATTTATTAATTAATTTATTAATGGTATTATTTGTTCTTTGAACCTGTATACTTTTTATGTTTCTGCTGCTGTATGCATCTAAATTTTCCTTTGGGATTAATAAACTTTACCTAATCTAACCAAATCTAATTACTTCCAGTCTTATAATGCAGGTCATCTCCCTTCTGCCACAGGACCTATATAGGAGGAAATGTGGTTGAAAGTCCATTGTCGTTGCCGATTCTGCTCTCAATGAAAATGCTGCCTTTGAGAAGCAAACTATAATCTGAAGAATCACTAACAGGCTATTGTTCCCTTCTTTCCTTTAAGTGCCCGTGTGGAGCCGAATTTTGTTACAGATTAAATGACATGCTAGCATATGCTCCAAACTATCCATGTTGTCTTTTGATTGACTTTCATACAGGTTAGAAGAGATCGGATGGGATGTGGTATCTGGACATTCTGAAGCAGTGGCCCTTCTGCAGAAGCATGGCTTCTACGCGGGTCATGTTTACCTCAATAAGCACACACGCATGTACCGATCCTCCCAGCTCCATTATGTTGCTTCTGATGAAGTCAGAGTGCCGGGATAGCTAAATTGAATGAATTTGGACAAGCTCAAGTCCTGGGTTTAACACACAGTGGAACAGCTTAGAAAATTAATAATAAAAACATTTGAAGGCAGCAAACACATTTACAAATGCTTAACTTGTTCTAAGAAGATTCCAATGTAAATGAGTTCAGTGCAGTACAGTGCTTGTTGGGATTGATGCCTGTGATGGACGGCTGGCAGCTCAACCTGGCTTGACGCCCAAAGGATGGAAGGGGGAAGTCAGCTACTTTGGGAATCTGTCTTGCCCAAGATGCTAGATGATGGCTTCCCTGCAGCATAGTGGTGTCCCGGTTTCCCACAGGGCACCATGGGATCTGGAGTTCAGCTTCACAGCCCTACTGACTACCGTGGGTGCCGCCAGGAGATGCTGCAGGGAAACCAGAGAGTTTCTACTTTCTGCATAGCCCAGAAGTGCTCCAAAGTCATGGAGATGGAAGTCCCGTAGTACTTCCAGGCTGAAGAAAAGTTCTCCATTTGACCTGGATGGACTATACAAAGGACTGCTGTAAACCCAGCAAGTGAGCCAGAGTTGGGAAAATAGAAGACAGAGCTTGCTGGAAGTTGTGGAGGAGAGATTTATATATAATTATTGGTTGATTACTGTGATTATTTACATGTCTGTATATGGTGGATGTGGTGCTTCAAGGGCATTTTATTTATAAGAGAAGGGAATTAAAAATACTTTTTTGTACTTTTACCTAGTGTCCTGGATGTCTTGTCTGTCGGGTTACAGGAGCAACAATACCTTCTAGTGTCACACGCCAAACATGTTTGTCTTTACAATCTTAAAAAATGACTTCTCCTTTCTTTAATTGCAGAAATGCATCAATCAGGTCACATAGTTTTTTTTTTTTGCTTTGTGCCCCCCTCACCATAACCTATCATCTATGAGGGAGGAGAGAACGCTTTAGATTTGTCAAAAATTTCAATCTCCATTTTTTTGGTGGATCTCATCGTTTCAGGGTCCCATGATATCGAAAACATCGTTATCTTGATGATAGGTGTGTGTTTCTCTGTCTGTGTTTGTCTGCGTGTCATAGTGCCTTGAAGTTGGTCTAGAGCTAAAAATGGCTGGATGGAGAAATACCAAACTTGAACTTGTTATGAGATGTCAATGTGATGATTAGTTTTTGAGCCAAATCGTGCAAGAGAAAAAGGTACTCCCTCAAATACCTTAATTCTGCAATTAATTATGAATTCTTCTCATCAATTGCTATTGCAATGACCTATTTTAAAATCAGAAAGATCATCATCAGAGCAGTAAATAATTAATGAAATTTTATAGAATAGTTTGGGTAACTTGGTTCCTAGGGCACAAAGCCTACTGACTCTCACATCACAATTTTTTGTTTATGCACTGCGACAGTAGGGGGCACAATCGCTCCCTTGAACCCTCAGGTATCATGACAAACACCAAGTAAAAGTCCAATAATTCTTATTTTTATTATAATAATTACATGCACCAAGCACCCTCCACTCCACACTACTCATTAATTAATCACAGACTACAATAAACAATCCTGCAACTCCCAGACACTTAGCCACCCTTCCTCCCAGCTCAGCTCGTCATCTGGGAGTTCTCATGGTCCTTTAATATCTCCTGTCCCGGAAGTGAATTACACCATACAGTCCATGAGATTCCCTATCATTTCCGGGTCAGATACAAAGTCCTTTTCTTTACCCAGGAAGCACGTCATTCCTACTGCTCATGTGACTAGGACGTACTTCCGGGTTATAGGGTATGTAGCACTCCCCAAGCCTCCCTACAGCAACTCCTGGTGGTCCCCATGGTATCCAGCAGGGCTGTTTATAAAAACTATGAGGTCCTGCTGGAATTTGGGAAGCCTCCATGCTGCTGGGAGGGCTCCATCTGGCGCCTTGGAGGTGTGGGCCGGAATATATGGCCGGCCATCCTTCACAGCACTTAAACCACCCATACTAATCTTATTGAATTATCTAATACTAACAAAATACCCGCGCTTCGCAGCGGAGAAGTAGTGTGTTAAAGAAGTAAAGAAAAAGAAAAGGAAACATTTTGAAAATAACGTAACATGATTGTCAATCTAATTATTTTGTCACTGTTATGAGTGTTGCTGTCATATATATATATATAGCAAAATACCGCGCTTCGCAGCGAAGTCGTGTGTTAAAGAAGTTATGAAAATGAAAAGGAAACATTTTAAAAATAACGTAACATGATTGTCAAAGTAATTGTTTTGTGTATTTGGCGGCAGCGTGACGAAGTTGTTTTCGTCTAGCTGCATCAGAAAATATACCACGACGTCTGACCGCCTCCTTTTTACTGTTTTCTCACAGCTTGGATTGCTGCTGTCATAATCGGTTTGAGTCTACATATATATATATATATATATATATATATATATATATATATATATATATATATATATATACATACATATATATACATGCCTCTGTACATCATATATACACACACACACAAATTATATATATGTGTGTGTGTGTGTGTGTATGTATATGTGTGTGTGTTTGTATATACTGTATATATAATGTAGATAGGTGTGTGTGTGTGTATATATATATATACACATACATACAAACATACACACAGGTATATATATATGTGTATATACAGTATATGTATGTGTCTATATGTGTGTGTATAGCTTTGGTCACTGAGTGCAAGGGAAAAATAATAAAATGTAGTCTATAAGTTATTAAACAGTAAAACATTAACGTTTTAAAAAGTAAAGCTACATTGAGCACTACTGGAGTGGTTTCGGGTAAACTACATTTTAAAGACGGTGTAACACAACAGGTAAGTAGTACTAATAGCAGCTAAAATGTGTATATGGATCTGTCGGTAGTTGATCCCTTTTGAAAGGCGCTACACGACAGCTGTGGTATAGAAATTACATTTTCTATGTGAACGTCCAAATTTCTGCCTCTGATAATGTACCTTACCGGCATTACCAGCAATTAAAGAAAATTAGTTTTGTGTCCTCTGCAGTGTTAAGAGAGAAAGGCTTTGGTTTGGGATAAAAGGAAAAAAGGTGTAAAGATAGGAAAGTTGCCTTTTTCTTTTATATAGTGTAGAGAGATGTCTTCGCTGACGATATGAGCGCCTTTTGGGGACAGTTGCAGTGGGTCTTGTGTAGACTGGTGAGACGTCCCAGCCATTAATCGGCTGTGATGGCACTGTTGGTCCTCCACTCCTGTGCGTGTCTTCATAATCCGAGCTGACGACCTCATAATCGTATACGTGCAAAAGAAAGTGCGAAGCGCCTTAATATTAATTTGCCGCGGTGTAGAAAAGGGGTCCCGTGTTTGCACTTGTCTGGGCTATAGCTCATGGGGAGGATGAAAAAAATTAAAAGAGCTCACTTTGACTTAAAGGCAGAAGCGCAGTCAGCGTCTCAAAGGCCGGCACAGCTATGCGTGCGCGCCGGCAGCTCGAGTTTTGTAGGGCAGGAGATGCCATTTTTTGCAGACAAGTTCACGTGATCAAAAGTCTCAGCGCTCTTTGGATGTCTTATATATATATATATATATATATATATATATAGCAAAATACCCGTGCCTCGCAGCGGAGAAGTAGTGTGTTAAAGAAGTAATGAAAAAGAAAAGGAAACATTTTAATAATAACGTAACATGATTGACATTGTCATTGTCATGAGTGTTGCTGTCATATATATATACACAGTGGTGTGAAAAACTATTTGCCCCCTTCCTGATTTCTTATTCTTTTGCATGTTTGTCACACAAAATGTTTCTGATCATCAAACACATTTAACCATTAGTCAAATATAACACAAGTAAACACAAAATGCAGTTTTTAAATGATGGTTTTTATTATTTAGGGAGAAAAAATCCAAACCTACATGGCCCTGTGTGAAAAAGTAATTGCCCCTGAACCTAATAACTGGTTGGGCCACCCTTAGCAGCAATAACTGCAATCAAGCGTTTGCGATAACTTGCAATGAGTCTTTTACAGCGCTCTGGAGGAATTTTGGCCCACTCATCGATGCAGAATTGTTGTAACTCAGCTTTATTTGAGGGTTTTCTAGCATGAACCGCCTTTTTAAGGTCATGCCATAGCATCTCAATTGGATTCAGGTCAGGACTTTGACTAGGCCACTCCAAAGTCTTCATTTTGTTTTTCTTCAGCCATTCAGAGGTGGATTTGCTGGTGTGTTTTGGGTCATTGTCCTGTTGCAGCACCCAAGATCGCTTCAGCTTGAGTTGACGAACAGATGGCGGACATTCTCCTTCAGGATTTTTGGTAGACAGTAGAATTCATGGTTCCATCTATCACAGCAAGCCTTCCAGGTCCTGAAGCAGCAAAACAACCCCAGACCATCACACTACCATCACCATATTTTACTGTTGGTATGATGTTCTTTTTCTGAAATGCTGTGTTCCTTTTACGCCAGATGTAACGGGACATTTGCCTTCCAAAAAGTTCAACGTTTGTCTCATCAGTCCACAAGGTATTTTCCCAAAAGTCTTGGCAATCATTGAGATGTTTCTTAGCAAAATTGAGACGAGCCCTAATGTTCTTTTTGCTTAACAGTGGTTTGCGTCTTGGAAATCTGCCATGCAGGCCGTTTTTGCCCAGTCTCTTTCTTATGGTGGAGTCGTGAACACTGACTTTAATTGAGGCAAGTGAGGCCTGCAGTTCTTTAGACGTTGTCCTGGGGTCTTTTGTGACCTCTCGGATGAGTCGTCTCTGCGCTCTTGGGGTAATTTTGGTCGGCCGGCCACTCCTGTGAAGGTTCACCACTGTTCCATGTTTTTGCCATTTGTGGATAATGGCTCTCACTGTGGTTCGCTGGAGTCGCAAAGCTTTAGAAATGGCTTTATAACCTTTACCAGACTGAAAGATCTCAATTACTTCTGTTCTCATTTGTTCCTGAATTTCTTTGGATCTTGGCATGATGTCTAGCTTGATGTGTGTTGATGTGTCAGGCAGCTCCTATTTAAGTGATTTCTTGATTGAAACAGGTGTGGCCTGGGGGTGGCTATGGAAATTGAACTTGATACACCACAGTTAGGTTATTTTTTAACAAGGGGGCAATTACTTTTTCACACAGGGCCATGTAGGTTTGGATTTTTTTTTCTCCCTAAATAATAAAAACCATCATTTAAAAACTGCATTTTGTGTTTACTTGTGTTATATTTGACTAATGGTTAAATGTGTTTGATGATCAAAAACATTTTGTGTGACAAACATGCAAAAGAGCAAGAAATCAGGAAGGGGGCAAATAGTTTTTCACACCACTGTATATATATACATATATATACACACACACATAAACATATATATACATATACACACATATATACAGTATATATACATATACATCCACATATATATATACATATATATATGTGCACAAAACCACGCTTTTATCAAGGCTTCCGTCGGGTAGTCTTTTGAAATAAAATTTTCCTCCAATCAGTCGTAGCAACGCGCTTTCTTCCGAATGTTACATTTTTGTAGCTCTGATGTGTACATCAATGTAATCGGTGTACCTGGAAATCATGCATTGACAGAAGTTACCTTTTGCATGGAATGCAAAGTGTGATTAAATGCGTTATTTTTTAACGTGTTATGGAGCACATGCATCGAAGCTTCTCAGCTGTGGTTGTGCTAAGAAAAGGAAACATTTTAAAAATAACGTAACACGATTGTCAATGTAACCTTTTGTAAGTAGTGCCTGGAGGATTCAGTGTGGAGAAACTGTAGAGACAGCGTGTGTATTAACTTTTTTTTCTGTGTGTATTTGATGGCAGTGTGACGAAGTTGCTTCGAAAGACGGCGTTAGCCGTGGAGCTCAGCTCAGAGCGAAATAAGGTAAATGGGAGGGGAGATGATGACGTGACTCCCCCACCCGCCTTAACTGTCAATCCCCACAAACACAGTCTCTCGGAATTTGCATAAGCACAGCCCTTTACCATTAATTTTAACTTAGTTACAAAGTGATCTAAACTCTCGTTTATATCCTGCGTCCTCTCATTAAACTTGCATTCCGCATTAGCCGTGGGCATGACAAACGCCAGCGGCAGCCTGTCTATGAACTTAATTTAAACTTTAGGTTTACACTGTGCTTTGTTTCCGAAGTAGCTGTGCTCATGAATAAGGTTGTATTTGTGACTCGTCGCTTTTATTGTTTCGCTGCCTTCTCAATTGTATAATGTATGTTTTCTTCAGAGCTTTTTGGAGCTCTTCCTTTTTTTCTATGTATTGCGTTGACAGTCAGTGCACGTGATTACGTGGGAGGTGTGATGATGTCACAGAAACTCCGCCCCCCCCACGGCCATCGAACTCAACTCCATTACATTATATGGAGAAAAATAGGTTCCAGTTATGACCATTATGCTAGAATTTCGAAATGAAACCTGCCCGACTTTTGTAAGGAAGCTGTAAGGAATGAGCCTGCCAAATTTCAGCCTTCTACCTACACGGGAAGTTGGAAAATTAGTGATGAGTCAGTAAGTCAGTCAGTCAGTGAGGGCTTTGCCTTTTATTAGTATAGATTTTAAAAAAATATTGTGATTAAAGTAAACATCAGCCATCAAGATTTTGTTTCTGCATGTGATTCTTTGTGTGTGCTAGCATTTCAATACAGTTTTTATCAAATCATTTGATTTTTTTTTTTCATAAATGGTACCTCATGTATAATTGTCAGGGTCTTCGGTTTTGAATATCATTTGTTTTAGCTGGGGGATTGTATACCATTAGGTATCAATTGGGTTCATTTATTTTTAAGATACAGTTACAGTTTTAAATCTGATTTGTGATTAGGGCTGTTGCATATATCGCCGGTGTTCTAGCACCGCTAATGTTTATTCCTGTTGCTATGACCATCCTGGAGTAGGTGTGTCAATTGAGGTTGTGGCCTGTCATTGACAATGAGATGGGATAAAAGGTCATACAAGGGTATGCTTCCCCTTATGACTATGGATTCCAGAACCCTTCAAACCTTTTAGAAAAATTTCAAGTATCACTTTAGATTAGGTGTCCGTAATACTCTGTACTTACCATGCAATTACCTGTATAATTACAGAGTAACTAGGTGTTATTACATTGTACTTCCTGTGTCATGCACAGTGTAACTCTTTAATTAAGTACTCAATTGTAATTGTTATTCCATAGTTTTTATAAGTATGTATGTATGTATGTATATACATTTTGGAATAACAATTACAATTGAGTACTTAACCACCACCTTACATTGTGTTACACAGTAAATACAAGTTAATAAAACCTACAGTAGTTACTCTGCCATTATGCAGGTAATTACATTGGAAGTACAGGGACACATAATCTAAAGCGTTACCAAATTTTCTTTGTTTTGTTTCTCTTTGGTAGCTAATAGTCATTCTAGTAGGTTCAGACCCTTGGTGTGGTTTTTTGACTACATCCGTGTCTTGCATGTTACCCTCTGAGGTCTTGTGCCTGCTGGAAATAACAACAGTCAAGCCCAACGTTGCATTAGTCCTTTTACCTTCAGCCACAGTACAGTTTCAGATGTGCCTCATCATGTCACTCAAGCAAAAAAAGTAGATTGTTTATGCCTGCATTTTATGCATTCTAAGATAAAAAAAGTTGTATGTCAGTTGTCTTCCAATAATTTGGTCTTTGCCCACAGTTTGCTCCATCCACACTGTGCCATACTCTCCTTTCTCCATGTGGAAATGGAATGCCGCCTGTTTACTTCTTACTCCATGTCATTTGAAAAGTATTGTGTTGTTATTTCAAGTGAGTTTACATAAGTTTTGTACCTAACTGAAATAAATGGAATGCCAAACATTTTTTTCAGATTTGTCTATAAACTTCACCACATGTACCGCAACTTCAGTGATTATAAGTGTTACATTTTCTGTGATTATTTCTATATGTTTTGCAGAAGAGAGACATCCATTCGCACTTGGGCAGCAATGTTACATGATGTCAACAATGGCAGCAGAAGTTTATTTTTCATGGTAAAAAGAATATGCAAATTCAATAATGAAGAGGGATCTTTCTTGTAAAATAACTATTAAAAATACTATCAGTCTCTTTTTCTAAATGGGATTTTAGAGTTTTAATAGCATGTGTACTTGCACAGGGTTACTGCAGTTTTCAAAGAGAGGATGAAATGGTACACAAAGGTAAAAAAAAAGCATGGATCATTAACTAAGTATAAATAAACAAAGATCAAGACGTGTAGCCAGAATTGTGGTCAAGGAACAGAGTGATAAAATGTTAGCTAAAAAAAGAGAACGTAACCAGAGGCCAAAAAAATAAATAAAGAAAAAAAACCAAAAATGAACATGTAATTTGTAATCAGAAAACAGATCATGCAGTCATAACCAGTAATAAAAAGGCACTAAGGCAGTGTTCCCAACCTGTGGTGCGTGGCTGCACTGCAGATAGGCAGCAGCTGATTCGGGATGAATCTCCGACCCCACCATTACGACAATCAAACTCAGTTCATAGCAGCAGCAGCACCAGAGATTGATTCTGGAAGACTTCCCTAATCCCTGCTCTGACGATAGTGCTTGATCCACCAAGGAGGAAAAGCATTGATGATTGCGTTTGATTTATCAGTGATCTTCTTCTTCTTCTTCTTTATCCTAGCGTTTATCCCGCTTGGCAGGGTCCGCTTTTCTACAAATCCATCTCCATTTGGCACGATTGAGGGCATCTTCTGGGGCGGCATTGACGATCTTCATGTCTTCCTTTATTCTGTCCATCCACCTCTTCTTCAGCCTGCCACGTGTGCGCTGACCACCAGGATCAAGCCTCATAGCCGTTTTTGCTACCGAGTTGCCGTCTGCGTGCACGACGTGTCCATACCACCGTAGCCGTGCCTCGCGCATTTTCTCCGTGATTGGTGCGATGCCGAGACGCTTTCTGATGTCTTCATTCATGACTTGGTCCCAGCAGCATTCGCATTTCCATCATGTGTAGGGCCTGCTCGTGCTTGGCGGTGGCTGGCCAACACTCCGATCCATACAGGGCAACTGGGTGGACTAAAGTCTTGTAAATCTTGGCCTTGAGGTGGTCAGGCATTCGGCGGTTACACAGCACGCCCGTTACTTGGCGCCACTTCGCTCATGCGGTGTTGATCCGAGCTCGCACATCGGGAAGGATGTCCCCGTCGTTACTGATCGTCGATCCCAAATACTTGAATTCATGGGTCTTCTTTTGGTCTTCTCCGTTAATGCTGATAGTGCCATCGGTTTGGAGGCCAGCGTCCATGTATTCAGTCTTCTTGATGTTTAGTCTCATGCCATGGTCAGTCAGACATGTTTTCCATTGCTGCGTGTGTTGTTGCAGCTCACTTCTAGATTGGTTCGCCAGGAATACGTCGTCAGCGTATAAAAGTGACCATGGTTGGGGAGTTTGGAGATCGGCGGTCGCTGTGTCCATACAAAGGATGAACAGAAGGGGCGAGAGGGCCGAGCCTTGGTGTACTCCCACGATGATGGCGAAGGGAGGTGAGATTCCCACGGGACACTGGTGACGTTTATGTAGAGCAATTTGACCCAGTTGACGTAAGCTTCTGGGACTCCGTGAGATCGCAGGGCATGCCAGATAAGTTCATGTGGCACTCTATCGAATGCCTTCTCCAAGTCCAGGAATGCCATGTGGACCATTTGATTTTTCTCTCGGTGTTTCTCCACCAGCAGTCTCGCAGTGTGTATGGTGTCAGTGGTTACACATCCCTTAACAAACCCACACTGGTTAGGGGTGATCGTGACGATCCGTTGCAGGCGGGCGTCTAGGATCCTTTCGAATATTTTCATAGTGTGGCATAGGAGGCGGATTGGTCGGTAGTTGGCGCAATTGGTGACATCGCCCTTGGCTTTCCAAATGGGAACGGTGACGCTGGTTGTCCAGACCGCTGGTATCCTGTCCTCTCTGATGATATTATTGAATAGGGTGCTGAGAGCGGTGGCTCCTTGCTGGCCGAGGAGTTTCCAGGCTTCGACGGGAATGTTGTCGGGGCCAGGTGCTTTTCCATTCTTCATTTTCTTTACGGCATCCTTGATCTCAGCAGTCGTGATCGGCGGGACTGTGTCATAGATGGGGGCGGCGCTGTGGATTGGCGGGTGGGGAAATTCTTCATTGCTGATCTGGGAGAAGTGCTCACTCCAGCATTCGAGGATAGCTGGTGGATCGCGCAGGACCTGTTGATTGACTTCTTTGATATGTTTCACTTGGCCGATGTCCTGCATTGAACGGTGTCAGCTGTTGGCCAGGTGGTATATCTTGTTCGCTCCTCCAGGCTCGTCCAAGTCGTGGTAGAGCTGGTTATAGTGCGCAGTCTTCGCCACTGCCACCGCCTTCTTCGCTTTTGCCTTCAGGCTCTTGTACCGTTGGTAGTCCTCATCTTCTCTAGACTGGTGCCACTTCTTTAGCACTGACTTCTTTTCTTTCATGGCGCTTTGGACTTCTGTGTTCCACCACCATATTTGCTAGTCGATAAAGCGCTTTCCTGGCTTGGTCTTCCCTAGGACGTTGGTTGCTGCTTCTCGGATTTGGTCGGCTATCTTGTTCCATCTGGTCTCAACTAACTGGTTGCTGTCGTTGTTGAGGTCGATCGATCTGAGTGCTTCGGTGAGGTCCCTTCTGCCTTCGGCCATCCTCCACCATTTGATCTTTTTCTCGTTTGTGGTTCTCATTTGTCGCCGTTGGCCGAGGTCTAGCTTGAGATCCATGACGAGTAGCTGATGTTGTGGGCAGATGTTGGTCGACCGGATTACTTTGACATCGGTTACCAGTTTCAGGTGTTGCCTTCGGGTGAGAAAGTAATTGATTTGCGTTTCTCTTCCGCCGCTAGAGTATGTGACGAGGTGTGATAGCTTCTTCTTGAAGAAATTGTTGGCCACTGCAAGATCATGCATTTCCGCACAATCCAGGGCACGTTCCCCGTCCTCGTTGTGGCTTTTGTAACCTTGTCCGCCATGAAACCTTTCATAGCCATTCCTATCTCGCCCAAATATGATCTTTGAGATTGCCGCCAATGAAAATATATTTTTCGGGTCCAAGTGCTCGAAGGTGGGCATTGAGACTTTCCCAGAAATCTTCTTTATCTGCTTCCGAACAGTTGGTCTGGGGGGCGTAGCAGGAGATCACTCGCATGGTGATGTCACCCGTGTCAATCTTGAGTGACATGATCCGATATCCGAGTCACTTTGACCACATTGTCTCGTGCTTTCTGGCTGACCACTATTCCCACACCATTTTGGGGCTTGTTTCTGTTGTAGAATAGCTTGAATCCATCGCCTATATCCCTTGCCTTTGCACCAGTCCATTTGGTTTCTTGGATGCACGCGATGTCGATGCGGCGGGTCTTGAGGGTGTCGGCTAATTCTCGGCTTCGTCCTGTCGTCGTGCCGATGTTGAGGGTACCCAATCGTAGCAGTTGTTGTTGTTGGACTCGCTTCTTTCACCTGCTTTGTCCATGGACAGGTAGCCCTTGTCCACTTCTCATGACGCTCGGGCGAGGGTGCCGTGCATTGCCTCCAAGGACACCCTAGCAATATCTTCCAAATTTTGAGACGGTATTGCCATTTGATGCGACCAAGAAATGAATCGACCGATGTGTCGCTCCACCTGACGTCGAACACCCTCACCGTTAGCCAATTTCCCAAAAGGTTGTTGTTACCAGCTGGCACCGCGAGGAGGAGGTGATGGGATTTTGCAACCCTGATTTATCAGTGATCTAACAGGCTTAAAACTGTAGATGGCCTTTTTTACTGCTCTTAAAATGGACAAAAGTGTTTAAAAGCTAAATCTCCATTTTCCAAATGGATCAATTCTGTACATGGTAGTACCTGATAGCATTTCCTTGAATCTTTGACTAGTGAGAAAATTTGCCAGATAAAGTAATGGCCAATAAGCTAATGGATTAATGCCTACAATGCCATTATGAAACTTTCTTCTGGTACTCCTGTTTGTCCTCCCATACCCCAAAAACATGCAATTCAGGATAACTGTTGATTCAGATATGATGAGTATGAGCGTGTGTGTATGCGCTATGGGATGGATTGGTATCTCATTCAGATGGATAGATTAACAAAATACTTCAATGAGAGCACTTTGCTTAACCCAATTAAATTTTTAATTCCACCAACCAGCACCTTGACCTTGAATTGGATTTAATGGGTTAGCAATGAGATGCTGTCTTACAATTTTATCATAAACTCGAAGCTGTATTGGCTCATCAGAGATCAAATATAAGTCTGTTGCCTCCCATTCTTTAAAGTTATTTGTTTTCAGCAGGCAGAAGAAACTTTTCCAAATAGATCCAAGCAACTTAAAATAACTTGTCTTGTACCTTATTCATTCACTCACAGTAGAAGCAGACAATAAGTGAATCTCAGGTTTCAGCTGAAATAATCAATTTTCAATAGAGAGGAATAAATTGAATTATTTCAGGATAGCAATTCATAAGACCAACAGCCTTATGAAACAGACCAACTAAAAAATTAAATTGTGTTCTGGCATAAAAAACAAATTTGACCAATTCAAAATGAGGGCACTAGGAGCCAGCACTAGTTACAAAGCAGAAAAGCTTTAATGATTGCTGCAGGTTTTGTGTATTCAATTCAGTTTCATTGAAAGTAATTAACTTTAAGCTTCTCTTCCATTTCTGCCCTCTTCACTGATGTTGGAGTGCTGGCCAATGCCTAAGCATCACTAATCAATCAGTTAGCTAATTAAGAAAGTCTTGTGTGACCAAATGGAGGGTTTTACTGTCCATTGCTCTGTAAATTTCCCCTGTTTGTAGTTACTTGTAATTTTTCAATTTTCTGTTTTTGTTTGGGTGTTCATTCTGAGTTTGGTTATCTGCTTATAAACACACAGTATGTATGTGGTTTAATTTGCCCACATCTTTGGCAGACATTTGTAGCAACTTACTGTTGGCAACCAGACTGCAGCATGGTACACTTTCTTTGGCAGTAGAAGAAAAGGTATTATAAAGCGTTCAGTGTGCAGAAAAATTGTTACTTACACGTCTGGCCAAAATGCAATACAGAGATGTGCTTAAAGCGATTGCTAAAGAGCCTGAAGCGCCTGCCCCTTTTCCATTCATGACCCCAGTGCCCTCTTCTCCTATCAGCACAAGTGCATAATTCCTTCTTGTTGTAAGAAACAGAAAAACTCACATGCCTTGCTAAAACCTAAGCTCCTGTTTACTGTCCGATATATGGTATGCTCTATTACAATTACTGGTATTACTTCCAGAAATGTTTTTAGTAATAATTATTTTTCTTTGGATACGTGGATGTTTTGAGTTCCAAATAAATGAGGTTATTATTGAATCTAATTGCTTAAAAGTGAGTTATTGATGTATATTGGAATGTTTTGAAATAAAAAGAGAAGCTTAGTAAGGATATTCATCTTAACAATGTTAATTCTTCCAGCTAGAGTGAAATGAAGGGTTGACCATCTATGCAAGTCTTGCTTAATTTTTTCCAAACAGAGGGCGAAATTTTGTTGATAAAGAGCTTTATATTTACTTGTGATGTTTACCCCTAGGTATTTAAACTGATCTGCAATGTTAAAAGGGAAGCTGTCCAATCTAATATTGTATGATAGAGAATTCACTGGAAAGAGCACACTTTAATTCAAATTAATTCTGAGACCAGAGATCTTTTGAAATTCTGTTAGTGCTCTTAAGACTGAAGGCACAGTATTTTGGGGGTCTGATATATACAGTACCATATCATCTGCATATAGAGAAATTTTCTGTTCCAGTCCTTCTCTGATAATCCCCTTTATCTGATAAGCATTTCAACAGTAATAATTATTTTTGTGCTGGTCATATTGGACTTCTATTATGTTAAGACACGGAAGATGGCTTCAATGTCAGAAAACAAGCCACACATAGCTTGTAAGTATTTATTTCTATAAGACGCTTTGTAACATTTGTTTTTTTTTTTTTTTACTTTTGATTGTTATCGCCTCTGTAATCCAACAGGACACTTACACCCTACCTGCGCATGAAACCCCAGGTGTGTGGCCAGGGCTGTTCATTTACAACCGGGACGCGCTGCTTTCACTGAGACCAGCTATCAGTGACTCTCCATGTTCTACTAATATACCGGATGAATTGAAAGCTTTCAAACTCAGAAGGCGATGAAAGAGAAGTGGACTTCAAGTACATCTGAGATGGAGATGTTTTAAGACCTCTTTGCCAACTATCATCATGAGCAATGCACAGTCCTTGCAGAATAAACTTGATGAACTGAGAGCATCTGCGCGATATCTTTGTGAATACCGAGAAAGCTTTACTGAGACCTGGTTTAAAAATACCGACTCAGATATAGCTGTTGAAGTGGATGGATTTGATTGTGTATGGCAATGCAGAAATCCAGCGTCTGGTAAGCAGACGGGCGGTGGGGTCTGCTTTTACATTAAGAAAAGGTGGTGCAATTACATCACTGTAAAAGACCGCGTCTGTATGCTGAATATTGAACTATTCACCCTCAGACTTCACCCATTTACCACAAGAGTTTAACCAGTTATATTTGGCAGTAGTTTACATATCACCGCATGCTGATGTGGGAGCTGCAGCTGAAATGATTCATGAAACTGTTCAGAAATTTGAAATTAAATCATTTGGCTCTTTCAAACTGATGGGTGACTTTCATTTATGTAATCTGGAATCAGTATTGAGCGGCTTCCCGGGTCCTCCCTGGGTGGAGTTTGCATGTTCTCCCCGTGTCTGCGTGGGCTTCCTCCGGGTGCTCCCATTTCCTCCTACAGTCCAAAGACATGCAAGTTAGGTGCATTGGTGATTCTAAATTGTCCCTGGTGTGTGCTTGGTGTGTGGGTGTGTGTGTGTGCATGTGTGTGCGCACCCTGCGGTGGGATGGCGCCCTGCCCAGGGTTTGTTTCCTGCCTTGCGCCCTGTGTTGGCTGGAATTGGCTCCAGCAAACCCCTGTGACCCTGTGTTAGGATATAGCAGGTTGGATAATGGATGGCTGGATGGATAGAATTAGTATTACCACATCACCATCAGTACGTAAATATTAATACTAGAGGGGACAAAACATTAGACAAGTGTTATAGAAACATTTTTAGCCCCTAAATATTGCATCATAAAGCAGCACTGGGTATGTCTGATCATGTTGTTGTTCACCTACTCCCAAAGTACAAAGAGAAACTGAAACAAACACAAAAAAAAAAAAACAGCCATACGAAAAACACAAAATTGGTGCAAGGACAGTATAGTGGAACTGAAGGAATGCTTCTCCTGTACTAACTGGGATATGCTGACATTCTCACAGTCACTTAATGAGGCCACTTTCACTGTAAGTGAATATATGACATTTTGTCAATCAATGATCATTAAGGAAAAAACTGTCAAGGTAAACCCCAACAGTAAACCATGGATGACTAAAGAGGCTAAACCACTACTATTGGAAAAACAACATGCTCGTCAAGAAAATAAGTTAGAAGAAAAACAAATTTTACAGCAAAGGATTAACAGGTTAATCGAGCAAAATAAAAAGATGTACGGGGAAAAATCCAGAGGTGGTTTAATGATAACAATCCAAAGCAGGTTTGATACTGTAGATAGATAGATAGATAGATAGATAGATAGATACTTTATTAATCCCAAGGGGAAATTCAGATTTGGCCTATAGACAATCACAGGACTGGTTTCTAAAAAGAGTGTGAACTTTCCAGATGACAAAGACCAGAAGCTTTGAGCAGATGAACTTAATAACTTTATTTTACCAGATTTGAAACAAGTGCTATTTCAGCACCCAAAATGCAGAAGTAAAGGAGAAGCTTTATTAAAAGACCAGAAATTCTGCTGTGATAGGGTTCAGTTTATCTGTAGTGGAGAGAGGCTTGTGGTGGGCTAAAACAAACAGGGCAGTGGGGCCAGACGGCATATCAGGTCGGTTGGTCGGTCGGCTCTTAAAGTCCTGCTTTAAGCAGCTCTCTCCAGTTTTTCATTTGCTTTTTGGGTCTCTGACCTGTGGTGTTGTACCTACAGTAAGCTGTGGAAACAATCAGTCATCGCCCCTGTTTCTAAGGTTTCCAGGTCAAGCTATGTGAATGACTACAGACCAGTGGCACTCACCTCTATTCCAATGAAATGTTTCGAACATTTGGTGAAAAACATTTTAATGACAGAGACAAAATCTTTTCAAGATAACCATCAATTTGCTTACGGTGCAGACAGAAGTGTTGAAAATGCTCTACTTGTTACCTAACAGCAAATCTATACTTTTCTTGATCAACCTGGTTCATACAGTATGTCAGAGCGCTATTTCTGGATTTTTCCTCAGCGTTCAATACCATACTATACAGCCTTATATACTGATTGGAAAACTGAATAGTATGAGTGTAAACCCATTTATCACATTATGGATTCAGGACTTTCTTTTAAATCATTCACAGACACTGAAGGTACAGGATGCTTTTTCAAAAGACATTCATTCAAACACAGGAAGTCCGCAGGGGTATGTCTGATCACCATTACTATTTACTCTATCCAAAAGTAACCTGAGACAGAACAATGACCACTGCTCCATTCTCACACCCTGCTCATAGGACGCATATCTGAGGTGGATGAAAGCCACTACCTAAATCAAGTGGACTGCATGGTGAACTGGTGTAATAAAAGACTTTCTCACTCTGAGTGTAAAAAAGACCAAAGAAATGATATTTGATTTCAAGAGACAGAAATCTGTGTATTCACCCATTGTTGTTCTGGAGGAGGAGGTAGAAATAGTAAATGAATATGAATACTTTGGAACTAACTAAATCTTAACTGGAATGCAAATACAAAACAAAAAAAAAAAAATTCTCTAAATGCAATCATCGTTTATTTCTCCTCTGTAAACTCAACCTATTTAAAGTGGACAAGGACCTCATGTTGTCCTTTTCTTATCAGTACGATCCAGTCTGTTGTCACTTTCAGTTTCATTGCCTGGTTTAATGGTCTAACTAGCCAAAATTTTAAAAAGCTCCAGCAGATTACTAAGCATGCAGCTAAAGTTAATGGGACTGATGTAGATGATCTGCCAAGTGTGTGTCAGAGGACAATGCTAAAAAAATTTGAAATAATCTCAACTGACGACAGACATCCATTACATGTAGAACTTCAGTAAATCAGGAAGGAGAGTCAAATTGAAAACCCACTCAAATTGCTCTAGAAATTCCTTTCTTCCTAGTGCCATGCGACATTTAATAAGGAATATTGGAAATAATGATTAAGGTTTGATATGTATCCTGTAACAATTATTGTGTAAATATGCATCAAACTGCCTGTCTTGTCTCTACTTGTTTTGTTTCATTTCTTTCTCTGTTGTTATTAGATGCAACTGAAAAGGCAAATTTCATGTTTTTTGTGTAAACATGACTAAATAAAGCAACTTTGAACCTTGAACCTTAAATGTAATGCATAGGATCCAATCAGGAAAGGGCCACATAATTAGCATGAACCAATGGGAGCACGATTAGATCCTGCATTTTCAATATGCAGCTCAAGAGAGCATTTTCAAAAGACTCTATTTTTGGGATTTGGGGTAGTGTGGATGAAAAATGAAAATACATTTTTACTCAGAAATGTACTAGTGTGTTACCTAATGAGACACAACAGCAGAAACTGATGGGTTAGCCGAAGGGCAGGATGAAAGGACTGGTGTGGGGCAGGCTCCCAGCCCAATCCTGAAAACCTTCATCTTTTTGATATCTCTCTGCCATTTTTAAGACAGCTGTTCACATCGTTTTTTTTGTTTCTGTACACCAGGAAACTTAAGGAAAACCGTGTGTATGGAAGAAAAATTTCTTATCTGTTCAGGAGGAGAAAAAGCAGCAGGATGAGGCGGAATGAATGAGCCTTGACATGCGGATATGCAGAGTCTCATTAAGTCAGGTTCTGGTAATTCCTTGAGTACGGCATCATTAAAGAGGCATTAAGTGAACTGGCAATAATAACAGTCCTCATTCTATAAACAATACCTTTTTTGACGTCTAAATCCATTTTGTCACGGTTATCTCCTGTTCACCATTAGAGACTGAGGATTCCATCATAAATTTAAGGGAGTCACAAATCCCAAAAGCCTGAAAGCTGTGAATCGGTCCGGGAAGCCAGCTATTGATGTTTGGTTTAGTGCTCTGTTACTTAAAGAAATCATTTTAATTATTTCTTATTTAACGGGCTAGGCCTCGTTTTGGTTATTTTATTTCAGACAGTTATTTTCACCTTCCTGTACATACCATCCCACTCTTTATTCATTTTGACCTGCAGTCAGTCAGTTTCTTTCTTTTCTTCTTGATTTTATGATTCCAGGTCTTTCCCAGACGTTTCTTTTATTTGACAACACCAATGTCTTCCGCATTCTACTCTATTTTCTATTATACATGTATGGATAAAAAATGTGTATCAGTAAAACATTTATCACAAAAAAGTGGGCAAATCTTTAATTTTTGTGTGTGCTTCAGGTAAGCATAATGTAAGAAATGTTTCATTAAGATGCAAAATAAAACTCTCTAATTCAGGGTCACAGCAGCCCTGAGCTAACCCTGAACAGGGTGCCAGTCTGTCCTAGAGAATAAAATTCAGTAATTAAATTTCTCTTTTGATGCTTTTGGTTGCTTATTAATCAAATTTAGTCATTTTAGTCAAACACCAATTCTGGATACCTGGGAAGATGTAGAAAATGTACTCTGTTACTGACCATCTCTCTTAATTACCCACTTAAAATGAGCCTCTAGCACAAATGGAGCTATGTTGTCCAGGGCTTTATGCCCCTGGTAGGGCCACCCAAGGCAAACTGGTCCTAGGTGAGGGATGAGACAAAGAGCGGTTCAACAAACCTCTGATGAAGAATAAAAACCTTGGACGTTTTCCCTTGCCGGATGCTGGTCACGGGCCCCTCTGGAGCCAGGCCTGGAGGTGGGGCTCGATGGCGGCGCCTGGTGGCGGGCCTGCACCCATGGGGCTGGCTGGGCACAGCCCGAAAAGGTAACGTGGGTCCTCCTCCCTATGGGCTCACCACCTATAGGAGGGGCCAAAGAGGTTGGGTGCAGTGTGAGTTGGGTGGTGGCCGAAGGCGGGGACCTTGGCGGTCTGATGCTCGGCTACAGAAACTGACTCTTGGGGCGTGGAATGTCACCTCTCTGAAGGGGAAGGAGCCTGAGCTAGTGCGCGAGGTCGAGAGGTTCCGGCTAGATATAGTCGGACTCACCTCGACGCACAGCTTGGACTCTGGAACCAATCTCCTTGAGAGGGGCTGGACTCTCTACCACTCTGGAGTTGCCCCCTGTGAGAGGCGCCGAGCAGGTGTGGGCATACTTATTGCCCCCCGACTCGGAGCCTGTGCATTGGGGTTTACCCCGTGGATGAGAGGGTGGCCTCCCTCCGCCTTCGGGTGGGGGGAAGGGTCCTGACTGTTGTTTGTGCGTATGCACCGAACAGCAGTTTGGAGTATCCACCCTTTTTGGAGTCTCTGGAGGGGTGCTAGAGGGCATACCTTCTTGGGATTCCCTCGTTTTGCTGGGAGACTTCAATGCTCACGTGGGCAATGACAGTGAGACCTGGAAGGGCGTGATTGGGAGGAATGGCCCCCCCGATCTGAACCCAGCGGTGTTTTGTTATTGGACTTCTGTGCTGTCACGGATTGTCCATAACGAACACCATGTTCAAGCATAAGGGTGTTCATATGTGCACTTGGCACCAGGACACCCTAGGCCTCAGGTCGATGATCGACTTTGTGGTCGTGTCGCCGGACTTGCGGCCATATGTCTTGGACACTTTCGGGTGAAGAGAGGGGCGGAGCTGTCAACTGATCACCACCTGGTGGTGAGTTGGCTTCGATGGTGGGGAAGATGCGGTCAGACCTGGTAGGCCCAAGCGTGTTGTGAGGGTCTGCTGGGAACGGCTGGCAGAGTCCCCTGTCAGAAGTAGCTTCAACTCCCACCTCCGGCAGAACTTCAACCACGCCCCGAGGGAGGTGGGGACATTGAGTCGAATGGGCCATGTTCCGTGCCTCTATTGTTGAGGCGGCTGACCGGAGCTGTGGCCGCAAGGTGGTCGGTGCCTGTCGTGGCGGCAATCCCGAACCGTTGGTGGACACCGGCGGTGAGGGATGCCGTCAAGCTGAAGAAGGAGTCCTATAGGACTTTTTTGTCCTGTGGGTCTCTGGAGGCAGCTGATAGGTACCGGCAGGCCAAGCGGAACGCGGCTTCGGTTGTTGCTGAGGCAAAAACTCGGGCATGGGAGGAGTTTGAGAGGCCATGTAGAATGACTTTGGACGGCTTCGAGGAGATTCTGGTCCACCGTCCGGCGTCTCAGGAGGGAAGCAGTGCAGTGTCAACACCGTATATGGTGGGGATGGTGCGCTGCTGACCTCGACTCGAGACGTTGTGGGTCGGTGGGAGGAGTACTTCAAGACCTCCTCAATCCCACTAACATGCCTTCCAATGAGGAAGCAGAGCCTGGGGACTCTGAGGTGGGCTCTCCCATCTCTGGGACTGAAGTCACCGAGGTGGTCAAAAAACTCCTTGGTGGCAGGGCCCCGGGGTGGATGAGATACGCCCGGAGTTCCTTAAGGCTCTGGATGTTGTAGGACTGTCTTGGTTGACACGCCTCTGCAACATCGCATGGACATCGGGGACAGTGCCTCTGGATTGGCAGACCGGGGTGGTGGTCCTTCTCTTTAAAAAGGGGGACCAGAGGGTGTGTTCCAACTATAGAGGGATCACATTCCTCAGCCTCCCTGGAAAAGTCTATTTGGGGGTTCTGGAGAGGAGGGTCCGTCGGATAGTCGAACCTCGGATTCAGGAGGAACAGTGTGGTTTTCGTCCTGGTCGCGGAACAGTGGACCAGCTCTTCACCCTTAGCAGAGTCCTGGAGGGTGCATGGGAGTTTGCCCGACCAGTCTACATGTGTTTTGTGGACTTGGAAAAGGCGTTCGACCGTGTCCCTTGGGGAATCCTATTAGGGGTGCTCAGGAAGTATGGGGTACCGGACCCCATGATAAGGGCTGTTTGGTCTCTGTACAACCGGTGTCAGAGCCTGGTCCGCATTGCAGGCAGTAAGTCGAGCCCGTTTCCAGTGAGAGTTGGACTCCGCCAGGGCTGCCCTTTGTCACCGATTCTGTTCAAATGCTGTACTCAATAAACAAAATGTCTTTACTAAGTAGATTTGGGCTAGCAGTGTTCTCCATATTCAACAAAGAGTTAATAGGGATATTAAAATATATTTTTAATGAAATTGTATGTAAACAAAAAATATGAAACAATTAGTTGATCATGATGCGATATTCATAGGTTAGTCAGCCTTTTCTTGTCATTATTCTCGAGACTTATGAAACAACAGATTGCATTTCAGCATTCAGAACACTCTAGTAATGAATCATTCTTAACACATTTACAGAGTTGTGTGCCTTTAGGACCTACTGAAATAATGTTTTAATCTCTGATATTCTAGTGGTAGTGCAAAGCAGAGCTCTGATTAAGTATATTAGACTGCTTTTGCTATACATAACAAAAATGAATGAAATAATGTCACAATGCTGCATGTACAATTGGCACAAGGCATAAATATAACCTCTCTATCCGTATATGGTTAATCAATCAATTTATAGCTGCTATAATATGTGAAAATCACAGAATGAGATATTATAACCTTGAACTTTTTTTTTACAAAATCACCTTACTGTATATGTAGAGCATATTTTACTGATACATAACACTTCAGGAAGTGTTTCAATATGTCACTTTGTATTCAGACTACTCCATTACATTGAGTAGATATATGATTTTATTCAATGTGGAGATGGAGGGAATTCAGTGTGAACAGAATTCAAAATGTGCCCATCTCTTTCACCATAGACAGCTTTTATATATATGTTTTTTCTTTTGGAGCTCTTATTTCTTTAAACCAATTTGTCATTTGCATGCTGGTAACATATACTTCTTAGATGAAAGCTATTAAGAGAAAACAAAAGACAACACTGTGGATTAGGATTTCCTAAGCAAAGAATTTTGAACCGGTTTCATTTGTGTGAGTACACCCCACATGTGTCCATCACAGAAAAATGGCTTCTGCTATGTGAACAGTTCAACAAGCAGTGGGAGCAGCAATCCGGTCAAAAAACCAGCTGCAATGTGAGCAAAAAATGTAATATAGAGACATGACATGAAGAAAGGATTATGGGAAAGCTGTTGTTTTTAAAAGAAACAAGAAGATTAAAAAATACAGAGAAAAGTAGAAAATGTATGATAGCAATATGTCTATATAATTGTTATACTTACTAACCACTCCACTGGAGAGTGTGATGTGCCATATGTTGTGGTCTATGGCCGGCCAGTCATCCTGGCCAATACTCCCAGGCCGCCAGGTAGAGCCCTCCCTCTCTGCAGCATGGAGGTGCTTCGAATACCAGCAGACAATTATGGACAATGGAGTTCTCATCCACAGCCCTGCTGGATACCACAGGGGCCACTAGAAGGAGCTGCACGGAGGAGCAACGAGTATTTTACCTACAACCCAGAAGTGTGTCCTAGTCACGTGGACAAAGGGAATGACGTGCTTCCAGGTTGAAGAAGAGGAGTTTTCATCTGACCTGGAAGTGCTAGGAAGTCATATGGACTGCGGGTTCAGAAGCTTTTCCGGGTCACGGACTATAAAGGACTATGGGAGATCCCAGACGTTGAGCTGAGCTGGGTGGCAACATGTCTGGGAGTGGAGGACTGTTTTTTTTTTTTAAATTTATTTATTAATTTTATTACAATCAATACATAGCAATCAAGTTTTTACAAAAAAAGAATTATGTTAAGAACAGATCGATCCCCACCCCTGAGAGAGAGAGCAAGCCAAACGGTGTAAAATTTAAGGCTTGTAAACATACCTAAATTAATAAATTCTCTGTGCTTTATGAACTTATTTTAAAATATTACTGATTAGATCCTGCCATGTTTTGAAAAAAGTCTGTACAGATCCTCTAACTGAGTATTTGATTTTTTCCAATTTCAAATAATACAACACATCAGTTTCCCACTGACTTAAAGAGGAGAGTTTGGGTTCTTCCAGTTTATCAGAATAAGTCTGCGTGCCAACAGTGTAGTGAATGCAATCACAATTTGTTTGTCCTTCTCCACTTTAAGCCCCTCTGGAAGAACCCCAAACACAGCTGTTAATGGGTTAGGAGGGATTGTGAGTCCAAGGCTGTCTGAGAGGTAATTAAAAATTTTTGTCCAGAATAATGTTAATTTGGTGCAGGCCCAGAACATGTGACCCAGTGAGGCTGGGGCTTGGTTGCAACGTTCGCAGGTTGGATCATGCCCTGGAAACATTTTGGAGAGTTTTAGTCGAGACAGATGTGCTCGATATATAATTTTGAGTTGTATAATTGTATGCTTTGCATATGGAGCTCGAGTGAATTCTCTGCATTGCTACTTTCCACTCCTTTTCTGATATATTAATTGAGAGATTTTCCCAGTGTCCTCTTGGATCTTTGAAAGGAAGGGATTGTAAAATGATTTTATATATTGTAGAGATGGAGTCTAATCCTTGAAATTGAGCAATATTTTTCCAGCGTGGATGAGGGTGCAAGATGAGGAAAATCTGGAAGGTTCTGTTTAACAAAGTTCCTGATTTGAAGATAGTGAAAGAAATGTGTAGCTGGAATGTTAAATTTGGAATGTAATTGTTCATAGGATGCAAAGACGTTGTCTATATAAAGATCTCTAACCAAGTTAATTCCAAAATTTTTCCAGATATTAAAACTGCATATGTTTGTGAAGGTTGAAAGAGGTGGTTCTCTTGCAGGGTGCCACAGATAGAAGCTTCTCCGTCTTAAAATGCTTTCTACATTGGTTCCAGATTCTAAGTGAGTGGAGCACAATTGGGTTATTAGTGTATTGCCGATAGCGTGTGTTTATTGGAGCACAGAGCAAGGAATACAAAGAAGTACTGCAGGATTTTACTTCTATTGCGGTCCATGCCTGTGTATGTTCTTCTATTTGTGTCCAGGTTCTTATCGCCTGTATATTTGCTGCCCAGTAATAAAACTGGAAGTTAGGTAGAGCCATGCTTCTGCCTTTTGTCTTTGTAGGGTCGCTCTTTTGATGCGTGGATGTTTTGAATTCCAAATAAATGAGGTTATTGTTGAATCTAATTGCTTAAAGAATGATTTATTAATGTATATTGGGATGTTTTGAAATAAAAAGGAGCTTAGGAAGAATATTCATCTTAACAGTGTTAATTCTTCCAGCTAGTGTGAGATGAAGGGTTGACCATCTATGCAAGTCTTGTTTAATTTTTTCCATGCAGACGCGAAATTTTGTTGATAAGAGCTTTATGTTTACTTGTGATGTTTACCCCGAGGTATTTAAACTGTTCTGCAATGATAAAAGGTAGGGTGTCTAATCTAATATTATATGCTTGAGAATTCACTGGAAAGAGTACACTTTTATTCAGATTAATTCTGAGACCAGAGAGCTTTTGAAATTCTGTGAGTGCTGCTAAGACTGCAGGCACAGAATTTTCTGGGTCCGATATATACAGTACCATGTCATCTGCATATAATGAGATTTTCTGTTCCAGTCCTTCTCTGCTAATCCCCTTTATCTGATCAGTATTTCGACAATGTATTGCCAGTGGTTCAATGGCAATTGCAAACAGCAGCGGTGACAAAGGGCATCCTTGTCTTGTGCCACGCTCTAGTTTAAAGTAGTCTGAGCAAATGTTATTGATGCAAACTGAAGCTTCTGGGTTAGTATACAGTAATTTAATCCATGCACAAATGTTCGGGCCAAACCCAAACTTCTCCAATATAGTAAAAGGTATTTCCATTCAATCATGTTGAATGCTTTTTCTGCATCCAATGATAATAATATTTCTGGGGTGTTTGATTTAGTTGGTGAGTATATTACATTAAACAGGCGTCAAAGATTTGACGATAAATGTCGGCCCCTAATAAATCCAGTTTGGTCTTGTGATATTACGAGGGGAGCACTTTCTCCATCCTTCTAGCTATGATTTTAGAGAGTATTTTAACGTCGTTATTCAGAAGTGAAATTGGTCTGTATGATGCACATTGTAATAAGTCCTTATTTTGTTTTGGAAAGACAGTGATTAGTGCTTGGCGAAAGGTTTGTGGAAGAAATTGGTTATCTCTGGCTTCTGTAAATGTTGCTAATAGGAGGGGAGCTAGCTGAGCGGAGGATTTCTTGTAAAACTCTGCAGGGTAGCCGTCAGGGCCTGCTGCTTTTCCACCTTGGAGTGACTTTATAGCATCCAGTAATTCTGATAATGCCAGAGGTTTATCGAGTTCCTCCACACTAAAAGCGTCAATTTGTGGTATCTGTAATGTATCCAGAAATGCATTAGATTGTATATTGTCTTCTTTAAACTCAGTAGTATATAGGGATTTATAGTAGTCTCTAAAAGTGTACATTATATTTTTGTGTTCGATGATTTTATCTCCGTTCGTGTTAGTGATTACCGAGATTGCGTTGCGAGGAGTGGAGGACTGTTTATTGATTAGTTATTGTGTAATGATTTATGAATATAATGTAGTGGAGGGTGCTTGTGCACTGTATTTGTCCAAATAAAAATTATTATTGGACTTTTATCTGGTGTCTGTCATCTGATCTGAGGGTTCAAGGGGATGACAGCGCCCCCTATCTGTCACAATGTTTATTGTCATATAAAAATGTGACTCTGTTCTCTGTGCACATGACCATTTAAACCCTACTATAAACCTACTGTATAAACTTATAAACGTTGAGTGCCACTGTGGAAGAATAATTTTAGAGTAACATAGCATTCATCTTAAAGAAATAGCATAAAGGCTTAATAAATGTCAGAAACCTTTTCAGGCACACCAGGAAACCAGATAAAGGTCAAGTGAACAACAAAATGTTTAGTGAAATATAAGAATTGGTTTAGGAAAAATACTGAGATAGTCAAGTAAATAAAGAATGTACCAGAAGAAAGGTTGATGTAATATACAACATGTACTGAAAGATAATTAAGAGATGACTAAGAAATCAGCAGATATTCTATAAATGAGAATGGACAGTTGTTATATGCACAGAAATTTCAAGGGTGGTGGCGCAACTCAAAAGGTATAAGAAGAACTAGAATATAATATAACTGACTTTTATTTTATATAAATCATTTGGGTGTAAACCAATTGAATCATCCAGATTAAAATGTATGCATTGATTGACAGTGTATATAAATTTAGTAGTTTATAAAATTAACCTCTATTTTTTGTTTCCCGTACCATTCTGATCATTCTGACTATGCTGTAACAGACTGTTTTTGATGAATGTTCCCTTCAAGGCATTTTGCAGAGGAGTATTTCTAAGATACAATGAACAGCTTTTCTCCTGCCTGATTACTGATTTGTCCTGTTAGAGGATGTTTCTTTCTTTAATAAGATCTTAAATTTCGACCACATCATCTAATGGCTGAAATGCAAGAATGAAAACATAATATGGTGGGATATTGTGCTAAGCTGCACGCAATTGTTGCATAATCGCTACAATGTTAAGAATAATACAAGCACCAAGATGGAAAGACTGAGATACACACTGAATGCGATTAAAGCCAGAAATTGGGCATGTATAGTTAATGGCAAATGTTCTACAGATTTTTCCTGCTTGCTGTGATAGGCAGAAACTTTCCCATGACCCCTCTCAAAATAAAGCAGGTTTGGAAAATGAATGGATGGATGGATGGGTGATCCACAAGCATACTTTCAAATGCCTTGCAGATTAATTTCTAAAACTAGCCACAGCTATTCTTGCTCTGATTCTGAAATTGAATTCACTTTCCCAGTGTCTAGAAAGTCTTACATTGTGCCATGATGTGTCTCTGTACATGATTTCCACTCATGTTCTGCAAAGCTCTATTTATCCAATGCTCCGGGAGTCTCTGCCGGCCTTCTTGAACCTTCCCAGGCTTGTAAGCTTTAAAGCGAATGTTCTAATGGTTCGATGAATATAGAACTCGGTGTATCTGTGTGTTGTTTTACTCACTCATTCACCCATCCAGTCCCACTTGAATGGCCTGTTCTCGTCTAGATTGTTCTAATATTCTAATGGAAAAAATAAGTGGATAGGATTGGCGAGCTTTGTTGTTATGTTCAGGATAATATGCTATCTACTATAGTACAAGTTGTCTCTGTGACCTCTTGTGTGTTGATGCTGTGATCTTTATGTGCATGTTAATTTGCATGAATGTAGCTTTCTTTAATAATACCTCACATGAAGGGGTAGGGAAATGTATGACTTCACGCATTGTAAGGGTTTTCAAAATTTGCTGCAAAAGTTGAGAAATGGTTGGTTGTTCCATACGCAAATCATCACTTTTGCAAAGATCCATTTTTTATGTAACATTGCCATCATTTTAATTTAAGCTGAGTGGCTTCTCTATGTCGATGGAGCAATCACATAATTTATAAAAATTGTTATGGATATTATCCAACATCTCTGTCAGATCGATATCATTTTACAAGTTCATTGTTGTCCAGAGTTTCCAAAAAAATTAAGCCTTATCTGGGATGTGTGTTCCAATCTCCGCCATCCTGTGGTAGCTCCTATCGTGTTAGGACAGCTGAAGAACTGTCCTAAATCCTGGTGTAATTTAGGAGTAGTTTCCTACATTACTAAACAGAAATGCCAAATTTGCATCACGCTGAGATTTCAGAGCCATATAGGATAATTTTACAACTCTGGGACACTTGATAAATGTGAGCAATGATTTTTTCATTTAAAATAAAACACGTGGCTCTACTTCTATTCAAACTGACCCTTATTTTTCCTGGGGACCTTTGAAAACTCAGCTATATACAATTTTATATTCCTAACTTAATTTTCCATTCCCACTCATCTGTCTTCACTAGATAGTGCTTGACAAGTTTGCTTCAGTTTTATTTGCCTTTTTTGTTCTTTATTTCACTTCATACAATTTCTTGTAGTAGGAATGTGTTCGTTTTCGCATGCCCCTCGGAGTTAGAGAGCAGGGTCATTCATTGTACAGCGCCCCTGGAGCAATTGCAGGTTAAGGGCCCTGCTCAAGGGCCCAGCAGAGTAGGATTACCTTTGACAGTAATGGGGACTCAAACCGGCAACCTTCCAGATCTTTGAGTCTACCATTAACCAGGAAGGGAGCTGTTAATTCCTCTTGAGGACTGATGAGTCTTAAAGAGGATTAGAGGAACGACTATGGAAGATACCTAATGTCCATTCTATATGTTCAAGTATTGGGGTCTGTTAATATCTGTGTGATCTTTCATCTTTTGATATGCATCATGTGAACAAGCATGGATTGGATGCTCATCATCCCACACTCACAGATAGCCTAGTGAGTCTGCAGCCTCCATTCTTTGAAACAATCATGAGCAGTTCTTTTATGAACTCTCAGAAATCCTCATTCCCCCATATACAAAGAGAGGCCATTAAGCCATCCCCGAGTTACCCGCACCTGGAATACTCCACTTGAACCCAGAACACTGATAGTCATGTACCGTAGATGGATTGGACAATGAGGACCACCACAGTAGGTGTATTGCTTTTATTTTCAAGTATATTATTCTAAAAATGTATTCAAGTGCAGTGCATATCTTCAATAAATAAACAAACTAATAAATAAATAAATAATCCAAATAAAATACAGTGTTCAAGTGGAGGTTAAAAATCCTAATGAATGATCCAAAACTAAAAAATTCAAAACAATTAAAAATTCAGAGTAAATACAGTCAGGATCTGTCTCATTAAAAACCAATAAAAGCTTTTGTGCTTCCTTCGAAAACCAACATCTCATCTGCTCACCTATTCAGGTCTCTCTTGCAAGGGGTGATATCCACTTGCAAGGACAGTCACCCTTCAATTTGGTTCGTGTGCCCACCATTGTCTCTTGGCACTTAGCAGTGGACCCAACCAGCCTTGCTCACTTCTCCCACCGCCATCCCTCTGCATTTAGTGGGAGTCACTCAGAGTGGTTGGTCACATCTGTTCCTTGGGCACTTAGCAGGAGCAACCCCACTCTGCCCTTCTTTTGCTTCACTCGGGTCCACTTCTTGACTGCTTACTTCTATAAAGGCTCAACTTTAATCTTGCCTGTTTGGCTGCTCTTTACTTTCCATTTAATTTTCAAATTCCTCATTCTTTTCACATTCTCTCTTGATCTCTTCCTTTTGTCTTATTTATGCTCCTTTTATACTTCAATGGGCACAGGTGCCTTCATTATGAACCCCAGAGCACTAATGAGGAAATCAGCCAACCCATATGTGTGTGCATGTGAATGTGGTCTCTTTCAACTCCTTCATTGACACCTCGGGGCCACTTGTCCACACTACTGCAAGCACCTATGCCCACCTGGATCATGAGCACACTGATTTTAGTAAAACAAAATCTCACACCACTGTAGAAATGTATCTCACTTTACCACAATGACTAAAGCCATTTTAAAAAAAGGTTTGGTAAAATGTTATTGGCAAAAACAGCTCCTCTCCATTACAGAGCCTTTGGAAACTTTAAATTCCTACAGGAGGAAAGTATAGATAAATTAAACCAAACTGATTGCTAGGCCATAACTCTCAGAGGTCAATTTAAAGCACACATTGAACATATCTATAAAAACATACAGACATAATAAGTCAATAATGAAGGGGATTTGAAAGAATGTTCTGCTGGCAAAAGAGTTTTTAGAGTGAGGAGCACCTCAGGATATTGTAGGGATCCAGAGGAAACCACCAGGCTTTAGAGAGAGCTACACTTGCCACAGGAAAGGTCTTGTAAGTATGTAGAAGCTACCAGGGGGGTAGGAGGCTCTATATACATGCTGCATGCCCCAGAGGTCACAGGCACCCTCATGATCATGAAAACAAGGATTTTGCAGCAGGGCAGAAAGCATGGAAGGCTCCCTTAGGAGGCTTGAGGGAAGTCAATGGTTCACATGCCAAAGAAACTTGACAATCTGTTTAAAAAAAGACTCTGCCTATGGTACTTGTACTTGCTAAGAGCAGATGAAATTGTGTCATCCAAAAACAAATTAAATCTTTATTGAAAAGAAATAAAGAGAAAAAACATTTTAAAAAACTAGAAGTGAATTTTACATATAATAGAAAAAATAATAACCCTATTCATGATGCCCATACTCCAATCCCAATTTAGTCCTGCACAGATCAAAAGTCCAAAAACAGCAAAAGGGAAGCCTGATTGGGCCAGTAGGTGAGTCACAGTACCGCACCACCACCAATAACCTCCATAGTGCTATGTTTAACCCTGAAATAATCATCTCTATATATAATCTTCATTTGGATCTTGATCTTTGTTTGTCCGTGAATGAATTAGAAGAAGAAGCACTAGATGGCAGTAGAGAGACAGCTAAAACATAGGCATTGCATTAAGAATCTCCTCCAGGCTTGTACTATTGAAGACTGTAGTACTCCAGTCACACCTCAAAACACAGACATTCAAACTAAACAAATTGTTGTACTTTAAATTAACTAACCTTTTTATACATAATCTTTATTTGGATCTTGATCTTTGTTTGTCCGCGAATTCCACACATGCGTAGACCACCTTCCAGTTTAGTACGTTGTTGTTACTCACGGATGTGAACAATGTGCCGGAATAACGAAAGGGGTGGTGGACAGTGTTACGCTGGTTAGCTCCTGAGGCCTGGTTGGAGAATGAGATTGCCGAAGATAAAAGGTACATGCCTACGTAACATATGAATGAAAGAAAGACAGTCGGTAAAATGAATGACAACGTAACAGCACGTTCTGGAAATTATTATTGTTACATTGTAGCCGGCGAGTGCTGCACGTCTCACAGTTGTACGGTGGCTTGCTCACATGTCAGTGAAGTGATCCCTATTTATGCTTTAAAGAGCCTGGATACCTACAGTATGTGTCCCCCTATTATAACCATTGCTCCGTGTATATTGCCTTACTCTTTGGATTGCCACAAAGCAACCTGCGAGATTGGAGAAAGGTTGAGAAGAGTTCGTGAGAGGAAATGACACCATCATGAAAACGAGACGGACTGTGAACAGAGAGAAACAGAAATGCTCCTACACCACCACATAATTACTATTTGGACAGTGATTCCAAGCAGGCCATTCCTATCGAATCAATGTCCAAGGGTTTTGTTTTGTAATTTTGTTTCCCTTATAAAAAATCATAATGCTGTGTGACGAAGGGCCCAGTTCATGACTGGCAACTTTAACACGCACAACGTCAAAAACAATGAATTTTTTTCAACAACAAAAAATGTTATAACGTGTAAACAAAAACAAGTAAACAGCAAAATGGTAACAAATAATATAGAAGATATACGAAGTATGTTAAGTGGCTCCTGCTGTATTGGTGCAGCTTTAGTACGTGTCCTTTGTATGTTATGTTTTGAATCAGTCACTCATGTACAGCTTGGTGTTGCAATCAGAACTATAGAAATATGTTTATTTGCACACTTATATCTTTTCTGGTGCTTGAACATGAGAGGTTAGAATGTAAGTGCCTTTACAGATTCTTGTTTACATACTATTGCGTGGGGCAGCACGGTGGCGCAGTGGTAGCGCTGCTGCCTCGCAGTTAGGAGACCCGGGTTCGCTTCCCGGGTCCTCCCTGCATGGAGTTTGCATGTTCTCCCCGGGTCTGCATGGGTTTCCTCCGGGCTCTCCGGTTTCCTCCCACAGTCCAAAGACATGCAGGTTAGGTGGACTGGTGATTCTAAATTGGCCCTAGTGTGTGCTGGGTGTGTTTGCGTGTGTCCTGCGGTGGGTTGGCACCCTGCCCAGGATTGGTTCCTGCCTTGTGCCCTGTGTTGGCTGCGATTGGCTCCAGCAGACCCCTGTGACCCTGTATTCAGATTCAGCGGGTTAGAAGATGGATGGATACTATTGCATTTTGGTTGAAGGCTCCACCCCACTTATGAATATTGATGAGTTACCTTAGACTAGTAAAATGTGTGGAAATATTAATGTTTTTTGTGGTATAATAGCAGCAAAATACTGTCCTGAAAGTTAGTTGTGCTTAACGCTGTAAAAATTCATCATTACCATCATGTGGCTTTAATCATAATTACAAAGAATTCCGAGTCTGGGTTAGTGCCAAAGGTGTTTAAAAAGAAGCTAGGTGACACAGGGTTGTGGTGAGGACCACAGTGTTATACCCTTCTGCAGTAAGTTCATATTAAATCAGGCAATGTTTTAATGTAGGTGCCTCAAGTCCTATTGATTCTTAGCACTGAGAGTTCCAGTAAAATTAAAGTGAAAAACAAAGATTTAAAGGGAGACAAGTATTTTGCAGTAAATATGGTTATTGTCTTCCTGAAATCCAAAACACTAAAAAAGAACCTTAGATTTGCCACCACGAGAGGCACCGACAACCTTGCGGCCACAGCTCCGTTCTGCTAAATCGACAATGGATGCTCGGAACATGGCCCATTCAGAATCAATGTCCTTCACCTCCCTCAATAATGAGGTTGAAGTTCTGCTGGAGATGGCACTTAAGGATCTTTCTGTTCTTCTGCCAGATGTTCCCAGCAGACCCTCATTATACGTTTGGGTATGCCTGCTATGTCCAGCAGCCTCTCCCGCCATTTGGTCCAACTTACCAGTTGACAGCTCAGCCCTTCTCTTCACTCGAGTGTCCAAGACATAAGGTCGCAGATCTGATGACATGATTACAAAGTCGATCATCGAGCTGCGACCTTGGGCAACCTGGCTCCAAGTGCACCTATGGACACCCTTATGCTCGAACATGGCATTCATTTTGGACAATCCATGACCAGCACAGAAGTCCAACAACTGGACACCACTTGAGTTTAGATCAGGGAGGCCATTCCTCCAAATCACATCTCTCCAGGTTTCACTGCCGTTGCTGACGTGAGCGTTTAAGTCTCCCAGCAGGATGATAGAGTTCCTAGGAGCTGCGTCTCTTAGCGCCTTTTCCAAGGACTCCAAGAAGGCTGGGTACTCTGAATTGTCATTTGGCGCATAAACGCAAACAACAGTCAGAGTCCTTCCCCCAACTTGAAGGCATAGGGAAACAACCCTCTCGCTCAACGGGGAGAACCCCAACATGCAGGCCATAAGTAAGCCCACCCCTGCCCAACGCCTCTCACCCACAGCAACTTCAGAGTGAAATAAAGTCCAGCCTCTCTCAAGAGGAATGGTTCCAGAACCAGAGCCGGAGCTTGCGTGGTCTAGTGATCCTCTGAGCTATGCTGTTGGGAGCTACATGCTCCAGTTAGGGCTTCCCAAGGCAAACAGGTCTGAGGTGAAGATCCAGACTAACTCGATCCTGAGACCCCATATGGAGTTAACACTAGAATTACCAGAGCCTACGAAAAAACTTGTAATTCCGTCCCACCTTAAACTGCTTCTTAAATCCCTTCACACCTCTCCGGCAGCGCCCTTTGTCTTCTAAATGTGCTGATAAAGAGAAGTTGGCTATTCCATCCCCCCACCAATTTAGAACGTGCACGAACTTCTCTCAGCTCATGCCTTGATTGAGTATCTGGGAGTGAAGTGGAGTTTTAGAGTGGAAATAATAGATCGTTGTTTGGAACACACGCATTTCATGTCTGTTCCGTTTCTACAGTAATCTGTGTCAACACATTGTTAAAACAGAAACTTTTCTATATTCTAGTAGTAGATGACAAAATGTAGGCATAAACTATATAATGTATGAAGCCTGAAGTCCAAAGAGCAAAGAAACATTTTCACAAGAATAACACAATTGCACTTTTATTCAAACATATAACTGCAGAAACAAAAAGCCGCCTTAACATGCGACATTGACACCAGTTTACCGTAACTGACACCGTGGCTCAATAGACTCAGCACTTTTGTTATACTTTTACACCAATATATGTTCCTGTGTTTGAACGACACGGGCAGATGGGGAGTGTCTGATGATTGCATATAGCGCCGAAGTTACTGGTCTTTACCATTCTTTCCTCTGCATGTCCTGTAGTACAAAAGAAAAAGTATACAGCAATATGCGGGGACTGGCAGGAACACTCAATAAAACAAAAAGCAAGTGACGGTGAGATACTGAAGAAGGCAGCTTAGCCAGTGTTTGTGTGTCAGAACCGGGGTGATTGTGCGTTAGTATGCATCGTGGTACACTGCAGAGCTATAGCGCGTCTTTAGTGAAAACAGCCGTGTCAGATGGGGTTGTATGAATTGATTCTGAACGTGACTGAGAGAGTGAAAAGTGAATAAAAAAAAAAAGCTAACCTTTACAAGGATCATAAACTGCACCGGCTGTTACAGACTGAAATCAAATGTATGCTTTTATTCTAAAACAGTAAGACAAGAGCAGTTTACTTCTCAAAACGGAGGGGCACAGGATCAAACCCGCGACCCCTTGATTCCCAAGCGGGGGCTGAGTCTATTGAGCCACGGTGTCAGTTACGGTAAACTGGTGTCAATGTCGCATGTTAAGGCGGCTTTTTGTTTCTGCAGTTATATGTTTGAATAAAAGTGCAATTGTGTTATTCTTGTGAAAATGTTTCTTTGCTCTTTGGACTTCAGGCTTCATACATTATATAGTTTATGCCTACATTTTGTCATCTACTACTAGAATATAAAAAAGTTTCTGTTTTAACAATGTGTTGACACAGATTACTGTAGAAACGGAACAGACATGAAATGCGTGTGTTCCAAACAACGATCTATTATTTCCACTCTAAAACTCCACTTCACTCCCAGATACTCAATCAAGGCATGAGCTGAGAGAAGTTCGTGCACGTTCTAAATTGGTGGGGGGATGGAATAGCCGACTTTTCTTTATCAGCACATTTAGAAGACAAAGGGCGCTGGCGGTGAGGTGTGAAGGGATTTAAGAAGCAGTTTAAGGTGGGACGGAATTACGAGTTTTTTCGTAGGCTCTGGTAATTCTAGTGTTAAACCAAGGATCGGTGTTTCCCTTGCCAGGGAATGGGTACCCAGAGCCCCACCCTTCTGCCAGGCCTAGGGGAGGGGCTCACTGGCGAGCGCCTGGAGGCTGGACCTTCGACCATGGAGTCCAGTCGGGCTCAGCCTGTAGGAGCAATGTGGTTCCGCTCTCCTATGGGCCCACCACCTGCAAGAGAGGCCATAGGGGTCGGGTGCAATGCGATATGGGTGTTAGCCGAATGCAAGAACTCTGACGTTACGACCCTCGGTTGCCGAAACTGGCAAAACTGAGCCTGCCCTTTTAATTAGCTTGTTGATTTAGTCAGTCTCTCTTGAAGTGTTACATGCCCAGCTTGCCACAGCAGAGAAAATCACACTGGCCATTACAGAGTTGTAGAAGATGTGAAGGATTTCACTTCCCACATTAAAGGAAGTCTCCTAAGGAAAAAGAGCCTAGTCTGCCCTTTTTTATATAGCTTCTCTGTGTTACGAGACCAGTCCAACCTGTCATTGATGTGAATCCCTCCAAGTAATTGTAGGAGTGGAGCACCTCTACATTTACTTTCTGAACCCTTAGGGACAGAGGACACCACAAAGTTGGTCAGCACAGGCCTTCAGAACTCAGACTGACTCCATCTTTTTCATAGCTTCCTCAATTGTCTCCTTACCTGGTCTTCAGTTATAGACAGTGCACACTGATGGTTTGAGATTGACTTATCATTGGCCATTCCAGTTGACATGTGTTGTGGTGTGAAATGTTGCATATAAGTTGATAAATATTTTATATGTCTTATTGGTAATTTGTAACACTAATGTCTATTATTGATAAGAACAGCAATGGTCAGATGGTTAAGAACCCCTTCCCCCTTTTTAAGAATTTGTTCTTTGTAATTTTATGACAGAGTTGAGGGAAGTCCCTCAAAGAAGTTTGGCAAATGTTTCTCTGCAGGACTCTCTCAGTCAATCCCCACAGGAAAGCCAGACTGCCTAACTGGCAAACTTCACCTTAACACATGGTTTTGGGGGCAGGTGTGAAGGTATTCCCTGCCCCATTGGTCTGAAGTATGACTGTTTGGAATTGGCTTGTAACAAAAGCCTTTAAGTATCATGACACCCTATTGGCTCTAGGGGTTGGACAGAAAACCTATAAATTTGCTTGCTTTTCCTCACTCTCTCTCTGACCAAGTGATAAAAGACCATCTCATACCATGAACTAAAAAGGACAACACAATGAAGAGCACAGCTTGGCAGTCATATTGAGACAGGCATGCGGCGTGTTCTGAAGAAAGCTGACCACAAATGATGCCTTAACTAGAGACATTTATGTAACTAACAAGCCTGTGCGCCGCCTGAAACTACACATCAGCATTTATCAGGTTGTATGGTTGCCAATATTCAAATGTACTTTACTTATTGTTATTATATATGAATATTATCAATAATACAATATTTAAATTGTAACTTAACTCCTGCTTGTATTTTACTACACCCAATTGCCTGAGGTTATACATGTAGAAGGGAAGGTAGGGATAAGTTATATGGTACAGTACCTTATAAACAGTGGTAAGTCTGTGAGATTTGAGGCATTTTGACAAAGGCTACATATTAATAATACAAAAGGGGAAAGTAGAGCAATATATCACTCGACCAAGACCAAACAACATGGTAGGAGTTGTTGTTATAACAGCAGTGGAAGTGAAAATCAATTACAGAATTGGTTCAGGGTGTTAGCTTTGTCCAGTAATTACACTGAGTCCATACCAGAGATCCTTCATCTTTTCTCAGTGACTTTTTTTTTCTATTTTAGCTTTGTATTTTAATAAAAATAAATTTTGTCAAATGAAATTAAAATTAAAAACTACAGAAACTAAATATTTAACATAAAAGGTCCTTAACTGGAAAAAATTACACATTTGACAAAACTTTACATCCTAATATCACTACAGAGAAAGGCTGGGATGAGTGTGCTAAAGTGGTGCATAAATGGGTGAGCCATTCCACTGGGTAGAGAGCAGTTCAAGGTCCATTTTGGCACTTCAAGATTTTCCATAAGTTTTTCTGTTTATTTTCATTTTAGCATTGCCCCTATCTGTATATTAGTTAACAGACATTTTATTTTTGTTAACCATTTGCTTCATTACTGTTTGCCTGCGTAAGGAGAGCTGCCACACAAGTACCTACTTTTCAAAGGTGTAAAAGTAAAAAATAATAAAGATAATCTATAGTACCAAATAATACCAAACAAAGACAAGAAAACTGGAAAGACTCCTTTTGTCTTAAAGGCCATAACAATGTCCATCAGTCAGTGCACTCTTTGGTACATCAATTGCCTAGAGCAGAAAGATGGGAGGGTAAAAGGGCTTCATCTGCGGCCTTGGTTCATTGAACCTTTTAAAATCAGAGCTGTAAATCTGAAGTAAAAGAAATAAATCATTTGCTTTGTTTCCAGCTTTCCACTCCTCGGCTCAGACCTGCTCTTTTTTTCAGCAGGTCAATTCATTAGCTAATGTCAGAAACTGTGCCTTTTCTAATGAATATGCCTGGACGCACTGCAAACTGGGCACGTTGCCCTGAGCGGCTCCTGTTTGGCACCTATCCCTATTGCTCACCAACTTCTTTTGTGTAAAATTTTTCCAGGTGGCTGACACCTTATCCTTTAGTGCTGGCCAGAGGGATCTTGGAATTAGAAACTGATACTGTTCTAGCTGTTTTATCTTCTGAAAGGCGCTTTCCTCTCATCTCAAACTGGCATTGATTTTTTTCTCTATCTGTCATTTATCATCTGTCTGGCCTTGGTGACACGTCAGGATATCAGAAGCCAACATTTGCTATACATTCTCTCTTGCTTTATAATCACTGAAATCACTGAATCTTTATGTATGTAACAAAATACAAATACATCTATGCATGTCTGAGTATGCTTCTTTTGATTTAATGCCTTTGACTATCCTGGAAATATTTGGGCTAAGGATGGAACCAACACTGGACATAACTCAAGTTCATGAAAGGACCATAATATAAAAATAAAATCAATTAATAATTCATGTTTTACCATGCTTAATCCAGTTATGTAGAACTGAAGCCTGTGCTGCCAACATAGAGTGCAAGGCAGGAACAAACCCAGGATGCACACATGATTTTATTTTTAAAAACGGCCGAGAAGAACAATGGACTTTATGACAGTTAGATACAGTATAAAAAGTAGAAGACTCATGAATCTTTAACTGTAGACGAAGTCTGCAGTTGATTTGTTGGCCGTAAACAACAGTATGACAATACGTAGCACTAGAAAATAGAGCAGCAAATCACTTCTATGAGAGCAAGCCATCCATCAGCTGTCAACATTTTGGTATGAAAAACGTCATTTCCTCTACAGAAAATGGTGCTGCCTCAGCTGTCTGAACAATGCTGAGCAAGGGGACTGTGACAGCAGGCCTTGGCCATTCATTCAACTTTTTTGGGGGGGCTTCTGTTTTGAGTGCCTTTGTTATAGTGATAATAGGTTGTCAACAAACCATGAGGAAAAGTTGCAAGTAATATACAGGGTCTTAAACTGATTTCTTAAGAAGTCCTACTGTTGTCTCCTTATGTATTGTCATTATCATCTGACAAAAATCTGATTTTTCTGTAAGTTGTGGATCACAATTATAATTGTGTCAGAACTGTGATCCACAATCTAATGTACAGTATATTGTGATTCTTTACAACGTTTAGCATATGCCACAGATGTGTGCATGTTCAAATTAGCTTCTTAAATCAAAACAATTTTATTTATGCTGTAACTGTCAACTGTAATTGTGAATTGTTAACCAGATGAACTGGTTAATTCAGTTTGTGTCTAGACTGGATAATAAGGGAGTAAAAGTAATAAACAACTGAAGTCACTGAGGTGGCTCAATGTGTCCAGCAAAGCCTAATGAATGTTACAAAAATAAAACTTAGCAATAAAACTGAATCTCTGCAGGAATGACCATGTACACATCCATAGACTGACTTGATTTATTCAAATCAGAGTCACAGCAACACTGGATGCATTATATTGGCCAACCCAGACATGCTTCTGCTTTTCCCACCACGTGGTCTGCAAGCACTTCCAGGTTAGGCAGAAACCACATTTCCACAGCACCCACTGGTGGCACCCACGGTACCCAGCAGGGTTGAGACATAGAACTCCAGACCCTAAATACAAAGAGGACTGTTTGACTTATGTTAGGTAGATTGCCCAGAGGGGACTGGGCGGTCTCGTGGTCTGGAACCCCTACAGATTTTATTTTTTCTCCAGCTTTTGGAGTTTTTTTTTTGTTTGTTTTTTCTGTCCACCCTGGCCATCGGACCTTACTTATTCTATATTAATTAATGTTGTTTTATGTTTATTTTTTATTGTGTCTTCTATTTTTCTATTCATTTTGTAAAGCACTTTGAGCTACATTTTTTTGTATGAATATGTGCTATATAAATAAATGTTGATTGATTGATTGAACTCCAAGTCCCAGAGTGCCCTGTGGTAATCGGGGGCACGGTGCAATCCAGAGGAGCTTCCATCTAGTGTTTTGGAGGAGGCAGTGTCCTAAAACAGCCGCCTCCCCCCAACCCAACCCCAATTCCTTCCATCTTTTGGGCGTTCAAGCTGGGTTGGGCTGCTGGCCATCTTTTACATAGATAGATAGATAGATAGATAGAAATGTATTTGTTCCCAGGGGAAATTTAGTTTAAAATGATTTTATTTAAGCTTTTCACTTCATTCAATTTCCTGTACATTTTACTTTAAATTTATTTGTGCACATAATAATTATAAGTTAGCATACTTGATTGTATAACAGTTTACAGTGGAGTTGAATGTGTAAAATTGCAAAATTGCGTGGAATCAATAAACTAAAAGCTACAAGGATCAGACCATTCTATGCCAAAGTTTTATTGTCATACTCAAATACCAAAGAAATACTAGGGCAAATCATGAGTTTTCTACCGATATGCAAGTGCCTAGTGTAGGTGGTCTATGTCATATGCATTTTCTGGCATTTCAGTGTGGACAGATACTCAAGTAAATAATGTAGTAATGTGGATATTGGAGAGTCAGCGTCATTATTTTAAGTATCATTTGGATTTTCCTCTTAATAACTTTTGCCTTGTCTCTGGATTTCAGATTGGACATGTTAGCTTTGAATTGCATTTTTAGGGAAACACTTTTTGCTTTATTTTTGTATTTTTTATCTTTCCTTGCCATTTTCTTCTCCTTTTTGTTTATGAACATAAATGTTTTATTTACAAAGATTCTTCATCTGCCTTTGTCTTATGAAGCCAGACATTTACGGTCATCCTCTCCCTTGAAGGGAATTTTGTGTATTTTGAATAAATAAAATATTATTTAAAATTCAAAATCCTTGGTCACATTTTGGGCCTGTGCCGACCTTGAAGCCTGCCTTTTTGCATCTGGGATTAGGCTGCCTGAGGTGAGGCCTGCTTATGAGGCTTACCAGTGAAGTCCTGGTCAAGGTTTTGCTTATTTTACAGCCTGTTTACTCCTTTTTTACATATTGCGTTGCTGTGTCACAACAAGCAGCTGGGAAAAAAACTACAAGCTCAAAGAAAAACAGTAACAAATGAGCAAAAAGGTAGTGTGGATAAATTAGAAAAATGTGAAAAATAAAATTAACCAAAAGACTGAAATGAAAAACGAACACCTCCCATATTTAACCACTTACCTGCATACTTGCAAAGATGACCAACATAATGCAATGCATTTCCTTCTAGGACCAGAAATCCACTAGAAAGTTCTCCACCTCCAATGTTTCCTTTATTCTCCTTATATTTGGGAGAAGGTTTCCCTCTTCTAGTCCCAGTAGCTCTCTGCTGGTCCTTTTGCTCTGCATTGAAATGGGACAACCTTCCTGTGTCATTGCAATGCCCTGTCCCTGTCTTTTACTGTGCACTCCTTTCTACATTTCCTAAAATATTCTGTCCACTAAATTGTATTATTCTTCTTCAAACTTATTTATTGTGTAAACAGCTTAGCATTATCCAACTACTAGACAACATTTTTTATCAACTGCAGTAACAAACATGCCTAGACTCTAAACTTCACAAACCAAGCTTAATTTGGTCTCATTTGAAACTTTGGGCAGCAAAGAAATTCCAGCTGTTACCCTAAATGAACCATCGCCAGCATGACAAGAAAAGATTGTTCAAATCTAAAAGCAAATTTCCCAATAAAGTGGATCATACTTGAAAACAAGTGGCAGCCAAATTCTGGACACAAGTAAAAGAAGCTCTATTTCTCAGACATTTTGCATGTTGTTAAATAAAAACAAAAACAAATGTTTATTCAGGGCCTAAAAATTGAATTCATTTACCTACTCTAATGCAAACTCAAGTGTCTATTAAAGAGGCACTATAGATCAGGTATAGTTATATTTGGCTAATGGATGATTAGTGGCCACAAAGAGCTGGATGTCACCTCCCATGGTTTTTAAAACAGTGTGCACCACAAGCCATTCAGATTTACATTTTAAAGAGTTTAATTTACTTAATGGAGAAACCTTGATTGAGTCTGACAAAAAGCACCTGAGCGTATGCTGGTCCTGTCCTCCTGAGTCTGCGTGTGCATTCAGCATTCTAAAATTTACCCCCACTGTTTGACGTGTTTCTTGATGTGTTGCTACCAATGTTTATTTCATCCACTGCAGAATTAAGATGGAAGGCACACAGGGCTGCTGATTGGTGTGGCGGTGTTGAACACGGGAACGATAGGAAAAGAGCGACTAAAAAGCAGAAGAGAATTGGTGGGGGGCCCGTTATACAAATGAGGATACAAATAATCCATTACCTTAGGCCTCATTTGAAAATTGCACCTTCATCTTCTGATACATGGAAGCCTGACTTGACTCTATCTTAGATGAGCAAAAGCAATCATTTCTGGTCATTTTGAGTACAAAATGGAAAAAATGAATCGGCAGGAAGTTAAAAAAAATGCATGCAAGCACTTTGGAAAATAATATGAAATCTTCAGGATCCTAACACAGTTCACCGATTGATGTGCTGGAGGCCATTTTAAGTTGATTTTGATACTGATCAGTTAGGAATATTCTGTACCTAATAGTTGCTCTCCTGATACGATAAATTTCATCATTCTACCTTGGTTCTCTCCAGACTATGTGATCAAGTGAAGAAAACACTTTATCCATACTTATCAGAACCACTTAATCCAGTTCAGTGTTCCAAGACCAGAGAAATCAGAGCTACCCCTGAAAGCCAGTCAGTGGTAGATTACAATCATGTTGTCACTATTTTGTGCGAAGGTGGATCGCTTTCTGGGTTCATCTGAGGTCTGCAACACCCCCCAGGTGTAACGGTTGTCACATATTATGTTTTTATGTACTTTTTAGCTGAATCCGCCTCTTAGTTCTTTCAGAGGGGTCCTAGAAAATAACTTACTGGGGATATCTCTTTAAGGGGAGTTGGGGGGCCAAACTACGCCTGTGTGTCCTTGCCATATCGGTACGTTGGTGTGACGTAAAGGTTAACTGACTTTAAAAAGGCAAGGCGGCACGTAGGGAAAAAAAACAAAAAAAACAAGAAGAAACGAGAAGGAGTAGAAGGTGAACTAGAGGAAAGGAGCTGGGAAGGCATATAACAAGGAGCTGCAAGCAGTAAAGCATTCAAGACAGACTCTGGATTAAGAACTGTTGGGTGCACGGATAGGTTTTCCTTTAAACCTAAAAGGACCTTCGGAGTTCACGTCTTGTCTTGGCTATAATGAAATCGGGCGTCGGCCATGGACGAACGCTAGCGCGGAGACACCCTGGTGTGACGGATTTTCATCCCTCTTCAAAAAGAACTAACACTAAGCCGGTGAGATCTCTTCTTGTTATCTAAGTTCAGTAAAAAGTCTCAGCGGCATCACCTCAGGATTGGTCGCTTGTGCTACTGCAGTTTTTCCCTGGCCGAGTGAAGATAAACTTTTGAACAAAGTTAATATAAAAGGGACTGGGGTACATTGGGGGAATTATATGTATGCATCGGTTGGGTATTTAGATATACAGGGTGGGCCATTTATATGGATACACCTTAATAAAATGGGAATGGTGATATTAACTTCCTGTTTGTGGCACATTAGTATATGTGAGGGGGGAAACTTTTCAAGATGGGTGGTGACCATGGTGGCCATTTTGAAGTCGGCCATTTTGGATCCAACTTTTGTTTTTTCAATAGGAAGAGGGTCATGTGACACGTCAAACTTATTGGGAATTTCACAAGAAAAACAATGGTGTGCTTGGTTTTAACGTAACTTTATTCTTTCATGAGTTATTTACAAGTTTCTCTTTGTTTACAGCCATTGACATGTCGCAGAGGTTAACACGCGAGGAGCGGATAGAAATTGTGTTGATGTCTGGTGAACGCAGTAACCGGGTCATTGCAGCAGATTTCAATGCAAGACACCCTACGAGACCACCCATCTCCCATTCTACAGTTAGCAAACTGCTTGCTAAGTTTCATGAAACTGGTTCAGTGTTGGATTTGCCAAAATGTGGACGCATGAAAACTGTCACTAATGAAGAAACATCAGTGGCTGTCCTAGCTTCATTCAGCAAAAGCCCACAGTGTAGCACTCGCCACATGTCACTGGAGAGTGGCATTAGTCGAACATCCCTTCGGAGGATATTAGCTACTCACAAATGGCACCCTTACAAACTCCAGCTACTGCAGCATCTAAACGAGGATGACCCAGCTCGGCGCACTGAATTTGCAGAATGGGCAAAACAAAAATTGGTACAGGACCCTCAGTTTACGCAGAAGATTTTGTTCAGTGATGAGGCAAACTTTTATGTAAATGGTGAAGTTAACAAACAAAACCACCGCTATTGGTCTGACACTAACCCACATTGGATAGATCCCTCCAAGACTGTTGGAACAAAAAAATTGATGATATGGTGTGGTATATGGGGTACAAAGATAGTGGGGCCATTCTTCATCAATGGAAACCTCAAGGCCACTGGATATGCAAAATTGCTACATGATGATGTGTTTCCCTCTTTATGCACTGAAGCTGGCACTTTCCCTGAGTTTTTCCAGCAAGATGATGCACCACCACATTATGGGTGTCAGGTCCGAGCATTCCTAGATGAACAGTTTCCTGGAAAGTGGATTGGTCATCGTGGGCCAGTTGAATGGCCCCCAAGGTCTCCCGATCTGACCCCCTTAGACTTTTATCTTTGGGGTCATCTGAAGGCAATTGTCTATGCTGTGAAGATACGAGATGTGCAGCACCTGAAACTACGGATACTGGAAGCCTGTGCTAGCATTTCTCCTGCGGTGTTGCTATCAGTGTGTGAAGAGTGGGAGAAGAGGGTTGCATTGACAATCCAACACAATGGGCAGCACATTGAACACATTTTATAAGTGGTCAGAAACTTGTAAATAACTCATGAAAGAATAAAGTTACGTTAAAACCAATCACACCATTGTTTTTCTTGTGAAATTCCCAATAAGTTTGATGTGTCACATGACCGTCTTCCTATTAAAAAACAAAAGTTGGATCCAAAATGGCCGACTTCCAAATGGCCACCATGGTCACCACCCATCTTGAAAAGTTTCTCCCCTCACATATACTAATGTGCCACAAACAGGAAGTTAATATCACCAACCATTCCCATTTTATTAAGGTGTATCCATATAAATGGCCCACCCTGTACAGTATGTGTAATATAGATCTATGTAATTGAGAAGATATGTGGGGTGTTTAGAAATAGGATATTTCTTCTTCTTTTTCATTTTTTCCTTCTTTCCTTCTGGCTTTTTTTGCTTTCTTTACTGCTGCGCCAAATTCTGGGTAATATATTAGAGTGTTCAAGGGGTTTGTATAGATTTAGTGGTTATAGGAATTGTTTATAGGGATTTATTGTTGTTTAAAATATAATATATATTATTTTTGTGTTTGATGAAAAGATTGATTGGGTGATTACTTCCATAATATAAATTCACAAAAGTACATTTCATCTGGAAACTCCATATTGAGGCTTAGGTTCTGTCGGTTGCCGTTCCTGATATGATTATTTTTTTCCTAAGAGTAGGAGATATTTTGTGTGTGAAGACTCTTCATCTAACAAAAAGGGGAGTTCGCTACACATCGATGATAGGCAGCAATGTTGCTAAGCATGCTGTCTCTCTTTTTCTCCAAAGAACTGAAAAGATGCAAAGTGAGGACAACTGACTCCACCCCTTCCTGTCCAATATCTATAAAGCCCAGGTTCAATGCAATATGGAGTCAGGTTGACCAGTTCAAGAGAGCCAATTAAAACAGCTGAAGGACTACGTTTGTTTTCTGTTCGAGTCTTTTGTTTTCCAATGCCAGCGAATGCTTATTTTGCTCACCAACAACTGTAATAAGTACATAAGTTTAATATGTCACTGCACTCTGTACAAAAAATATTTTATAAATCCACTCACATGAACAACTAACACAAGGCCAGATTTAGCACACACCATTTAGAACTGCTAGGCAAGCATTAGAAGACAAGAAAGGGACATCTGTGAAATGGGCATTGCATTATTTCTGTGTGTCAGAGTCAGCATGACATTGGATCTTGTTTTCCTTGTTTGGAATGGCATGATATATCTAAGTCGGGGCCTGCTCCTGGAGAAAGGGTATAAAACCTTGGAACATTGCCCGGCACAGCTTTGAAGCAGACTGACAGATGAGAGATAACGTCATCTGATCCTGAAAATCCTTCCAGCGCAGTGACGAAAATGGCAGACTCTATACATTGAGCTCCCACTTCGGTAATGGTCTTGTCATGGCTTCCTCCTTCTGTTATGCCGCATAAACCATCATTAAAGAAAGCCAAGTTTTTTCTTCTTTGTGGTTTCTTACTGCATATCACTAAGGGAGGGGTAATGCCTTTTAATATCATATCTATATAGATTCAGGTTATGTAACATGCCGCAATTACAAAAGAACAAAGAACAGGAGAGCTAGCAGCCCCTGCTGGATTCAACAATAATATACAAATCCACGCTTGTTCACACAGGGTGAATTGGAAGTTTGCAAATACCAAACATGTATCTTTTTATAGTGAATAAACAGACCTGGGGCTTCATGTACTGTATAAAGGGTGCGTGCGCACAAAAATGTCGCTTAAGCCTGTTTCCACGGTCAAATCGCAATGTATAAAACCTAAACTTGCTGTAAAGCCACGCACATTTTCACGCTAGCTAAAACCCTGGCGTATGCAAGTTCTTCACTTAGTTTTGTAAACTGGTGGCACCCAGCGTCAAAGCAATGCTACTGTTCCAGTGTGGCTTCCCTTTCTTTTTTAGATCCACATCCCTGATGCGGCTTTATAAATACACTGAAATTAACCGCATATTGTTTATCAGTTTAATGCATCTGATTGTAATTAACCTGTAACAATATAATAGTCCTCAGAATGGTCAAACTATTCTAAATACCATAACTGCTTTAGTGTTGTTATTCTCACTGCACCTTCTTCTTCTTTCAGCTGCTCACATTAGGGGTTGCCACAGCGGATCATCTTTTTCCATATTACTCTCACTGCACCACTCTGAGTATTTATATCACTGTATCTGAGTGTGAATCACAGCAGCAGCTGATCGGAAAGAGAATTATCAGTATACAGTTTCATGGACATGCTGCCTCAGCCATGCTGTCTATTAAACTGCTCCGATACGGCAAACGCTTCAGAGCCTTTCCTGAATGGACCTCACGGTTCAGAAACAGTTTCATCCCAAGAACTATAAACGCACTCAGTCAAGTGCTCCTTGTAGAACTGTTTGTACTTATTAGTACAATCACCTCACTGTAAACTTGCGATACAGTTATAATATTGCACAACCTGAGCCACTTTATACAGCGCGTATTTACAAATGATGACAATATCATTTTAAGATGAAATGCAGCAAAATAAGTTTATTATATTATACAGATAAAACTTTAACTTCATTTAAATAATCTATATTGTTAATAATTAAACACGTGAGAACATGTTGCCGCAGCACTGTATTCTTGCTGGGACTGGTGCAACAAGGGAAGGATAGATGGATGGAATAATTAAACGTCTACTACGAAGATATTTCTAAGTTCCTTAAAAGTTAGCTAACGTCTATTACAGAGCTGATTGTGTGGCGATTGGTTACATGCAGAAAGGAAAAAGGAAGGACAGGAATTGGAGGTTAGTACGTTGGAAAGAGACAGTACTGCTGCAATAAATTAAATATTTCATTGAAGGTCACACACGGCACAGCAAGCATCTTGCGTGAGGCATGAACAATCACTGTGCCACATTGTGTTCCCATGTTTAATAACATGCTTTAACTCCTGTCATCATGAAAATGATATCACGTATACATCTCAGTATTTTAATTATTCAGAGAACTGTAATATCATGAATGGATTCTGTGTCCTATTGGAGGAAGAGAAAGCCCGTTTAAGAAGCACGTACTGATTTACACACATAGATCACATAGAAGATCAAATACAAAACAAAAAATTTAATGTGCTGCTTTAGTTACAATGGGATTTGAGAAACTAGTAAATTAAGCGATTTTAAGATGAAGTTTATGATGTTCTACTTTAATGACAAAATAAACTATGTGATTAAAGTGGAAATTTCAAGATTAAAGTTGACATTTTGTGCTTTTTTCCCACTGTGTGCCTATTTTTTTTTTCTCTGTACCCTAATAAGCTTTCATACGACATTCAGACGGTGGGCTACGACTCGCTTTTTCATGGCGAATTTGATATCTGACAACTTCTTTTTTATTTCAGCTCTGTGCGACTTTGTGAATTTGAGCTTTCGAGTTTCTCTGACACTCTATCAACTTCCTTTTGTTGTTTATACCACTGTTTAAAACAAGAAATAGTATGTTTTTCCTTGCCTCCACTTAGTATTTGCTGAAATTCTTCTATTTCCCCGCATGCTTTTGCCATTGCCCTTTCACAGAACGATGAGCTTAAGGGCTATTTATATTGATTTGCATATTCAAAGAGAAATAATTCTGGGAGGAGTGTGGGGAGTTGCAGCAGGAGCGTGCACGTGGGTTACTTTTCACGATGACAGAGATTTATGGAGCTGAAGAACGTGGAAGTTGGCGAACGCACAGATTTATGCATCTGGATTTTTTTGTGCGTATGAACATTTCATTTTTTGTCCTTACGCCATGTTTTAGTGTGAATTCTTCACATTCAGTTATGCATGAGGCCCCAGGATTCAAACCCAAGAGTGTAAAGTTGTGAGGCAGATGTGCTCAACAATGGTTCACTCAGGATTCCATGTAGAAGAAAAAATATGCATCCAATATAACTGAAACTTTTTGACAAACAGAACAATTAAGCTGGATTGAAAGGAATATTGTTTTTTTTAATTTCAAAAAATAGGGGTCTACAGAGACTAACACTTGGCCACAGCAAATAATACAAAAAAGTCCATGTTAATTGTGTTACATAAAATACACATGCTAAGTCACCCAGCATGCAACATGCAAACTAAAGCATTTTTATTATAAATATTATTAAATAAGTAACTTGTGAAAAATCCGAGCAATGCAGGCAAAGGAAATGCATTCACCTGGGAACCAATTTTTGAATTAAAGACATGAGACTTGACCAGTAAATGAAGGGTAGAGGTAGGTCTTCAATTCAGACACTGTATATAAAAAATATGCAGCTAAGAAAGAATCAAACAGATAACTAAATAAAAGAACAAAAAGAAATGAAAACAAACAACAGAAATCCAATTTGCTGCCCACTAGACCATACCTTCCAGGTGGTGTTCTGACTAACTGAGTAGCTTTACTACTCATCTCCACAGTACTGACAGCTATGAATCCTTTCGGTCATCCATCCCGCTTTCTCTTGGTGTTTCTTTGTTGACCTTCTGCACTCTTCTACCTATCAGTAACCATTCCTCTAAAAGAAACTGTGGTCTTGTTTGGTACCTTCAGGGATCAATCACTTGGATTCAAATAGGGAAAAAGCCACAGCATCATTTTAAAATTTTTCAAAACCTTTAGGCTAGACTCAATCTAGTGACCCTTGGGGTTTGTGTACTCCTGACCCCAGAAAGTGGCATTATGTAGAATCTGATGAGCCTTAATGTAAAAAAATTATTAGGCCCCCTACTCGTGTGTGAATTCAAATTAAATCCATTTTAAAAAATGACCATTATCATCGAGGTGTGCCAAGCATATAAGTGACAAAAAGGTTAATGGCCCTATTTAGTCTTTAAGGAGCTATAAGAATTAGATTAGATGAGATTAGATTAGATAAACATTATTAATCTGAAGGGGAATTTAAATGCCTATGGCAGCAGAAACAAAAAGAGACTCACAGTATAAATAATACAATTAAAAGATAAATAGATAGATAGATAGATAGTGTCACACACATGTATTTAGGAGGCAGTCAACAAACCCGGAAGTGAGTGAAATATCACGAGACAAGGGGTTGATATTGTGGCGCAGTGGGAGCGCTGCTGCCTCGTAGTTAGGAGACCTGGGTTCTTTTCCCGTGTCCTCCCTGCATGGAGTTTGCATGTTGTCCCCGTGTCTGCATGGGTTTCCTCTGGGTGCTCCGGTTTCCTCCCACAGTCCAAAGATGTGCAGGTTTGGTACATTGGTGATTCTAAATTTTCCCTAGTGTGTGCTTGGTGTGTGTGTGTGTGTGTGTGTGCCCTGCCCAGGGTTTGTTTCCTGCCTTGTTGGCTGGGATTGGCTCCTGCAGACCCCTGTGGCCCTGTAGTTAGGATATGGTGAGTTGGATAATGGATGGAAGGGGTTGATTTGCGGTATTAATGCATCTCTCTTTTTTGTCAGACTCAAAGAAGAAAAATAAAGTACATACCATACTTCTAGGTTCCCAAGAAGGCTGCCAAACATCACTTCCAGCACCCTCTAATGACATCACTTCTGGCTCCATCCAATGAAGATACTTCTGGTCTCCCGAACATGACGTCACTTCCTCCATCACATCACTTCCAGTTCCTGTTGATGACATTGTATCTGTCTGCCAGTTTTAACATCATCTCTCACCACTTTATTTCCGTCAGCCATTTTGTCCATGTATAAAAACTCCATCTGTTGTATTCACATTATCAACTGCTATGTAAATGGTTTTTGATCACACATTTTGCTTCAGCATTTTTCTTTTTTCCTTCGGACATTATACGGGGATGGTCCCCAACTCTTTTTCTTTGTGGTAGTGTTTTTTATATTACAATAGATAGATAGAATCTATTATGTACAGAAATAGAAATTTAAACAGTATAAACATTTAGTCAGATACAGTATGTTAGGTTGAAGCACTGAATTGCCTAATATCAGCAAGCAGAAAGACCCCATAGGCACTTATAAGCACAACAGAATGGAATGAGCATGTGGCTTAAAGTGCCTCAACAGAGTGCTACCTGGAGGGAATGGGTGGGGGGGGGTTGTTCATGGTGACATCAACAACAGTTTCCAGTGTTCAGGATTCACCCTGTGATGGAGCAGGTTTTCCTGAGAAGTTTGGTCATGCATAGTGCATCTTCTAAACTCAAGTTACTTCCTCAGGAGACTGCAGCATAGAACAATACACTGGATATAACAGACTGGTAGAACATTTCCAGCACATACATCAAAAGAGTTGGGTCTCCTCAGGATGCCCAGTCTACACTGGCCCTTCTTGCACAGCATCACTGTGTTGTCAGACCAGACTGTTTTGCTGTTTAATTCATCCCACAGTTACCTGTTCCTGTGCACCACTTCCATGTCCTTCCCATGAATAGTGACTAGTCTCAGAGTCTCTTTAGCATGCTGGAAGACCACTACCAGCTCTTTTTCTTGCTTATGTTGAGCTGCAGTTGGTTCTCCCTGCTCCCCAAAATGAGGTCCTCCACAGGTCTCCTGTATTCCGACTCTAATGATGGATGAGTCATCTGAGAATTTTTGTAGATGACAAATACTGGTATTATACTGGAAGTCTGTTGTGTAGAGAGTCAACAGGAAGTGAGTGACCTCGGTTCCCTGGGGGTGCTTTACAGCACCATTTCTGACACAGTCTTTTAGCCTCACAAATTGCTGTTTGTTAGTCAGGTAGTCCATGACCCAAAATACTGTGGAATGATAATACCATAACCTTTGAAATCCTGACGTCAAAAGGCAACTGCCTGTAGTTATTGACCCCAGATTAGCTTCAAAATGCCAGGTACAACAGTCTGGTTAATAGGTCTCTGACATTTCACTTATTTAATCTTTTTCTATGCATTTCTTTTTTTGCTTGTTATTTTGTCAAACCTGCATTATTATGTCATGTTCGGGGTTTTCGGGGACCCATATTCTCATAAGATCAACCTGCACAAGCTCACATGTGCCTACCAGGAACTAGAAAATGCATGGAAAGCTGTCATCATTTCAGGTCCAATAAATAATTCACACACTCAGTCTTCATGATGATTTTTCAACACAGTATTAGGAGTAAGCTTTGCTGGTTAGCATAATTTACACATTTGTTTGTTTTTTTCAGAGCAGTTTATGCACTTTTTTTAATCCCATTTGCTTTTTCTCTACCTCCATGATAATCATCTATGCTTATGATGGATTATTTACATAGGCAGGTGCTCATTCCAAACTCTTTGTGAGCTCTTTTGTACACTTTCATTTGCTTTGTCGTCAAGCAGTAAGTGTTCATAGGTCTCCTGGCAGCGCATTATGCATTCTTTAAGTTTCTCCTCAAATATTCAGCTCTCCTTCCATTTTTAAAAAAGGTCTCCCAGATACAGCTTTCCTAAACCTCAGCTGGCTGTCACCTAGAATATCATTTCTAGATGAAGACCTCTAGCTGAGTTCTGTCTTGAGATTCTGTTATCTTACATGGGGTGAGGAAAATGACATTTAGATCCAGAACTGCTGCCAGCACTTTTTCACTTTCCTGTCATAAGTGATTGCTACAATATGGGAAATGTGTTAAATAAATAAAAGTCTGTATTAATGTAAACTTATGTATGTAAGTCGTCTTAATTCAGATGTTCATAAGAAATTAAATGATTTACTTCATTAGGTAGAAGTACATAATGACAAAGAAAAGTTGCATCAGATATTTGTAATATTAAATGTCTACTTCAAATGTTTAAATGTTTAATTCTAAATTTTCCCAACTGTAATAGGAAGTTGTTACTTTTCATCCTACAGGTCGACAGAAGGTTAAAAAGTATCAAAACTCAAAAACAACATCTTAATCGTAATCACTGACCTTGAAAAAAGTCTAATACGAAGCTCCATGCATTTATATTTGAAACTTGTCATTTTTAAGCTTTTGGGAGTTGCTCTTAGCAGACTAGGACCACTTCTGTTCGCCAAAGATCAGTTCCATGCCTCCACAACCATTTATGCAGCCACTTTTGATGTCTGAATGAAACCAGATAGCCCAACTTGTCAGGACACCCACTGTGTTGAATGTTCTAAGATGAAACCTAAAAGGAACCAATAAAGAACGACTTAAGAACAATTTTTGGTAAAATTCCCAGTGGGAACTGTATCGTCTTTGGGCCTGGAACCTCTGCTTAAGTGTTTTGTTTGTTTGTTTGTTTGTTTGCTTGTTTATTGTCCACACTAGCCATCTGTTTTTTCATCAGATTAACATTTACAAACTTAATAATAAAATATACTCTATATTTTGCAATTTAAGAACATTTCTCTTAATTATGTATGGCTCTTATATGTATTACTAGCCATGTGCGCCCAACTACGATGCGCATGTTAAAGTTGTCTGTGAAGGGCTCCCTGTTTAAACGCGGCTGCCAGTCATGAACTGGGCCCTTCGTCGCACAGCATTATGATTTTTTATAAGGGAAACAAAATTACAAAAGAAAACTCTTGGACATTGATTCAATAGGAATGGCCTACTCGGAATCACTGTCCGAATCGTAATTATGTGGTGGTGTGGGAGCATTTCTGCTTCTGTCCATTCACAGTTCATCTCGTTTTCACGACGCTGTCGTTTCCTCTCACGATGTCTTCTCAACCTTTCTCCAATCTCGCAGGTTGCTTTGTGGCAATCCAAAGAGTAAGGCAATATACACAGAGCAATGGTTATAAAGGGGGGACACATAGGTATCCAAGCTCTTTAAAGCATAAATAGGGATCACTTCACTGACATGTGAGCAAGCCACCGTACAACTGTGAGACGCGCAGCACTCGCCGGCTACAACATAACAATAATAATTTCCGGAACGTGCTGTTACGTTGTCATTCATTTTACCCACTGTCTTTCTTTCATTCATATGTTACGTAGGCACGTACCTTTTATCTCCGGCAATCTCATTCTCCAACCAGGCCTCAGGAGCTAACCAGCGTAACATTGTCCACCACCCCTTTCGTTATTCTGGCACATTGTTGACATCCGTCAGTAAAAACAACGTACTAAACTGGAAGGTGGTCTACGCATGCATGGAATTCGTGGACAAACAAAGATCAAGATCTAAATGTAGATCTCTTTAGTTAACTTAAAACACAACAATTTGTTTAGTTTGAATGTCTGTGTTTTGAGGTGTGACTGGAGTACTACAGTCTTCAGTAGTATAAGCCTGGAGGAGATTCTTAATCCAATGCCTATTTTTAGCTGTCTCTCTACTGCCATCTAGTGCTTCTTCTTCTAATTCATTCACGGACAAACAAAGATCAAGATCCAAATGAAGATTATATACAGAGATATTTTTATCTTTTGTATTTCTAAATATATCTAAATTTGATTTGTTTTTCTTTGTATGTTGTAAAGCACTTTGAGCTACATCCTTCATATGAAAATGTGCTATAGAAATAAATATTGTTGTTGTTGGCATACAGTACAGATGCCCATAGTCTGAGCTATAAGTGCACACAGCATCACAGACCACCTGTAGGGAATCATGTACCAAAAAATATCCTTTTAGTGATCAGCAACCTCAAAATAACATAAAATGACACTCTTCACGTCTTTATTACCAATCTTCATTTTTTTAAAGTTTTGTGAAAAGAATTTACTTTGACCCCATTGTACCCCAGTAGAGGGTGAATCCCTGGGATCTTTTGATGTGGCAAACTCAACTTCAAGTCTTTCTGATCATTTTTTGCTGGAGACACCTATTGGTTTACAGTTTATCATATATTTGAATTTTCTTGCATAAAATATGGTCTAAAAAGGGCTTGAAATCAGTGTTTCTCGGATCCAGAAGGCCAAAAATAGGGGGATCCCCAATAACCAAATGTCTTGCATAATTCAAGATGCATCAAATATGATGTCATATGTGGAGGCTTTCTGGAGTAAGGTGGCATCAGACAAAAAAAAACTGAAGTGATTTCAAAGCGTTCATTAAGCAATTCTTATGAACACAAATTGCATTACTGTTATTATTATTATTATTAAATTTTACTATCATCTCATAAATAATATGTTCCTTTCATTTAGAATAAAGACTAGTGTCCCAGAGGCCATTTGTTTTACTCTTAACAAAGTTAGTGCTTGAAGTTGCTCTTCTATTGTAAAGTTCTACGACACAGGGCTTGGAATTCTATTTATCTTTTTCTTACTAACATTTGGGTTGCTATTTCCTACATAGAGGGGGTGTTCAAATATAAACAGGAATTTAAGAGCTATGCTTTATTTATTGAATACAATGAAATGACTTACACACTATTTTTCTATGTTGTCTCCTGCCACTGCAATCCACTTGTTCCAGCGCTCAGGAAGCTTCTGAATCTCAGAAGAGTTGAAGTCTTTTGACTGCATGTTGACCTGCTCTTGCACAGTCAATAACTTCCTCATTCTACTTGAATTTCTTCTCTCCTAAAAATTTCTTAAGTGGACCGAACAGATGACAGTCCCTCTCTGAATGACTTACACCAATCATACACTCGAGACTCAGAGAGAGTGACACTCATCGCCAAACTGTTTTTTAAGTCTCGAATAAATCTGAGATGGAATGTATCTATCTACTCCTTCATTTGTCAAAACTTGAATAATAATTTTCTGTGTAACACTACTTTGTACCTCCTGCTCCGACATGTTGATTACAACTTACGGGAAGGGGGGAAAGAGCAGCTAACACTACTAACGACAAGTTCACATATGTGTGTGTTTGTCCAATGAGTCAGGTCTACCTTGTACTATTTATAAGAACAGAGCATGAAAAGCCCTGTTTATAATTGACCATCCCTCATATTTTCAATTGATTTTGTGCATGCCATTATTTAAAATTTTCCTTGACTGCCATGTTAATCGAGTCCAGCATGAAGAATTATATGCTGGTCTTAGGTCATCTTAATTATGTAAGTTTCATGGGTGATTTTTTTTTTAATTAAAAACTGCTTTTATTTTTTTCAACTTTCCTTTAACAAAAAATCTAGAGTGGTCTCCCCTGGACTTTCTCATATACTCAGATGTTGAGATAGATATTTGAAGAGTAAACCGCAAGACAATGATTATATTTTTAAATTATATGCATTAAAGAACCATCAACAACAAATCCAAATCAAGTCATATTAATAATATATTGAGCAATTATTATAAAAGTAATGTTGACTAAATCAGACTCTGCAGCTGCATGAATAAAAGGTAAAGTACCACTTCCGGTTAGCAGAAATTGCCCAAAAGTTGATAGAAACCTGCGTTTTGAACCTAATAGTTGTATGTCACAAGATTGGTAATCACAAGAAAAGCACAAGGCACAGCAAAACATATTAACTCACCCACTTCAAAGTGCATTCACAATAAACCAATAGGGACTGTGGAAGACTTTCTAGAATAATAGGGTGGAGGGCAGTTCCTGGTGGTGATTGGCAGGTGACTCCACCTCTTGGGGAACCACCCTCAAAACACATAGGACATAACTCAGAGAGCCTTAAGACAACATTAAAAACAAAAACATGCACATAATTAACAAAAGCAACATTAACATAAATATATGGCACAAAAATGAACAGAAAAGACATGAAACAAGACTTTGAACTTCCTGGCTGAAACTTGACAGACAATAAATGCTAAGGATGCACGCTAGGCTAGGCCAGAAGAATATGTGCATCCTCATACGCCTACACTGATATCTTAATAACTTGATGCAAGGCATCCGAGCATGTGAGCTGCTTTCATAGCTTGTCCTTCCAGCATCCATCCTGACTAATCACCCCCAGGGTATGCGTAAGCTTTGGCAAATTCGTTATATGTTGTACAACCAACTCTGAGTGAAAGCCCAGGCATACCTGGGCTAAGCAACACAGATTACTTTGTGGGCAATATATTAATGGAGTGAGAGGAAATCATAAAAACATGCAATTGCAATAAAAATATGAAGTTTTTTTTTTTATGATCAGCAGGACAAATTCCAAAACATTCTTCCAAAAGTGTTCAGGAACCAAAAGCTTTGTTGTTCAGTGTTAAACTAATTAACAATTATCAGTTCTTGCCTTTTTTTCCATGGACACAACCAACCACACATTGGTTTGCATTCAGCACATATGTGGAGCTAGAATTATGAAACAAGAAGGCATACAGTGATGTTTTTATGTCTTATTGGTCCTTATCATCTATATGCAGACTGAAACATTAATGCTCAAGCAATGCACTATCACATTATTTTTTCTTTGCACAGCCTTCTCTGCTTTTGATCCAATGCTAATAATTTCCTGCTTAAAACAACTCGAAAGCTCTTACTTTGCATTCTGTACATTCTATTTTGTGTCGGCAATGCAAACCCCAGCCGATATTATTCATAAGGATAAAAATAATTTGGCTTTGAACTTCTTTTCACAAATCCTTGTCATGAAAGTTTTACTCGTAGAGTTGGATGCTTGAAGTGCAGGAAGCTTTCAGTTAATTCTGCAATTATAAATGAGTCAGTGTTTTGGAAAATGTGGTTTCAAAATAAAATGCTAAAGCCCTGTAATTAAAGCACACAAAGAAGTAGGTTGATTTAATGATGAGAATACTCAGGAATCTGAATAGGGCGGCATGGAGGGGCACTGCTTCATTTACACAACTTCAGCAAACAGGTCTATCTCACAGTCTTCTTGCTGTCTCTATGGCCAGGGTCTCTCTACTTAGTGCCCTTGTGCACCCTTACATTTCAAAGGTGTGTATTACTGGGTTCATTGGTGACAGTAAAGTTTAGGGGTTGACTGCATCTGCAGTGACAGGGGCGCAGGGAACAATATTAAGCAGAGATGTGATGTGCCAGCTCCTGCCCTGTTCTCATATAGGTTGGCACCAAAAGCAGAAGCACCAGGAGACTCCTAGGTAGGGCATGGAGGCAGATGGTTGACTTCTTTTCTACAGTCTGGCTGTGGTTCTGCTGATTGACAGATATTTTTGCTTTTCACTCATGTTAATTAGTTTCAACTTTGTTTTACATGTATTAGAACAAGTTGTTCCCTTATATGTAATAGTTCTGTATTTAGTGTGTGGTATCATCTACTCTTGAATTTTGACTTGAGCGCTGTCACGCCACTTTGAACCTGTACTTGGTGAGGAGTGTTGTGTCAGAACAAAGTAGTTGTGACTATTGTATTGTATTCCTGAGATGGCAGTGAAAGACTGGCCATCTAGCTCTGTGAAGAGGATTACTTGTGCTGTGTTTTGTGTATTGTATTTACCTAATTTTTTGACACCCAATGCATGTCCAACCTAATTGTTTCTGAATTGCCCTTTCCCAAGATTGCTTCCATGATTTTTTTTTCTTACAAGGTTTTTATGGAGTTTTTTGCCTGTGTTTCTAGAGTGTCAAGGCTGGTGGGGTGGGCTATCAAAAATTGGGACCCATTAAAGCCTGTTCAGGCATTCCTTGTGTGACTTTGGGATGCACAAGAAATACATTGTTGTTCTTAGACAGTAGAGAACAAAAGAAGGTTATATTTACATACCTACCACTGTGATTCCCTGAGTGCCCAGGGCATCTCTTAAGACATCAATAGTCATAATAAAAGATGGACTAGGGCAAGAGAGGACACAACAGCACAACTGGTGCAAAGTGAGTTTATTTCAATCAACAAAAAGACAATGCTTTTAACTGTTCAATAAATCATAGTCCATAAAACAACAGTGCCCCGAGGATGTTAAAAATCCATTAAATAAGTTCAATAAATAAACAGCTAAAATGAAGGAAAAAATCACAGTCAGAACTGGCCCTTCAGTCTTGTTTCCAGTACTCTCTCTGTCTCTCACACTCTCTCTTGCTCTGGTCTCTCCTATCCACCGATTGGGTTTGCACAGCAGGGCTAGGGCAGAGGTGAAGGTGGCCCACAATGATCCAAGGTACCTTGACCTGCCACCTCTGCCAGTACCTGCAAGACCCCCAGGGTCCATGATTTCCCTTGATCTGACCACTTGACAAGGTCTGATCCTCTCCTGGACCACCATTCCTCTCACTTCACTTTCAGAGCATCTACAACCATTGGCTCCTTCATTATTATCATTTCCTTGACTTTTACTTCCTCTCATCTTCCCTTCTTGTTCCCATTTTGATCTACTTAGACTTTTACTAGCCCTGTGAGCATAAGTGCTTCCATAACAAGCTATGGAACACTAATGAGGGATGGGTGTGCCAATTCCGCTCATGCACATGAAAGAATATTTAGTCAATTCCCCCATTAAGAACTCTATGACAACACAACTTTCATTCACACACCTACATTCACAAAACCTGACCCGCACTTTTCTTAAAAAATTTGTACAAGTTATAGTCGACTGATCTGGACAAACTTCACCACAACCACTAACAGTATAAAAGTGGAGGAAGGAAGGCCAGTTCATCTGTCTTTGCAATTGGTGGAGAGTCTTTGCCCAGTTTTGTTCTAAGGTGGAATACATATATATATATATACACATTATATATATAGTGAGACCTACCCAGTCACCACCAGTCGGAGACAACATCTTTATAAAAAGGCACACGTTTATTGATCACCACTATGTACAGGTTAACAGTCCCAAACACCACACAATGCACACAGCTAATTAATCACCACAATAATCCTTTCTCTTCCTCAGTCCTTGGTCGCCTGTCTCCTCCTGGGAGCTTCGTCCTGCTCCCACTCCCGACACAAGCTCTCCAACTGTATGAAGGTGGCCCCTTTTATTACCATCCGGATCTGTTCCAGGTGGCTGATGACGTCCTTCCGGCAGCACTTCCTGGTGTGGTGGAATAAGCTGCCCTTTGGCACCGGAAGAACTCCGGGCGTCCCTAGGAGGTTCATCCGCCATCCTGCCTGGTGTGGCAGAAGTAACAGTTCTCCAGGTCCCACATGGCTTGAGGTACCCCCTGGCGTTGGCCACGGGTCCCAACAGGCCAGAACCTCTTTGCTCCTCTCCCATGATCCTCTCCTAGTCCGGGGCGGTTGCCCCCTCGTGGCCCGGAAGCTATTTATGCCACCTTCCAGTCCTTCCAGGCATAAGTAAGAACCCCAGACATCTGTGACAATATATATATTGTCACAAAAACGACTATAAGACATTGAGAAGGTTTGGGGCAGCCACCCGTATAATTGTTCCCCGCTGCAAAACTTATTCAAAAACAAAGACATGTTCATTTAACTGAGTCCAAAACAGAACTGATTCTCTTGAGACAAGATGGCAGCTTTACCGGAACCAGAAGTGACATTATTGGCTGCCCCAGAGCTGGGCGGGATTTCCCTAGAATGGTCTGCAAAAGATTGAGTGGGAAAATTAGTGCACTTCGCCACCCCCTGGTCTGGCATGGAATCACATGTATTCAAGCCTTTAGTTGTCTCCTAAGCACACATGTGTGACAATATATATATATATATATATATATATATATCCATCCATTTTCTAACCCGCTAAATCCGAACACAGGGTCACGGGGCCTGCTGGAGCCAATCCCAGCCAACACAGGGCACAAGGCAGGAACCAATCCTGGGCAGGGCGCCAACCCACAGAGATATATATATATATATATATATATATATATATATATATATATTGTATAGACTGAAAGGCACTATATGACCGTCAACCCGATTCAGACAGACACAGGAGACACACTGATAAAATACATGAATGTTTAATTTCTTCCCTGTTCCCACAAGCACAACATAGTCCCCACAAGCACAACTCCACACAATACTTTTGTCTCTTATTCTTCCTCCACACCACCTCCGTAAGCTTTGTCCTCCTCCTCCCGACTCTGGCCTCCAGAGTAGTGGCTGCTGGCTCCTTTTATAATACACCCAGAAGTGCTCCAGGTGCTTGATGACTTCATTTCTGGCAGCACTTCCGGGTGTGGGGGAAGGACTGTCCATAAGGGCTTAGCAACTCCAGCTGCAGCACCCCCCGGTGGCGCCTGCGGATCTCAACAGGGTACACCAAACTCCAACTTCCATTAAGCCCTGCGGGAGTCCAAGGCACTGCTGTAACCCAGGGGTGTTGCCATCTAGCGTCCAGGGGAAGGTAACGTACTGGCCACGCTTGCTTCCCTGGTCCTCTCAGCGCGGAGGTGTCCTGGCTGGGTAAGGGCCCTGGCCACACACTACTATATATATATATATATATATATAATAATTCTTTGCATTTATATAGAGCTTTACTCACTACTCGTATGTGTATATATAATTTTTGAATCACAAATTGAACCCCATACAGTACTACAGGTGAACAAATTGAACTCAAAAAATGAGCATTTAACTCAGTGGATAAAATTTAAATATAAATTGAGCAATTTACCTTTATAAATCTCAAATTTTGTCAATGTGTCCCCAGTGAAGATTAGACACCCGATTGACAATCCTCTGGTTTGGGTATCAAGTGCCTTGTGGAAATGACATATGATCAAAGATAAAGGGCATTGAAGACCCCTGTGAAGCAATGGGCGCTGGCGCACAGCTAAGCAATGAAACACAGGTGATGAGTTTTGTACCCCGACCACCCCAGCACTTTGGTTTAAAAACAAATGCACTGCGCTACTGCCAGGACTGCCAGCAGGGGAGATGGTATGATTGTACTGCAGGTTGCAGGTATTGTGTCCAATTCAGGCTCCCCCGCAAAAATATCAATCAAATCTCAACATCACCCTTCTCTGCAGATCATTGTAATGTTCAAATTTCATTCTCTTAAAAAAAAGTTATGCGTCTTTATTAATGCTACGCCTGCAGCAAGAAACTCGGAAGAATGCATATTTCTGTGACTCATTCTCAGGTGACATTTCCACATATAATGCTTGATTCTTTTCATATCACAGAGCTGAAACACTAACTAATAAATTACCTACAAATGATGCCACACTGTGAGGATGACACACCTCACTCAATTTTGGCAAACTGCAAAGCAGCCTTCCTCTTTGTCACACCCCCTGAAATGCAATCTTGCACCCTCTGTGCTAGAAGGTTCTTAGCAGCTATGGCTTGAAGCACTGATGTATGTTTGCAGGGTGTGGTGCAATGGTCTGGTCGCATCTTGCATATCCCTTTATCGCGTTCAGTAACATTCAGTAATAGCACCCCCAAGCACGCTGTAGGGGTTTTCCACACTCAAGTTTTGCTAGATACCCTTCTTAAATAGCAGAGTAAACTGTAGGTCAAAGTTTAAAGGTGACAGGGTGATAAACCCTTATGCATCATGGTCTGTACATTGAATCTAACCAAACTGACCCTTGTCATTCTTATCATGAGTTGAACAGCAATTTTCTAGATTTACTGAGGTTAGCTCATTAACCCAACCATAAGGGATGGACAAACCAGTGTGTTTCTTTGTGCCGGTCCCAAGCCTGGATAAATGAGGAGGGTTACATTCAGTAAGGGTATCTGGTCTAAAATCTTGCCAGATCAATGTGCGAATAACAATACGGACTTCCATACCGGATCAGTTGAGTCCCAGGATAACAACGAACACCACCAGTACTGTTAGCCAACAGGGTACTGGTGGAAATTGAGCTACTGTTGGCCGAAGAAGGAGAACAAAAGGAGGGAGACGTTTCCAAAGGCAGGATGAGAGGAGGAAGGTAAAGAGAGTGGAACTGAGGGTAGAAACTTTGAATGTTGGCAGTATGACTGGTAAGGGGAGAGAGTTAGCTGATAAGATGGAGAGAAGGTAGGTTGATATATTGTGTATGCAAGAGGCTAAATGGAAGGGGAGTAAGACCAGGTGGATCAGAGGTGCATCAAAATTGTTCTATCATGGTGTGAGTGGGAGGGATAGGGATTATTCTATAGGAATAGTATGCCAAGAGTGTTTTGGAGGTAAAAAGAGTGTCAGACTAAGTAATGATTATAAAGCTGGAAGTTGGAAGTGTGATGATGGATGTTGTTAGTGCATATAGCCTGCAATTTGGGTGTGTGATTAGTGAAGTAATGGACAGTGTACTCAAGGGACAGAAACAGGTGATTGGAGCAGATTCCAATGGACATGTTGGTAAGAGGGGGCAGAAGGGATAAGGAGGTAATGGATTGGTATGGTGTCAAGGAGAGGAATGAAGAAAGTCAGATGATAACGGATTTTGCGAAATGTGTGGGTATGGCTGTGGTGAATACGTATTTTAATAAAAGGGAGGATCATAGGGTGATACACAGGTAGATTATATCCTGTGCAGAAGAGCCAATCTGAAGAAAATTGAAGACTGAAAAGTGGTGGCAGGAGAAATTGTAGTTAGGCAACATAGAATGGTGGTTTGTAGGATGACACTGGAGATCAAGAAGAAGAGAAGAAAAGTGAGGGCAAAGCAAAGGATCAAATGGTGGAAGTTGAAAAAGGAAAACTATGAATGAGAGATGCATTCAACATGGAGGTGAGATTACATCAGGCATCGACTCTGTGCCCTTTCTTATTTGCAAAGGTGATGGACAGATTGAGAGACGAGATTAGACAGTAGTCCCCGTGGACTATGATGTTTGCTGATGACATTGTGATCTGTAGCGAGAGTAGGGAGTAGGTTGAGGAGACCCTGGAGAGGTAGAGATATGCTTTGGACGTAGAGGAATGAAGGTGAAAGATGATCCACTGTGGCAACCCCAGACAGGAGCAGCCGAAAGAAGTAGAAGATTCAGGTTAGTTTGTTCTCCCCAAACCCCAAAGCACAAACCCTATTACTACCACACCAAATCTTTCTTTCTTTGTAACACTTCACCTGACCGTTCCTATTTCTGTTCTTTCCAACTTTGCTTTATGTTCCAGCTTTACAGATCAGCTCTCCAAAATTCTTCTAGGCACCTCTCATCCTCTCCATCACTGTTGTTCCTTCGCCTCCATGTGCACTCAACATGTCATCTAAGATGCACAACTTCCCTTTCTCCTAAATAAATTCATTTATGAATTTTAAATACAAACCACATCAACACTTTCAATACTCTTCTTACACACTTTCTATAAACACAGGTCTCACTTTCTTCCTGAAAATTACCCTTGACACCAGTACATCTTTTTTGCACTTACTTCCAACAACCTTTTCTCCCAACACTTCTATCATACACCAGATAGCCATTCACCCACCTCTTCTATATCTCTTGTCTGTTTGCTTCCAACTATCAACCTGGTCTTTCCTTCATTTAGCTTGACTAGTTTTGCTTCTGTTAAGGAATAGTAAAATGCCAAAAGGTTTTTTGAGAAAAACAAAAGACCAGGGCTTCATGTATAAATGGTGCATACACACAAAAATGTTGTATGAGCCAGTTTCCATGCTCACATCGCAATTTATAAAAAGTAAACTTGCCGTAAGGCAAGCACATTCTCACACCAGCTCACACCATTGCTTACGCAAGTTTTTAGCTTGGTTTTGCAAACTGGCGGCACCCAGCATCCAAGCAATGCTATTGCTTCTGTGTGGTTTCCCTTTATTTTTTAGATTCACATCCCTGATACAGCTTTATCAAATACACTGAAATTAACCACATAACGTTTATTAGTTTAAGGCATCTGATTATAATCGACCTGTAAGCATAGAATGGTGCACGGAATGGCCAAACTATTTAAAATACCATTGCTGCATTAGTGTTGTTACTTTCAGTTCACCACTCACAGTATTTATCCCACTGTATCTGAATGTGGAATCACAGCTCTACAACAACTGATCAGAAAGAGGATTATCGGGATACTGCATCTAGCCATGCGCACAGTCTGCTTAAACTCACCCATACGGCAACACTTCAGAGCCTTTACGGACCTCGCGGTTCAGAAACAGTTTCATCCCAAGAGCTCTAAATGCACTCAATCAGTCCATTAGTTGCTCCGGGTAGAACTGTTTGTACTTATAATTACAATTGTCTCACTGTAAACTTGCATTACAGTTGTATATTGCACAACCTGAGCCACTTTATAAAGTGCATATTTACATATGATGATGACTGGCTTCTAAGTTGATTCAGATTTCCAAGTGCTATCTTCTTGGAGCTCTTAAAATGGATTATATAATGTATACTGTTAATAATTAAATGTGACGGCACAGTAGCGCAGCGGAAGTGATGAGGGATTGTTCTTGCTGTATGCTTGCTGGGACTGGCGTGAGACCCTGGATGGATACATGGATGGAAAAATTATACATATACTATGAAAATATTTCAATGTTCCTTAAAAGTTTTGAAGAATCAGTATTCTAAGCTTATAGATGGCTTGACATTTATTACAGATCTTGTGTGGCGATTGGTTACTTGAAGAAAGAAAAGGAAGGACAGGAATTTGGGGTTAGTGCGTTTGAAAGAGACAGTACTGCTGCAGTAAATTATTTTATTGAGGGTCACACACGATGCATCTTGCAGGAGGTAGGAGCAATCTCTGGATGGGGCACCAGCTCGTCACTATCACTGTGCCACCGAGCCCCCATGTTTAATTCATGCTTTAATTCCTATCATCATGAAAATTATATCAAGTATACATCTTAGCATTTAAGTTATTCAGAGAGCTGTAATATCATGAACATAATGTATTCTGTGTCCTGTTAGCGTAAGCACGTAGTGATTCACACACATAGAGTACATAGAAGAACACACAGAATATGAAGCATTTAATGTGCTACTTTAGTTACGATGGGATTTGAGAAACTAGTAAATGAAATGATTTTGCGATGAAGTTTATGACATTCTACTTTAATGACAAAATAAACTACTTGCTTAAAGTGGAAATTTCGAGATTTTTAGCTGTTTTTCCATTGTGTCCCTATTTTTTTTTCTTTTCTCTGTACCCTAATAAGCTTCCATATGAAACTTAGCCGATGAGCTATGACTCGCCTTTTCATGGCAACTTTGATATCTGACCACCTCTGTTTTATTTTTCAGGCACTGTGAGACTTTCTCATCTTGAACTTTCGAGTTTCTCCATCACTCTATGCTACTCGATCAACTTCCTTTTGTTGCTGATATCACTGCTTAAACCAACAAATAGTACGTTTTTCCTTGCCTCCTTTTGGTTTTCGCTGAAATTCTTCTATTTTCCTTGTGCTTTTGTCATTGTCTTTTCACACAATGCTGAACTATTTATATTGATTTGCATATTCAAAGAGGTGTAATTCTGGGAGAAGTCTTAGCTTGCTCACATTTCTGTTTTTATCCGTACGCCATGTTTTAGTGTGAATGCTACGCAGGGCATTATACATAAGGCCCCAAGAGATTATGAGCAAAAGCAAAAGATATGGTCTGTAACTAGCAGAAATCAAAATTAAGAGAGAGCAAAGTAACCTGGCAACCAAAATGAAAGCAATAGGATTAAAATCAATAATCTAGGAAAACCGGTAAAACTCGTAACACTAAAACTTACTTGAGAAATAAGTTAACCATGCTGAAAATTACAAGACATAAATTTATCCAGGAATAGCAGGTACTTTGACTGCTGACATAGTTATAGAGTCATAGCATGTGACTTAAGCAACATGACAGAAGTGGTCATATACATGAAAGTGTTGCATAAACAATAAAAATAAGGTGGTAATCATATTCATCTTTGCCAAAACAAATCAAAGTAAACAAAATCATAAAAACGAAATCTCTGAGTGGTAAAACCTGAAATAAGCAAAAATATATGCACATAAAATGTTACAATATAGTTTCCAAATTCATTTTTCTATTTCAGAATTTTGTCCTTTAATTCCACTTCACTCATAGCCATCATTGCAAGATCATAGTTCATGGACTCAGGAGGTTTTATTTATCATTTTTGGTTACCATCTCAAGCAGATTTTCATCTACTAGTAAACCATCTCAACACCTCCCATTGATAATTTCTCTGTCACTTTCTTAAATACCTTCATTTCCTTCTCCAAAGGCTTGATCACCTGATATGACCAACACTCCACTATACCTTTTGTATACTGGGCAAGCACACTGCTTTCCCGGTACTCAGAAATTCTCCCCTAACACATAATCATGTTGCACAGGTCTGTCAACTATTTAATTTGAGTTCCTTCTTCTGTTTTCAGCATTTCCAACCCCACTCCAGCTGGACCCACTGCTTTACCGACCTTGACCTTTTCAGTGCTAATGTGACTTTCTCTTTCAAAAACATTTCTTCAAATAAACATCAAAATTAAATCACCTTATTCAGCAATGTTTACATGTATTTTCATAATATTTTTTCTTAATATTTATTCATCCTTTTAATTCCATCATTCTATCAATATTGATGTTCAATTCAGCATTTTTCAAGTAATTCACACTTAATACATCTTGTTTTTCTTGTGCCATCTACTTTACAATTACTGTGTGAACACGTTTTTTTTCCTTTCCTCATTTTGTACTTGTAAATTCCTATGTCTTGTCACATTATGCTCTCCTAAATGTTTCTGCAATTTCAATTTTCTTCCTCATATATTACTCTGTCGCCTTCTGCCATATAGCATTTCTTCTTTTCCTCAGCTGCCACCTCAGCCTCAATGTTTTCTTGTGTCTCAATGGTCCTGATCAACCCCTGATTTCTTCTGTTGTGTTCAACCAGACATTTTTTTTGCTTTCCACTTACTACTCACACCTGATGATTATGAAAACTCACTTGCTGTTGCTTCCAACATTTCAACAGATTTACTTTTCACATATTCCTCCATTTCCTTACCTTCAGTTCATACTAACCTTCACTGTCATGTATGTCTCTAACTAAAAGATCTTCTACAAACAAGAGATGCTGTGTGTATTATCATGGTATTTCACTCTACTTACCCTTTACCTATTTTCTTCAAGGTTAAGTGTATTCGTCAAGTTCGTTACCGGGTTGAACTACAGTCGCACCTTATGATGAACACCCACATACATAGCTATACGCATACACGCTGAAACTCAACAATGCACTATGAATGACAAACACACAGGTGGTTAATCTCTAGCACTTTAAACCACACAAGTGCCTTACGAATAACACAGCCTGTCACTCTCTCAACACTTCAAGTAACTTACTTATTATCGGCACGAACAACATACGATGTTTTAAAGATATCTCAGACCTATTACTTTAGGTCTCCAAGTATACATTTAAACATACAAAGGCTGAGCATCCACGAATATAGGCCATTTATCAGCCAAGAATGCCTTAATTTACATACTGTTCCCTAGTATTGGCTGGAGCTCTCACCCTCAGCCCTTAATAAACCTCACAGCACAGAGGTAATGGCAAACCTCTGGCTGCACCAGGAGCTCAAAGAAATCTACCTTATTACTTCAATCACTCTAGACATTAAGCTAAAGCATAAAAAGTTAAAAGCAGCATGGTATTTATTACAGGAATAATAATACCACTGGAACAAAGAATAATAGAAAATAGGACTGATAGTAAAGTCTGAATATATACAGTATTTAGAAAAAGCTTACGAAAAAGTAAAGATGACAAGGATAAATGTCGCAGGCGGCTTGTGATCTAGCACATGTAGTTGTTTGTGAGATGCTTTTCTGATGGAAACGGCCACACGTTGCTGGTGCCCTCTTCTGACATCGCTCTGTTCTCTTCTCCAGACGTCTTCATCCCTTCTTCTTCCCTCCTTCCTATATCGCTCCTCAGACGAGGCATATTTATTATAAAATTCTACCGGGGGTTTTGCAAGATGTGATTTTTACATATTCTGATTGGCTGGATGTCAATATGATGAATTAATTGATTGTCCATTTCCCAAAGAATAAAACTTTTTTGATGTTCCTTAATACCTACTGGCATGTCTTCCTTTCTCAGATATAAAATAATTTAGCTACTTTTGTCCCAGATGCCCAGGTTATAAATTAATCAATAGCCTTATGCACCAGCATGTCCTCCTTTCTTTGTTAGAACAGCTGTTTTAAAAGTGAGCTACTAGGAAGAAGGTATGCTTTGAAGTGTCCTAAATTTTGTTCATCTGTTGTTTTGTCTTGAAGAAAATATAATCGAAATATAAACCAAAATGTACAGATTTTGCACCCCACAACACTGTGGTATGCAACTTCTGATCACAGATCAGATCACCTACACATTTTTACCATGCAACTCTCTTCATCAACAAATAGTCTATTTTGCTCCTTATAACTCCAGATTCATAATGTCAACAACTTATTTTTCTATTTCATAGAAATGGTTGAACACAGCCATCACATCACCTCTCCAAATTCCAGCATCTTATCCTCAATATTACTGGTACCAAAGATTCCACCATTGCTATCAGTACTGGCTCCAACAAGCACATGCAAGTTAATAAAGCACTCTTTTTTAAATTTTCTGTTTCTCTCTCTCCCAAAGCTCTTATCTGTCTTCCTAACAAAAGTTGAGCATTTGTCCAACTTACCTCCTGACATCTGTGATGATGCGGGTTCTGCTCCATACTCCCATCTTGCTTCCGGGAGCCCTTGCACCCCGTCAGAGTCGATAATGTTACCGATGAGCTTGGCAGTGAGGCACAACAAATAGAGCAAGGGGATGGTGCAAAATGTGCAAAAGTGCTTTTATTAAAAACAACAACAAAACAGTGTCCAAATTAAATAAAGTGCAGTGCATCAAATCTTTAAATATTCCATTAAAACAGAAGTGAAGTGGAGGTTAAAATCCAATAGAAAAAATCTTTTAAAACGAGGTTAAAACAATGCTGGAAGCAGTCCCTTTAAAATCCAAAGCCCGATGTCTTCTTTTATCTGACGGCTCCCCTGCTTCTCAACAGGGGAGTCGCCCTTCCTGCAGCTGACCTTATTACGATCCGGTTGCTTTCCTTAGCGGACCAAGACTTGGGTTCCTCAATGGCCAGGTCACTCACGCTGAGGCTCACCTTTCCAAGACCTCACAACTCCCATTGCCTTCCTCAGGGAGTCATCCATACTACCGGTCACTCCAGCTCCTAGAAATCGTTCAGCTGGAGCGACCACTTCCAACTGCCCCTCCTCTTGTGTTAGCCAAATACTGCTCATGAGGGGCTGTTCAATCCAGCTGCCTGCGAGCGCTCATTCTCTCTCTCTTGCATCAGCTTTCTCCTTCAGCTTCCTGCCTTCTTCCTCACTCCCACAACCTCTGTTTCTTTTACTCTTTTACTCTCTTTTTCCTCTTGCTAGCCACCTCGCGCTACCCTTTATAACGGGTACGTGATTCCCTTGTGGCAATCAGCGGCTCTCGGGAACAATTACAGATGCGGACCGCTTCTCATCTGTGCACTTAGGTGAGAAACGCCCACATTACAAATTCCCCAGGACCCGCTTCAGCCACACAACCACGCCCCCTCACATTGCCGTGAGTGTGGCGATTATTTATTTAAAACTGGCCTTTTGATGGGAGCTGTGGACCCGCTATACCACAACATCACTTTCAATTAAACCCTGGTTAAAGGTAGGTTTTAGACCGAAATATTGGGATCACCTTTGGCAAAGCCCCAAAACCACTTCTAAGGTTGTGCTTGACTTTTGTTTCAAACTAGAACTCCCTCTACTGTCTCCAGTTCTATTTAGTGCTTAGTATTTAGAGTTCTTCACCTTTCGTTTGTCAACTGTATGTGGCCACCTCATGGACAGATGTTGGTAACTGGCCTATTACCAGTCCATGCTTTCTAGGAGGGTGCCATGGTCTCATTCTCTGTTGTATGGGACCTGTAATGTTACTGCTGGAGTTACTATCTTTTATATTTGAAGTTTTTTGTGGTGTGTTTTTTCTGTATTTTAGGTAATGTTTGTAATTATTTAGTATTTGTGTACTGTATGATGTATTTAAGATTATTAAATACATTTTTTATGTTTACTGAGGCAGGTCCATCCGGATGTACTGTAACTGTGCACATACCCTCTGCCTTCATAGTCAGGTGGAGGTGATGGTCCCAGTTGGGCATCATTGAGAATTGTGGAACATTAGGTGAGCTGTACTCTGATTTACTGGTTTGAGGATTCGATTGCTTTGTTTTTGAACAATGCTTTTATGTTTGTAGACTGACCTTGCTTGTTTTGGGTTGACTTTTCAGGCATAATCTTTTAGGATTATTTTGTAGTTTTTTGTGTTTTTGCCAATTTTGTGCGTTTTCTATTACAATTTAAGGAGAAACACAAGACATGATAAAGTGTTGAGGCACTTTGGCGACAAACCCAGTATAACTGCAAAAAAAAAAAAGTTTTGACAGCAACTGAATGATAATGAATGTCTTCTCAGATGTGAAGTGACATCATGGGGAGTCACGCTGCCAATCTACTGACCCGAGGATAAGAGCACACGAGAGACAGGAAGTGACAGTGCCTTTCCATGGTTTGGAGGAGAAGTAAAAACATCAGAGTCTTCATGTTGTCTCCCTAACATACATGTGTGAGAACAAATAAATTCTTAATTTATAATGATACTTTGTTGGCCTTGTAATTCACACCAGAGGTTAATCATCTTCTTTGAAGTATCACTTCCCTTGAGTATTTTGAATATATAAAGTGTGAAATTTTTAAAGCAAGTGCTGCCTTTTGAGCATGGGCAAGCCTGAAAGCATGGCTCTTGATTTTTGGCTGTCTGTAGAAAGGCGCATTTTGGGAGGCAGATTCAGTGAGATCCTGGTCTGACCTTTTATGATCTTCTGCCGCAGTCTCACAACAGGACCAAGTCCTGTCCCTTTTCATTTAGAAGGTATTTCCACCTCAAACCAATCTTTTCATGGCAATTTTCTATTTTTTGGACAAGGGTAATATCCCATGAGGAATCACTGAATGTCTCCACCACTTTTGTGTAAGGACACCTGCCTTTTTTGCACCTTGAACAGCAAGCACACACACACACACCAAGCATTCTTCCTTTTAATGATGTTGGTGGTCTTGACCTGAACTGAAAACAAGTGTCTTCAGTGCCTGCCAATGCCTGCTTCTCATCACTTTCTGTAGCCCCAATGAGCCCTGTTTCTGCGACAGCATATATTCTGTGACAGCATCATATATGCAGACAATGCATATGCAATACATCCTGTATTGTTCCAGTTCCTAAAAAGACAGGCACATTTTCACCTAATGACTATATATTACTGTTACTGGTGTTCCCAGAAGGAGGTGTTTCATCTAGCAGGGCACCCTCAATATCATCGAGAGGAGTCGCAGTGCACGGCTCAATGGTAACTCTAGTCTGTACCAGGAACAGAGAAGGATGGCTGCGTGGGCTCTGAAGGCAGATAAAGAGGCATTTGTTAGAGGAATATGTCAGCAACTGACACACCATCTGTGGTCTAGCGACTCACATTCTGCTTACAGAGTAATCGAAGCATTATGCACATCTGAATCTGTTCCTCGGAGAGTCGCAGTCAGGGCAGCTGATGGAGCGGTCCTTATGGATGACACTGCAGTTGTGACCCGCTGAGCTGGCTACATTAAATAGTTGTTCAAAGCTGATCCTCTGGCTAGGACGTTGGATATCTGTGGGACCACGGTTCTTGAGGCTGATCCTCCGATTAGCTGTGAACCAGCAAATGTCACTGAGATTGCATAGGTGGTGAACCAGCTGAGGGGAGGAAAGGCTATAAGGATCTGTGGTATCCAGGGTGAACTTCCCCAGGCTGGTGGTAAGGCTGTCCTCCTGGCATTGCAAGCAATCTTTGCTTCCATTTGGGAGACTGGAATCATCCCAACTAACTGGAAAATGGGACTTGTCATCTCTATCTGGAAAGGGAGAGTGATCGCCTGAATTGCCTCAACTACAGGGGGGCAACACTGCTCTTAGTACCAGGTAAGGTTCTTACTAGAGTTGTCCTCAATAGGATCTGTGATCACTTGCTCACCTACCAGCAACCGGAACAGTCTGGTTTTACACTTAAGAAGTCTATCATCGACCGCATCCTGGCACTGAGGGTTCTCAAGCAGCACAAACGCGAAGTTTCTTGTCAGCCTTTGTCAATTTTCATAAAGCCTTCAACTCAGTTGATCGAGCTGCCCTGTGGAACATTCTGAGGGTTTGTGGGATCCCCTCAAGGTTGCTGGATATCATGAATGCCCTGTTCACTGGTGCTGTGCAGAGTGGACGCAGAATCTTTGTTTTTTACCCAGTTGATTCTGGGATTTGTCAGGGGTGTGTTCTTGCTCCTACTCTCTGCAATGCTTGTATGGACTGGGTGTTGGGCAGGGTCGTGGGGTCCAGCGGTTGTGGGGCATCTGTTGGTGAAGAAAGATTCACAGATCTTGACTTTGCTGACAATGCTGTGCTCTTCACAGAGTCAATGGAGGCTCTGATTGGGGCGCTTGAGAGACTGAGCAAGGAGTTTGAGTGTCTGGGCTTGCAAGTGTCCTGGATAAAATCCAAGATCCAGGCCTTTAATGAGCTCTTGGGCACAGCCATCAGCTGTATGTCTGTTTGCGGAGAGAGTGTCGACCTTGCCGAGAGTTTTACTTACTTTAGCAGTAACATTCATGTCTATGGTGACTCTTCCTATGAAGTCAGTAGACACATTGGGAGAGCATGGGGGGTCATGAGGTTGCTGGAAAGGAGTGTGGGGTGCTTCCGATATCTATGTAAAAGGATGAAGGTCAAAGTCTTTAGAGTCCTGGTGCTTCCTGTTTTGCTATATGGTTGTGAGACATGAACATTATCCAGTGACCTGAGATGAAGACTGGACTGCTTTGGTACTGTGGCTCTCTGGAAAATCCTTGAGTACTGTTGGTTGGACTTTGTGTCGAATGAGCTGTTGCTCATGCAGTCCCAAATGAGGCACATTACCTGTATTGTGATGGAGCATCAGTTACGGCACTACAGCCATGTAGCTTGTTTCCCCAAGGGTGATCCAGCTTGTAGGATCCTTATTGTTGGGGACGCAAGTGACTAGACCAGACCAAGGGGTTGCCCACATAACACCTGGCTGTGGCAGATAGAGGGTAATTTCCGGAGAGCGGGACTGAACCACGTGTCTGCCTGGGGGGTTGTGAACCGGTATCCTGAGTTGTTTTGTTGTGTGGTGGGTGTGGCGATGCACTGTACCATTGCACGCTCCCCAACTTGACTTGACATGACCTGACTATATATATCACTCAATAAATCATGATGATCTTTGAGAGGCTGGTCCTGGAATACAGTATATGTATTCTCTCTTGTGGTAGACCATCTGGAAAAACTACACTTTGCCTATAGGGCAAACATTTCCACTATGACAAAGCTGGCATCTATCTATCTATCTATCTATCTATCTATCTATCTATCTATCTATCTATCTATCTATCTATCTATCTATCTATCTATCTATCTATCTATCTATCCATCCATCCTAGAATTCAGGTTCCTATTGGACCAAACTGACAAAATAAGTTGTTTACAACATAGCAGGCAGAAGGCATGAGATGTGATAGAAGACACTCTATCTGATGTTTCACACAAAACAGCTTTAAAGCTTCATTGCCTATTAGCTAAAAGCCAACAAACATCCATCCAGTGGTGATCCTGGAGTTTCAGAAAAACAAAGGCCGGCATGCTTGTGCAGACAGGGCATAACTTTGTGCTTGGTCGTAGATGGCCTACGATAGCTGACAACACAGATTAGTTCTTCCCCATTAGAGTAAAAGATGATGCTACAGTTTTATTGAGAAATGGAACACAAACATTAGAGGATGGATATGAAACCACCTAAATTGATGAATACCATGATAAGGATGCATTCAGGATATGGTGACACTCCTTTAGCCTATGCATCCATTTCTTCTGGAAAGCAGCAATGAAAGCTGTTTGTGAGATGATGTGACACACATGTGTATGCAGACAGAATCCACTGAGCAACACAGGATATCAAGTGTATCCGAGACAGTAAATTCTACTTAATTAAGTGACACCATAACTCAATATAATACAGCAGCAGCTGCCAGCAGTGACATGTCAAAACATCCATGTTCCAGAACATCTACACTTTGTTGAGTACGAGACCTGAAGAATTTGGACTGTTCTCAGGGCCTATGCTGAGCCTACCTTTAATAAGATACTGTAGATGTGTGTAATAAAGAGGCCACTTATTACTCAAATGTAGAAGGGTGCTATAGGAAAATAAACTGAATTCACTTAACAAGAAAGCAGAGAAGGCAAAAACAAGATCAACCATTGCATTTTTTTATGTATGTGCCACATTATCCAATTTTTGCAGCCAATTTTTGATGGTGCTGAACATTTTTTATTGAATGGTTCCCATTACTCAAGCGTAGAGATTCACTTTGTTCCTCCTTTAAATTACAAAGAAGGACCAAAGAAGGCTCGCTAGTTACCTCTGCAGATGCTTATCTCACTCTAGAAAAACTGGCCACTGAATCACTTGGTGTCCAATTAATGCAGGCCAAGGATAATTTTTATCCCTGAATTTTGCTTTTCTGTTTACCAGTAAGTCCTTCGACCCTTTAGCTCCAAATCCTTTTAAGCTCAGCTTTGTAGATGTTTTATTCCCACAGCTACATGGCCACCTTTAACATTTTTTGTGCAGAAGCCATTTGTTAAAGTCATTAACTGCTGACCAGCTGGGACCCAATTATGTGATGGGTAATTGAAATGTGGCCTCCCTACTGTATTTGTTCTATAGTAACGAGCACTTGAATTATGAACTTTCAACATATTTAGAAACCGGGACCAATTTAGATACCTAAAACCATGACCTTAACAAAGCTGTGCAATATGTGACGAAGTGTCAGTGACAATGACATGACAGGCCACTGACAGAGAACTACTCTCATAATGCCATCTACACACTACGGGTGATTTGCAGATGATACTAAATTCTGAGAACATTGAATTGCTAGGTTGACTAATCTGTCGAGACTTTATTATACAGAAGATTACTTTAGGCAGACATGCTGTGCCCTATTCCACCCCCAAATAATTATTAGAAGAATGAAAGTGGGAGTAGAAACTTGAGTACTGAGTGTGTGGCCTGATCTCATTTTCCAACTTAATTAAAGTTGGAGGGGTGCTGGCCTTCCAGATTAAGTAATTGTTGGCTTCCCTAACTAACTAGGTGACAAGAAAGATGGCTTAGGTCAGTTTTATGAATGACCAGGCTGTAGCCAAAATAACACTTATTTGCTTGATTATTAATCTTCAAGTATAAAGTGTCCCATAATAAAAAGTGTGCCAAATAAAATTCAGGACTAGGGCTTGGTCCTAATCTTCATACTCTGGGACAGGCACGTGTTTTTGGCACACAGGATGAAATTGTAGCTCTATAAGTGTTAACAGTCTCAAGGATCCTCAAACATATTGGCAAAGCTAGCAGGAGATGTCAATGCATCAGTGCAATGCTCATCGCTCACGTCTCATGTCGCTGCAGACTCTCTTGTAAACATGCCTCATTCAGTAAACACGGGAAAATAAGTCTGTAGATTAATGGGAATGTTTACATTTGGATGGACAGGAATTTTCAGAGAGGGGGAGGATGAAGGCAAGAAGAGAGGGTATGCTGAACAGCTTTCCTTAATCAGAAGCAATCTGAATAAAGACAAATTGCTCTGCTGAAAGAAATACCTGCAAGTACTTCAGATAGCTGTCAGAAATACCAAGCAGCAATCCAGTTTTGAATCCATCACATGCTTTTGCTTCTTTTTTCCCCATATGACAAAGAATCAGGTCTTGAATGAGAAGGCGCTAATAATGATGCTAACCTCAATAGCAAGAATTGGGAAAGTACCAACAAATATCAGTATTAACCAGAGAAAATGTGCCTTTTATAGTAGAAATGATTAAAACAATAGTTCCAGTTTGTTCATATGCACTGCCATTAGAGATTCCAAGCATTAATTTCTTGGTTTATTAGCTGACATCCTATGGACAAAACTTCTCTTGTCACATGTGTTGTCAGTAAGACCTCCAAAATACTGTATACAGTTAGTGTGAATTTCATTAAATACACAAGACACAGTGTAAACATTTCTCTCAACATTAAAGAATAGTATCACTGCATACAGATTACAACATCTGCCATCAATTTTCAAACATCTCAATTGACTGGTGTCGGGCCGTTATTTGTGTTTCGTGTTGTGAAATTCTGTTAGAAGTTGAACAGGCTGTCAGGCGATGAAATCTCATTAAGAACATGGGCAAATAGGGAGGATGATCGAAGACAGGTATGTTTTTGGCAGACAAAAACTACTTTACAGAAAAAGAGAAAATTCACGAGAAATTTGATGTTGATTCGCTGTTTTCACCCGCCATTATCATGGCAACTCGTGTAGCGATTGTTGTGCAGATACAGACTGGGCTATTCACAGGATATACCTAGTCGGTCGGTGGTTTGAGAGGGCGTGTAGGAGGGGATATAGTTCTATGATTCACATCCAGCCAACCTCTAGACGGTGTTCCAGGAAAGCCATCAGCCCAGTCCAGTTATTTTTGTTTCTCATCTCGTATTTAGCAGCAAAAAACATATTGCTTTAATGGTGGTCAAACAACGTCTTGTCATGAAGTCATCTCTCACATGCTGGATGGCAGAACCTTAATATTTTTTTTTTTTTTGAGTTTTTTAAACTGTCTTACTCCACTGTGGGCTTGCAGGTAACCAGAAGCTTTCCTGGCAGCATCATAATAAGGCAGGAATGACATACTGGATGCTGCTCCACTCACCTACACACCAGGCAAATTTAGAGTCACCAACTAACCTGATCTGTATGTCTCTGGGGTGTAATTAATAGTAATAATAATTCTTTACATTTAAATGGCACTTTTCTCACTACTCAAAGTGCTTCAGTGAGTAGGGAGCCACTTCAGCCACCACCCGGATGATGCAACAGCAGCCATTTTTGTGCCAATACACTCATCACACATTAGCTGTTAGGCGGTGAAGTGGTGAAAGAGAGCCAGTTACAGACAGGGGATAACTAGGGGCCAGAATGACCAGGCTATGGTGGAAAATTTAGACTAGACATCGGGATACACCCTACTCTTTAGGAAGGATGCCCAGAGATTTTTTATGAACACAGAGAGTTAGGACCTCGGTTTTATATCTCATCAGAAGGACAGTGCTATTTTTGCAGAACAGTGTCCCTGTCACTGCACTGGGGCATTGGCATCCACAGACAGACGCTCCACTGCCGCCCTCACCTACGCCTCTTCCCGCAGCAACCCAAACTCTCCTTTATGGTCCATCCAAGTACTGGCCAGGCCGAAACATACTTAGCTTCAGGTGGATGACTTGTCCTGAAGCACATGTAGTAAGGCTGAGAGGAAAAATGGAGGAGAAAGTGCAAAGTCCATACAGACAGTGACCCACGAGGCTAACAGCAGCTTAACAATAAGTCCTAAAGAGAACAAATATTTCACATTTAACATTTTAGAGCATTATTTTTAAGTTTATTTACAACACTTTCGAAAACTGAATTTGTACTTAACACTTAATTTCAATAATTTGCCAAAAATGACTCAGCCACTTTTTAATTTTTCTTAACATTAAATAAACATAATTTAAAAAAAATAAAAATAAAAAATGTGAGCTCTACCAAATGAAAACTTTAAATGTTAGGTAAATACTACGACTTTGCAAGCAATATGCAGAAATAAGCATGATAAAACAAAAAATACAAATTGAGCACAAATGTCCAAATTATATCTATATACAGTATATGAAATGTTAAGCCACTTAAAAATGAATTTGTTTTTAACATTTAAATACTTTACTCACAACTCAGCCATTGTTATGTAATAATTATAATAATCAGATGCAGCTTTAAATTTGAACATTCATTTACTTCAAACCCAGACCAAAACTGGAAAATATACATATTTTACAATATAATTACAAATAAAATCCTTTTAGCAACTGGACAATATGTCCTTCTCAAACCATATTATGTACAATTCAGTCTTACGCCACATTCTCAGACCTTCTTAATTCAGTTTTGGGCTCTTTTAAAAAGCAGAGATCAGCCTTGAAAACGGCTTGTTCAAACACACAAGAGGGCCAGTTTGGAAATTCCTCATCTGCCTATCACATTTGTCCTTTGGAAGTGGGAGGAAAATTCACATGGATATAAGAAGAACACGGAAGTGGACAATTGCTTGGGGTAAAATTCAAACCCAGGATCCTGGATCAGTCAGGCAGCAGCATTACACTTTTTTTTTACCATTGTGTCACCTAACATTATCTTCAGCCAAGATATGTCTCGTCTTTGAAAAGATTTTTGATGCCAAAATCAAAAATTTGTTGAAGGAATGCTGAAACTGAAACTAGGAAGTCACAAAGTGAATAGAACTGAATGTTCATGTACAGCAGGGATTTCCTTTCAGACAAGCAAAAAGGAATAAACAGATACAAGATAAAGAACGTTGAAGGCTGCAAATATAATGTACATATTTTTCTTCGATGTATTCGTTTTCAATTCATTCAGTCTTAGTGTCCTCTTTGGTGTTATACTGTATCACAACACAGAGGTGAACCTGCTTAATTCAGTTTGGAGGCTGCATGAGGTTCAAAGCATGTCCCAGCTCTGTAGAGATTCCAGTGCTTATCAAGTCCTGTTTTTCTTTACGGTAGCATCTCTTCTGCCTCGTGGATCCAGTAAGCTAGGTTTGAATTTCATAGCTGGGTGTCACACATTCTCCCCCATGTCTGTGTGAATTTTTCTTGGTCACGTGGATTTTCCCTTCCACATCTCCAAAGACAAAAGAACTAGTGATAAACTTCCAGCGTGCCAAAGAGCCTCTGAGATTCGTCACCATTCAAGGAGAGGATATGAAAGAGGTGTAGAGCTGGGGGTTCACATGAACAGCAAACTAGACTGGTCTGGTAACACAGTGGCACTGCAGAAGAATGGTCAGAGCAGACTGTACCTGCTAAGAAGACTCAGGTTTTTTAATGTGTGCAGCAAGCTGCTGGAAATGTTCTACCAGTCAATGGTAGCCAGTATGGTGTTTTATGCTGCAATCTCCTGGGGAAGCAACATGAGCTGAAAAGATGCACAATTCCTAAATAAACTAATCAGGAAAACCTGCTTCATCGCACGGAGAACCCTGGACACACTAGAAGCTGTTGTGGAAAAGAGGATGGTGGCAAACCTGGATGCCATCATGAAAACTCCCCTCCACGAGGTGCTGTCTTGGAGCACTTTTAGTCACAGCCTCATTCCACCACGGTGTGCTTTGAAGTGCCACTGGGGGTCCTTTCTGCCTGCTGCTGTCAGGCAATGCAATGCTTCCTCCCAACATACTCATTTTGAAATTTTGAAATGTCTGAAGAATACACATTTATTTATTTGTTTGTTTACTTATTTATTAGATAGACTGTTTGATAGATCAAATGATTGGCTGTATTATCTGTCCAGTGAGTCTGTATCCTTGTTTTTTATGTTTCTGCTCCTGTATGTGTCTGAAATTCTCCTTGGGATTAATAGTTTATCTAATTTAATCTGATGTCCAGTTTAGATCATTTGTTGATTCCAAATTGGTTCCCTATATGAATGTGTGTGTGTATGTGCATGTGTGAGTGGGCTCTGTGATGCACTGGCATCCTGTGCACTATTTCCTTTCTTTCACCCAGTGCTTCCAGAATAAGATCCAGCTTCCAGTGATCCTAAATCGGATTAAGCAGGACAACATGAGATGAGACATACAAACTCTTCCAATTTTTAAGTTACTTTGAATAAAAATATACACTGGGATTTAGCATGAGAAGGTGAAGTGTGTGGAGTATATGTGGTGCAGGTTGGAGTCCATGTGTCCAGCAGGCAGAAATATATAACAAGCTGGCTGGTACGCTGATGACCTTCAATGATTCTGAGTGTATAACAAAGTCAGAGCAGAATAATAATGCAATGCGCAGTCACATTGTTTTCTTTCTTTAATTCAGTAAATCATTTAGAATAATGTATGCTAACACAACATATGGAGGTGCAAACGTCTGCATAAACCACATAGCCACATAGGAGTGAACACATCAAGAAATGAAGCACTAGCAGAAATTGGCGTGCAGCATATTTACATCAGTCTTTTGACCAAAGTTCATCACTCCTGCCAATAAAACATCACGCCTCACAAATTATAATCAGTGACATATGTGAACATCATAGGCACATAGTGGATGTAAATACCCAACTCAATCCTTGTGTTCACTGCACTGAAGCTTAAACGGTGACTACAGACACTTCCATGATGCTCTTAAGGCATCAGAACCACTGATAAAAATGTAAGCTTTATTGTAAATCCATCAGTTTCAAAATAAACCTTAGATAAGAATTAAGGCTCCCTGAAATTCAATCCTCAAAACCCTCAGATTGTCCCTCAGAATCTTAAATTCTTTTCTGAAGGCATGGTGACCTGCATGCCTCGGCATGAAGTGTGTCTATTGATTTTCCACATCTCTTTTTCTCGTTTTTGTTCAGAGATCCCAAAATTTCAGTCTTCTGGTTTCTTGATGATAGAAATAAAACCCTGCAAAGTGAAACTCTAAGAATCTTTTAAAGAGGTAGAGGTTGAGTGTGAAAATAATACAAAATGTTAGGCTATCCATCTGACTTCTTCAATCATCTCCATTTGAGAAAGTCACTGGAGAGCCTGGGGTGTTGGTTAAAGGAAAAGATGGCAGGGCCAGCATTCAGCATCTTGTCAGCCTGACAAAGTGACTTAAATTGTTGGTACCACACATGTAAAAACTTTTAATCAGTTGCAGTATACACTTGAGATGTAAAAGTCACTTTGGATACAAGCATGAGCTAAATAAATTCATGTGACATGACCTAATGCGTAATGCAATGACCTTAAGGCATCGATTAGGTTTCTACAAAAATATCACATCCCATGGAGGTCCCGAGCAGGTCAGTGGTGATTACAGAATGAAAGCAAGAGGATCTGATCAAAGTGAGATCACTCAGTGTATTTGTGGCTGGAGTAGGACGTGGGGTATATATGGGATATATCTCTCTCTATATATAAAATCCAATGTCTGTTTGTCTGTATATCTGTCCACTTTTCACCAGAGAACTACTTAACAGATTTAGATCTTTTTTTTTTCTATAATTTGCTTGAACATTCCGGTTGATTTTGGGACTTCTCCCATGGTGCTAAGTATCATAGTTCACTTGCAGGAGCAATTTACAAATGAAATGCGAACAGAGGGGCTGTGGGCCGAGGGGGGTCATAAAATGAATCAATTGGTGCTCAAATTATTTGACACACTGTCTCAGACATACACTTCAATAAATATTGTTTTAGAACATGACGATTCAGTTCATTATCCTACAGAATTTTTAAATTCCATTAATCCTTCTGGCATGCTGCTCCACAACTTAGCACTGAAAGTAGAAGCACCGATTATCCTTTTGAGAAACCCAAGCCCACCCAAACTTTGCAATGGCACCAGTCTCGAGGTCTGTCAACTTCAGAACAACATCATAGAAGCAATAATCATCACCGGATGTGGCTTGGTGAGAGGGATTTAATCCCTTGCGTTCCTCTAATTGCGATGAATGAGCCCTTTTAATTCAAGAGATTACAGATCCCGATGAAGATTTGCTTTACAATATCAATTAACAAGGCCCAGGGACCGACACTGAAGTTGGTAGGAGTTGATCTCGCATGGTCAGCTTTATGTTGCTTTCTCCCAGGTTAATTCCCCAAGAAACCTATATTACCTCGCCCCTATAACGAAATCAAAAATATTGTATATCAAGAGGCCCTCAGATAGGAAACCTATCAATATGAATTACTCTAAATAGAAATTACGTTTTTCAAATTTTTTTATAGATTTTTAAAGTTTGTCCTGTGTCACTACTATGTGGGTGGAGCCGCAGGGGACAGCCAACATATAAATATAATATATAATAATAATAATACTATAATAATAATAATATAAATATATATATTAGTTATGGGCAGCGATTAAAATTTTTAATCACGATTAATCGCAGACAATCACAACAATTACATTGTTATGTGCAAAATTCAATAATGAACTCAAAAGTAGTGTATTTGGTTTGCAAACACTTTAAACAAATAAGGTGCTTTTTAACAGCAGTATTCCCTTTACATAGTAGCAGTTAAAATATTTCCTTTTAATCTCAACTTAAACATTAATGTAATCAAATCAAATATAAAACCAAAGCTATTTGCCACTGCCAGGGTATTAACATTTTATCTCATTTGTTATACGAAAACAAGTTACCCTCAGAGTCCAGAGCCACGATCACAACATTATAACAAATGAATGTGTAATGTTAACATTGTCTTTACTTGAGCATTTTTCATTAACATAGAATTTCAAAAACTGTGTGAAGCAACTTATTTCAAGTATTGACATGGTAAATTATATTATATTATATTATATTATATTATATTATATTATATTATATTATATTATATTATATTATGGCCTGTAAAAGACTGATGCTTGGTCCCGGGTTGTTTTCTACCTTGCACACTTATTATTTTCCAGAACAGGCTCTGCCCTCTTATACTTCAAAATGGAGTAATTGTATCTAAGAATGTTTTGCTTTTTATAATTAATATAATGTCAGTGGCGGCAGAGTGATGCAACGAAAGGCACTCCGAAGTTCATGTCAGGTGTTTGCAAGTTCTCCCCATGTCTATCCCTGCAACCCTGGTCTTGATTAAGTGGGTTAAAAAATGTCATGACATAATATAATATCAAATACAATGGGGGCATGGTGGCTCAGTAGTTAGTGCTTCTGCCTCCCAGACACAACTTTGCATCTGCTGCACAGTCCTGCAATACTATACTTCATTAAGTGAGATTAAGACTGATATAATATAACATAGCATTAAGTGCAAGGCAGGACACAGCTGGTAAATATGATACATGTAACTGCCTTTAAGGGCAGTCCTTGCATAAGTGAGCTAAAGAATATTTTTTGTACCCAGGATGCACCACCAGCACCTGGAGAGACATTGGTGCCACTGCAGAGTAAGATATTTGTACATCAAACACTGATAACCCACTGTTATTAATCCATTCATTTTTCAAGCTCATATAGTTTATTTCAGGGCTGTGGTCATACAAAGAAGGTGGCTGACCAGGTGTGATGTTTGTCAGTTTCTAATTACTTTTTTCCACTCTCACTCAATCAGGGTGTATTTAGAGTCATCAGTTAATATATATGAGTGTCCAGCTCAATATAATAATAATAGTAATAATAATAATAATTATACTTTTTATGGTAGATACATCTTGCCAAATATATAACAATTTTGATTCTCTTTGATCACAACCAAACTTTTCCTGTGAGCTGTCCGTCTGTTCAGCAGTCTCTCCGGGCTTCAGAAGAGAGGCAGCTGTGTAGGTCACCTCTAGAGCTTTTACTCTGGTGCCCCCTGTAATTCAGAGAATGATAGTTTTAATGCCTGAAATAATTCTCCCGCTTTGTTCCAGAGGTTAGTCACTAAATCTCTTCAGAGCCAATTTGTGTGTCAAAAAATTCTGCTACTCTGTTTTTTTTCTTCTTCTTTGCTTCTAAATCAAAAATGAGAGCAACAGGGCAGAGTACATCTGCTGCATTAGAGCCACCATTGTTCGAGAAAATGTTAAAGAGGAGCTTTGGTGTTTCATCATGACATTATGGAGTAAGACTCTTCTGAAAGCTCACATGGTGTTATTAGTGGGGTTCATAGACCCTGTCTCACATACCTGCTTTTCAGTTGTGTAAGGGGAAACAGTGTTAGTGTTTATACTATAAGGAGGTATGGCGATTAACATACCCTAAAACTAGACTGACCATATGTATGGAGCTATAAATATTAAGGTTTTTTTCAAAAAAAGATTCTTTTGTTTTGTATGCAATCAAAAATGTGCTTCTGTTACAGATAATTAGATTGTATTTGTGGTCTGATTGTATGTATTGATCTCAATGTAAATGAGAAGGTTGATGAAGAGGCTCAAAATGTATTGCTGTTGTCCTGAATTTGATTTCCTTTATCAGTCACTGTCTTTACTGAGATTACACAATCACCCATGTCTGCATGGGATCCTCTCCAGGAACTCCGGAGGTCCTTCCACATACTAAAGATATGTGTGTTAATTTCATTGGTGTCACTAACTTGGTTGCATGTGAAAGTGGGACGTGGATGGACTGGAGAGTTTTTCAGGAATACTTCCCGACCCCCCTAACCCTAAACCAAATCATAAGGGAGAAGGCAAATGTATATGGCAGGACAAGTTCATTCACATGCACAGATCATCAATTTTTCACCTCTTCTGCCTACTGTTTTATATTTCATATTTAATCATGGTTTGGATTTAAAATTAAAGGCACTTCCTTCGAGAGGCACTCTGCTGCCCCAGAGTTAGGCTGTTATTTTCAACAGGACATGCTGACTTTACGGAGAAATAGCATGAATTATCACTTATAGGATAGTCTCTACATCCTAGGTATATTTACACCTTTTCTAACAGAAAGCAAAGCTGAGTTAATGTCCCAATGAGAACTGAAATAGATGTGGTCCATGCGAAAGACAGCAAGGCCACACCTGATGGAAAATTATGTCTAGCCCAGTGCAACAGCAACAATCTGGAAAATATTACAGTTAAACGGAGAAGATAAATCAACACAACAAATAGTATAAAATGATCTGTTTTTGTATAAGAGGTCTTCTGTCAAAACCACTTGATATTTTAGCACTCAGGATTAACATTTCTGTAGTTTCAGTAAAATCAAAGATTCATGGAATAAATTATCCAGAAAGGAGGTAGACTTGATGCCATCTTGCTGGAGTTAAACAGAGATGGACAAGCTCTGCTGGGCTAAATGACTAGTTCTTGTTGTAATTATTCTAACTTGAAATATGATAACACTAAATATATAAATTCACTCATTAAAACATTAGAACAATTCTCATTAGAGCAGGCCATTCAGCTCATCAAGCTTGTCCATTCCATTCACTTAGATATTCTAAAATAACATCAATTTGAGATTTGAAGGTCCCTAAAGTCCTACTCTCCACCACACTACCTGGTAATTTATTCCATGTATCTATGGTTCTTTGCATGAAAAAAAATTCCAAAATTTCTAACATTTGTGCATCATCTACCTTTAATGAATTTCCAACCGTGTCCTCGTGTTCTTGTTGAAGAATGTGAAGTGACAGCTGAGATCCAATGTACTAATTCCCTTCATTATTTACATGTAAATAACTTAAATCATGTCCCCTCTTAATCTCCGATTGCTTAAGATGAAAAGGTTCAACTCCTTCAATCTCTCTTCATAACTATTTGCCCAAGAATCAGCCTATTCACTCTTCTCTGGACTGTCTTTAGTGCTGCTGCTATGTCATTTTTGAAACTTAAAAAAATCCATTGAAATATTAAGACATTTTCTAAATATAAAAGATGCATTTATTTCTAGTTGGATTACCTACTGCAATCCATTATTCAATGGCTGAATGTTCATATTGTTCTTTATGCAGCTTTCAGTTCATTCAAAGTGCAGTGGCAAGAATCATTACAAGAACTGTAAAGTAAGACCACATAACTCCAGTTCATAAGTCATTACACAGGCTCCTATTTAAGCTTAGAGCTGACTTCAAAATCCTTCTTCTTGCATATAAATCCTTAAATGGTTGAAAGGCCCTGCTCACCTATCTGAACTTATCATTATTAACAAACAAGACTGTGTATTAAGGTCTCAAGATGTCTGCTTACTTTCAAGCATGCACAAATAATAGATGTCTTCAGAACTCTGCACAGGTAAGCAATACCATCCTGGAACGAGAGGGAACACACTACAGCAGACTTCTTTTCAATCTACGGTTCAGAGGGACATTGACTAGAAGATGAATGACATTTCTGGTTCTCTGCCACCAAGCCCCACCCCTTCTGGAAATCAACATTCAAAATCCATCTGGCACTAGAAGGCAGTTAGCTGATTTGACACACAACACCTGAACAGAATCTCAAAAGTACTTCTTTATTTTTCATACTTTAGCACCATCACATGCCTATTAATTTTCATCTTTCTTTTTCCAGATCTCACAAATTAAACTGGGACCAGCTGGTTCTCCACCTCTTTTTGTGGTTTATGGAGTTCTCATTTATTATGTCACTAAAGTCTCCAAAGATTACCAAAATAACAGCAAGAGGTCAATCTTTTACTTATTAGGCCCCCAAAGCTGTGGAATGATCTAACTACTTATGTTACAGATGTCCCTTCAGTCTCAGCTTTTAAATCCAGGCTGAAGACTCACTAATTTAGTTTAGCATATCCTGACTAGAGCTGTTTATTAGCTGTGCTCATTGCATCTCTGTTTGTTAGTCATTTGTAGAAAAATATAAACATCACAATAATTATGGACTGTTACTAAGCTTATTTTATTTTTGTTTGTCTTCTCAGTCTTCTGCTGTGGCACTTGGGGCCACTGCACTAATGCCAAGTTGTTTTCCTGCCATGGTAAAAACACCTGAGATACTGGGAGCCCTGGAATTAATAGACTTAAAGATTCTGTCATCAGATTAAATGGCCCAGAATTGTCTCATTGGAGAATATAGAGGAGTGGGTGGGTAGCCAGGTGGATGAGGTCCCCAGGACTAACCGTGCTTGACTTTGTCGACTTTCTCACTTACAATTGACTGTGGACCCTCCAGAGATTTATTTTCTGTGGAGATGATGCTGACGGGGGCTTTTATTTTCCTCTCCTCCAATGTCAGTTGGCCCATAGTTCAACAATTAATTATGGGATAGGTAACGCTGGACTTCATTTATTTTAACCCGATTCAAACTGCTTTGTATCTTTATGAATTCCCTATATAGTTAGCAAAGTCTGTATTTGCAATATAGTAGAGGAATTATCACAGCACTCTGCACCTGCACTGATTAGAAGTATATGAACATAAACTAAATTGAATTATGTTGGAGTCAATCCTAGCAAAGCAAAAACCAACACTGGAGGAGATGCCAGACCATGAAACAAACTCACCCACCTCTGGGGAATCTGAAGTTACCTAATAAACCAAATATGAATGTCTTTGGGAAGTAAGAAAAATCAACAATCTGCAAACAACAAGACATTGCAAACTCCACACAGAAGCTGAGGAGGATGGAAAATGAATCTGTGTCCCTAAAGCTAGCAGTGTTAATCACTGTGCCACCATTCCTAATACAGTGTAAATGATGCAATAAAAAGGATATTGAAACATTATTTCTTGCATCATTCTAAATGTTTCTGTCTTGAAAAAATTCTCATGACAGAGATATAAACAGAAAGATGGAATAGTTAAACATTCTATGTAAAGTAGGTCACAGTCATTGACAATTTAAATCACTTCCCATTTTTAGGTTAAGGCCTGACAGACAGGTAGACAGCCAACAGTCAAAAATAAGTTTTTTCAGCCTGACTGAAATCTTTTTGTGATGTAAAATAACTAAAATGAATCCCAGCCTTGGAAAGCTTCACTGTTTCTAAAGGTCAGTAAGAAGTAGGTAAAACAATCCATGAATGCTGACATTGGCCTTGAATAATTAATAAAATTAATGAAACCACTGGCACTCAATTATATAGAAATGTTTTAACAAACCTAGATTCAAACCATAACCACATCTGTTGTTAACATTTCAATACATTTCTGCGCAGTCGTAAGCAGCAAGACAGACCTATAAATATGTTCAGTTCTGGGTGATCAGGCGTAAACGGAATCAAATCATGAACTGTGTCACAGATATTTGATAGCATTGTGGAAAAACAGTCTGAAAAATGAAAAAGTGAGTGAGGGAATATATGAATGAATTTATAAAGAATCACTCTCTGAACATTCCAGATTCCTTCCCAGTGTAAATATCAAGAATGAATTAATCATTAATTTCCAATCTTTACATATGGTCAGAAATACAGTGATCATTTTTATATCTGATTGCTCGTATTTTAACATTATTTTGGTGCAGTATACCATTTTGTACACGTTTTCTCCTGGCTGGCATCCTTTTGTAAATTTATACACATGGACACTGCCATCGTGTTATGCTATGTGTAATATGCCTTGTGGCCTTAAAATGCACAGGAAGCAGCACCCTAACTTTAATTACCTAAAGCGAAGAGATCCCACATAACATTCAATTTACGAAAAAGATTTTGGTTTTCACTAATGTTTTGTTTTGACAGCAAATCTGGTTTTGCTCTTAGGCAAATTCTGAGGAAGAATCCTATGATACAGTATGTGTATAACGGCCTTGGCAAATTTCTTCAAATACTTAATGGAAAAACACTAAAAGAAAGATCTTCTGTGATCTCTTCCACTCAATATTAACAAACTGTCGGACAGGACACTGCTTCTGTCCTGTTTGAATGTTACATTAAAGATGTGCACGCTGCACTAACTGGTGATTCTTAAAAAAATCCCAGAACTACTGGACTATGAAGCAATATGGATTATCAGATGCTGATTTGTACTATCTGCCTTAAGTTTCTAAAATAAGCTTCAACTCCCCTGACTCAGTAATGGAAAAAGTGTATTTTTAAAAACAACGAATTGCCAAAGTCAATCATTTATGTATTAATAGTTTAAAGCACAAATTGTCGGAAATACACCCATTTCTTAAGTCAGCTAATAGAAATAGAAGGTCTAAGGCTACATCTAGTCCAGGCTAATGACACTGGAACTTCAAGCTGGTCCTAGCAGTGCAACCGGTCACAGCAAATGAGAGTAAATCTGAGCGGTAAAATTAAATTAAGCAAAAAGCATTTAGAATGAAATTGTTGCAATTAACATAAAATTTTTACAGCCAATAATGTGAACAGCATGCTGCACTAAAACACACTAGCAGGTCCAATCACTAACCTTAGAAAAAATAAACTCATTGGAAAAGCTTCAATGAACCCAGAAAAGTTTACCTCACTCACCTATCACAATATGAAAAGATCTGATGTAATGCTAACTAGCTCCTAAAGAGCAAATAAAGGCACATGGAATGAATGAGAGACAAAAAAGAGAAAATGCACAGAAAAAAATACTGTGTGCTGAAAAGTTGTGAGCAAAAATAATGAGCAAGATGCATGGGTGCTAATAAAATATTTTTGAAATGGCTGTACAATAAAAATGCCAAGGCTCTAGTGATTGTAATAAAGATTCGAAAGCCTGATGATTCTTTTCTGTTTTGAAGGAAAATATGGACTCTGTAAATGCTGTAAAAGAGTTCAAACATCCCAGCAATGTTAATCAACAAGAAGCATAATTTGTTAACATAAATGGCATAAATCATTAATAAAAAATGTGTGACTATAAGGTGGGCAAATGGTAAGATGAAAAAGATAAAGTAATACAAATAAATATCAGATATGCTTTCAATTGGCTGTTGGTCACCTTTTAGGCAGAGAGAATAAAAGTTCTTTTCGTCCCAAGATACAGTCTGAAAGTCAGTTCTGGCACATTATCCATCAATTTTCCTATTATGCTTGTTTACATCAGAGCATCACATGGACCTGGGGGTTTGTCCTGGCAGCAATGGGCATAAGCCACAAGCCAGTCTTGAACAGGACATAAGTCTCTCATTTGAAACATTAAAACTCACTAATGGATCCAGTTTAGAGTCATCAAATACCTTAACTTTGCTTTTTTAGATATGTCAAGAAACCAGTACTTGCAAAAACATGCCCATATCACAAAGACATTGACTGGGATGGGAATCCAATCCTGGTTCATTGTGCTCTCCGGGAAAAATTCAAAATTTTGTACCACCATGCTGGCATCGTATTATTTTCAATACTTGAATATTGACAACAAAACTACATCTACCTTGGAAAGCAAAGCTAAAAATATAATTGTTTCCAGATTGACATTACTGCTGTTGAATCAAGTTTATGAAGATGGGGTTAAAACTGGGTATGGCATCACAAGTGGGTGCGATGCCAGCTACTGCTTTCCAGGTCAGGTACAATTATGATGAGCACTGATTATGAATGCAAATTGTCAGTGTGCTAGCAACTTTTTCATGCATTTGACAATAACTTGCACCACAAATGTCTGTGATCACAAATCTATCTTTGCACACACCAATAAACTCAACAAGAGAAATGCAGCTTATTTTCCAGGTGTAGCATAAAAACAAAAACCAAAAAGAATTCAGAAACTGATGGGAAACCAGAAGCTTTCATTGTCTGTCTTCCCTTTATGTCACTTGCTCATTTTCTCATGCCACACTAAACCTCGTACTGGTGTCACTGCACTTTCCAGTAAAATTAACTTTCTTACTGGACACTGGGTAGCCATTTATATCTTCCTGCTCAGTGACATCATGGTCAGGGCTTTCATGAGATGAGTCCTTCATCACGCTGTAGTAGACAGGCAGTGTATATTTGGTCTCTTTTTCTTGTCGTTGCTTCTTGCACTTGCACAACTTCTTGAATGCTGCTCGGAACTTCTGGGACATCAAGTTGTAGATGATTGGGTTGATGGCGCTGTTCAAATAAATGCACATTCTACAGAAGAGAAGGAACCAGGTGTTTAGGTACGGAGGGTCCATCAAGGAGTTGACCACCACCAGAGTGCGATAGGGCATCCAGAGCAGGGCAAACAGGATTACCACCACTGCTAACATTTTGGTTACCTGCAACAAAATTAAAAAAAGAGATTAATTTATGATTTGTTTATAAAGCAAAACAGCCAGAAACAGCATGTGTGTAGAAGTCCACATGACCATCATCATCAAGTCCTTCCATGAGAACCCTAAAAACAATGAGGACGGATCATTTATGTTAGGTAGAATGCCCAGAGGGGGCTGGGTGGTCTCATGGTCTGGAACCCTTGCAGGTTTTATTTTTTCTCCAGCTGTCTGGAGTTTTTTTGTTTTTTCTGTCCTCCCTGGCCATCGGACCTTACTTGTATTCTATGTTAGTTGGTGTTCTCTGATTTTAATTCTTACTTTGTCTTTTTTCTCTTTCTTCATCATGTAAAGCACTTTGAGCTACATTATTTGTATGAAAATGTGCTATATAAATAAATGTTGTTGTTGTTGTGTATATGGGTGTATGTGGCTGTAGTAAGAAAAGTCATGGGGGTGTTTTATTATAATAACTTATTATTAATTTTAATTGTTTTAACCAAGGTCCCCTGGCTGTTCTATCAACAAGCAGCACCTGTGTCGATATATGCTATTATTTATTGCTTCATATATTTTGTATTCATCTGTGCTAGTGTTGTGTGCAGAAAATATTTGTATCCAATGTCACATATACCCTGCTGTTCTTTCTGAGACTCTGTGAAGTGCCTTGAGAATGGGAAAGGCACTACAGTATATAAAGAAAATGTATTATTTTTATTATTAACCTCTGTTAGCTAGCATGCCTCGAACACACAAAAGGCATATTTTATTAAACCAAAACCTTTGCTATTTCAAAGGGGGACGTATTTGGTAACTTTTAAAGCTTTTGTTTTCATAACTGGACCCCAGCCCAATTCACTTCCATTTCAAAGCTGAAGAATTGCCTACATAGTTTTTTAAATGTCCAACAAACGCTCCACTTTAGAGCAAAACTTCACGTGGCAAATGACTATATTCCATGATTATGATTAAGTAACTTGGACTGGAGAAATATCAAACTTTAATCCTATCAACATAGAATCAGGTACAATGCAATAAATCACAATCCATATCCACTGTAAAACAGACCCAAAAGAAAGCAGATGAGATGCAACTGAACAAAAGGGAATATGAAGAGATGTTTACATAGTTGTAATCTAAAGGCAGGCATGCACATGCTGTCATAAGGTGTAGTAATGTGTTTTTTCCATCATTTTACAGCATGATTCAATTATAATTACTTTATATTATTTAATTATATTAGTTTTAAGAGCTGGCACAGTGCTTAGTGCTGCTAGAGACTGGATGTGAGACCCGGCCTGATCCTTATCTCTGTAGAGTTTCCATGTATGTGTAGGTTTTTCTTCTCTTATTCATGGGTTGTAACCCTCAGTGGACAGTAAACTTTTAAGCCTACATCTTTAACTGTTTTAAAACATTGTACTATTGTGGTAGATAGGGGGCGCTCTCGCTCCCTTGAACCCCTGTCCACGACTCCAGACACCAGGTAAAAGTCCCAATAATGACTTTATTCAATCGCCACAGTGCACAAAGCATCCTCTCCTCCACAATACTCATACAAATCACAATAACTATTACAATAAACAATCCTCCACTCCCAGACGCGTTGCCACCCTTCCACCCAGCTCAGCTCGCCGTCTGAGAGCGCTCACAGTCCTTTTATATCTCCTGACCCGGAAGTGTTCTCCATCCCCAGTCCATGTGACTCTCAATCACTTCCGGGTCAGGTACAAGTTCTTTTTTTCACCCCGGAAGCACGTCATTCCTCCTGTCCACGTGTGCTTCCACGGCATCCAGCAGGGCTGCGTATAAAAACTACATTGTCCATGATGCTCTGCTGGTCTTCTGGGGACCTCCATACCGCAAGGAGGGCTCCACCTGGCGGCTTGGGGGTATTGGCCGGGATAAACGGCCGGCCATCCACCACAGTATTTACTGTACATCATGATTGAAAGGAGTGGAGTTCTGCTTTCAAACAACAGTTGTGTTTTAGACAGAGCTTTTAAATGAGATTCATCCTAGAAGTCTGACTATGCTACCGGTCACCAAATTATCATTCACAAATGGCACACTGCTAATGTTACTTCTCCAAGTGCCAAGTTAAAAACAATCTATAGATGGAATGTTAAAAGTCTAGCATGACACCGCCCTAGAAAAGGGGCCTGTAGGACTTATTTTAATTCAAAGCCATTAGACCAAGGCTACTCCGCTACCAATCCCTTCATAAGAAAGAAAAACTCAGTGTTCAAGAAGGCAGCAATGGCTGTGTGAAATAATAGAGGCAATATATAATAATAATTTAATAACATGGTAATACCTTGAGGTATAATTAGATAAGTGTGTCTGTTTTGACAACACAGGAAGCTCCATCAATTCATGAAGATATAAAAAATCCTTTTACACGTGTTCCTTAAATGCAATGAATAAAAATAGGTTACTTTAATGAAGCGCTTACTCAGAAAGTAATTTGCCACACTCAATTAAGAATGAGACAAATGGTGTTGGAGGTCTCAATATCAATAAAAATATGGAAAACAATTTATCGACTGTCTTCCACATATTTTAAAGCTTTCTGTTTTGAGCTTTAAACAATAATTTGATATAGAATACTGTATACAAAACATAGGGTAAATGCAAAGAAATCACACTAAAACCACTTGCCTGCTGTTGCTAAATAGAGAGAATATATGATTGAGTTGCTCATTAGTTTTATGATTGCTTTAGAAAATAAACATTTCCTTTTACTGCAAAAATGAAAGACTGCCTGTATTTAGTATGGAGTGCATTTGCTTCAAAATACAGTGACTATATTTCACAGAGAAGTTAATAAATATAGATTATGTATTTTGACACAAACAAAAGCATCGACTGCACAGATCCTTTCCTTATATTGTTGATGCATTTCAATGAACAGTATAAGCACTTTAGTAAGTGGTGTATGTGTTTCAGAATACAGTGCAAATGTTGCACTGTGCAGTTCACTACTGATTGTTTTGTGCTTTACTACATGATGCATGCGTTTCAATATAAAGCTGTACACCGTACATGTTTTAGTACCGGAATGAGCTACATCATATGCCCCGTGACCTGGCATTACAGAAAAGTCATCAACCCTGTTGCATGTTGTAAAAACAAAGGGCATGAGAAAGGACATCCAGCTTAAAAAAATATGGAGGGGAATCTGATGATTCCACAAAATGGACGTTAAACTGACAGAGTGAATGAGCTTCAATTTAAGTATCAGCAGTCCAGCTTTCTACTTATTGCTGCTTGCTAAACACAGATGACATCTCCATTGCCTGCTGGCACAATTAGACAACTGGATGATGTTGTGATACCACATGCTTAAAGTTAAAATTTTTAAAAAGTCAATTTATATTAGTTGGTCAATTTGTACAACCAGTCCAAGTGATTTGGAAACACCAGAGGAACTCTGCCAAAGCACAGCAGCACAAATGTATACAGGTGTGTGACGTGGATCTCGCACATTCCCATCTTGAAAATGAGAATCAAAAAGGACGCTACAAAGTGTTATGCCAAATGCAAGTCTCTAAAAAGCACAGCATAAGCATAGTCCACGTGGCTTTTTTAGTTCAGGCTGATATCCCTGAATTGCCTGCTGGTAAAATAGAGAAAAGCCAAGCAAAATGACACCTTTTATTAGCTAACTAAAAAGATTTCAATATGCAAGCTTTCGAGGCAACTCAGGCCCCTTCTTTCTTGCCTGAAGAAAGGGCCTGAGTTGCCTTGAAAGCTTGCATATTGTAATCTTTTTAGTTAGCCAATAAAAGGTGTCATTTTGCTTGGCTTTTCTCTACATTCATAATGGCTAACACGGTACAACACCCTAGTACTGCTGGTAAAATGTAATGTGAACCACCTGCAAGAACGGTGTTAGCCAGGCCAGCAGATACGTGAGAATTCAAGAAACTACAATGAAATTTAAAGTGTTAGGCTCAAAGAAACCTCTGTTGGAAAACCAAAGAGCAAGACTATAACAAAGTCAAAGTAAGGACTGCCAGTTGTTCAGTAGATGATGAGCTATCACCAAAACTGAGATGCTAAAAGCGTAAACAAAATTAAGAAATGGGTGTACTGACTCATGACAAGACAGTAAGGATTTTTAATGAAAAGGATCAGGAGATGAAACATAGTTTTAATCACTAATTTAAATTTGAGGCACCAGATAACAGGAGCAAAGATAAAATGCCAGAAGGTCTTTCACTGGAGCATTCATATGCAAACACAGGGGCTTTATCTGCAAAATCAGATAAGAAATTGCTGCCATATCTGATCTTTTAACCTATTACATCGATGATGTCAGACATTGCAACTTCTGCGATCGCTAGCAACCAGGAGCCGTGTCTTAACAACAGGACTCACAAGTTCAATGCTTTTTCTAACATGTTTTGTAGACAAAATAACTTTTCCAAAACCCTAAATAGATAGATCCTTTAATAAAATCATTTCGGAGGAACCCACAAAAAGGTAATAAGAACTGCTGGTCACAACAATGGAAGGCAATGAGGTGTGAACCAGAAGACGTAAAGACACAGAATGCAAGACTGAAGTTGTTTGGCAGATGCTTCCCTTGACCCCCACCTGGGGTTATAAAGCTGGATATCACTCTGAGGTGTACAGAGTGAAGAGAAAAGGAGGCAGGACCTTCCCTTGTCATGCTCCAGTGTTACTCACATTAGAAACAGAGTCCTCGAGCCTCACAAACTGCAGTCTGCCTGACAGATAGTCCTTCATGTAGGAAACCATGGGCTCATCCACCTGCATATCTCTGAGTTTACCCCTTAACAGGCATGGCTGCCTGCTTTTTCAGGTGAAATTAAGCCCTATGGAGCAGACATAATTGCATCCTCCACTCTTTGTCTATTAGGCAAACTGCAGTGGATTCATATTTTTAGCACAAGAGGACTCATAATCCAGGACTAGCCTCTCAAAGGTCTTCATGATGTGAGGTGTAAGTGTCACCAGTCTGTAGTCATTAGGTGAAGAGGTGCCTGTGTCTACAGAATTATGGAGAGAAAATGACAAGTAGATGAAAAATGTAGGCAAAAAATGTGCACTTAGAGCAGGCAGGGGTCAGAAAACCAGAAAAGACAGAAACACCAATCCAGAAAAGCATGGCAAAGGCCCTTATGCCAGCTTAAATTAACTGCAACTAAGTAGCCCTACATGTAAAATTTGTGTTTATTTGTATATTCAAAAAATTAGATACTAGAAGCTGCTTGACGACATTTTATTTAAATGAGGCACGATGACACAAGCAGTCAAGTCACCTTTGTTCAAGTGGCTATCCAAGGGCATAATGACACAAAAGGAAATGATGAAAGACATAAACAATTATAATCACAAAAACAAATGTACACATTAAAAAGAATAGCAAAACTGCATCACAGGAAGAACAATGCAGATTGTTACATTCTATGATTAAATAAAAGACCCTGTAGTTAGGATATAGCGGTTTGGATAATGGATGGATGGATTTTGTACCCGACATATTGAAGCAGCAGTAAACCAAATATATTTTATTTTTCAAAATAAACCTTGTGCACTTTTTGTAATGTTACCAGGCGCTTTTCTGTGCCACTGAATCAAATCATTTTGTCTCGTGTGTGTAACCACAAGTCTTTAGCCGACTATAGTGCGTCCCATGGAGGCAGCTCTTCAGATCAGAGGTAGACCAGGTGTTAGTCATACAAGCTTTGTCTTGACTATACAATTTGAGTGGCATTTCTTAGTGCGCTTCTGAGCAGCATTTTCCGTGTGTGCATTGTGAGGAAGAGGAAGCTTGATGGTTGACAGGTTTCATTGTCACTTTATTCCTGACTGACCATCACAAACAACTGAGCAAATTATGAAAATATTGACTGGTTGTGTGGGACTTTTGATACATAGACTCAACCAGGTCTCACACTTAGTATCATATGAAACTCTGTCCCTGCTCCCTAAAATTCTTTTATTGAATCCCCATGCTTCCTTTGTTTTGATTGTTGTTTGAACTCTGGGTGATTGTGATGTATCCGAGTTTCATCCCAAGTTATAAAACACTTCTTACACTTCTGCAAGTCTAAAATCATTAACTTGAGTTTCTTCATAGACTACCAAATGAAGTGAGGCTTCATTTCAGAAATGAATATTCTGGTCCCCCAAAGTGCAAAGACTTAAGCTCATGTTTAAGTGCTTATGAAGAATGGATTCATCTGACACTTAACAAACAGTCCATACAGTCTCTTCTAGCCCCACACCATCACTCTTTCAATTCTCCATCACAATTCACTCCATGGTGGTAACATTTTACGTTGTTCTTGACTGGGATTATCTGTGAGAGAGAGATCCTACTGTCATCTCTTAACTATGGCACATTTGATACAAACTACTAGGTTAGACTCAATCTCTGAAGACATATTATTCTCTGGAATTTGACATTCAATGTTAACATGAAAGCCTGATTTTATGATTTTTAGCATCCATGTTGACTTTGTTCTCAAACAATAAACATACAGGATGAGTCAAAATTATGTTAACACTAATGATACTGCTATGTATATACTTATATACAATTTTTGTGGACAATTTATGTGCTACATATGGTACATGTGTTGAACATGATATTGAGCAAGTTGAGACTTTCCTGTAAATCATCTTGCACATATGAAGTATGTTCTGTAAGTAAATTGTTTCCGCTATTCAAATGTTAACACAATTTTGACTCGCCCTGTATAGTAGAAGCCAGAACCATTAGAAACTTGTTATTCGCGTAATTTAGTAAACTAACATTTGGCCACATATGAAATCTGCACTGCATACAAACCTTTTCAGGATGAGACTCAATCTCCCATTATAACATAAATGCAAAAGAAACAAGGCATTGAAAACCACCAAACTAGTAAAGCAGAGGAGTCCTTAGAACCTGTAATTAAAGGCACATAAAATATCCATCCATCCATCCATCCATTATCCAACCTGCTATATCCTAACTACAGGGTCATGGGAGTCAGCTGGAGCCAATCCCAGCCAACACAGGGTGCCATCTCACCACACACATAAAATATGTTAAGCAAATATACTTAGCAATCGAATCATTAGAAAATATTTTAGTGAACACTAAAATTAAAGGAGTGAAAAACACCTTTTGGTGCGGTCCAACAAATAGCACAATTATTGAACAATAATTAATCACCACCATAAGTTAAACACCTAATGATTCTATCTGCACTTTCCCATTGTTACAGGCGATGGGAAACACCTCACCAACCAACAACCATGTGCTGTCCCCCCATAATGTATCTGCAACCACTTTGTTCCACCTTCCCTCTATCCAAAATGTCTGTCAAGGATACTCCTTAGTGCCACCAAGACCAAGAAAAGGCCCTAACTTCTATGTGGAGCTGCTATTCGTCCTTTTGCTCTTGAAGTCTCCACACTCCTTCTTGGATTCTCTGGTGGTCACAACTTCTGTACAGGATGGGCTTCTACAACTTAGGTATGTAACCCTGCCCCCCCCTGAAGATCTCCCGGCAAAGGCCTTCTGGCCCTACCTGTCAAGAGCTGTCTGCAGACTGATATGATATTACAGTAGAGCTAACAGAGAAAGGAACTGAAGAACTGAGTATTAAAATTTTATCAACTTAGATATCAAAAATATGTCAAAGCCAGACTTGTGCATTCCACATGAATTATTTATTAGTGAAAACTGGTTTTGCAGGCTACTTAAAAGTCATCCTTCACATGAGCAATACATCAAACAAAAGAATATTATGTGATATCTAATTATTAATCAATTTATTTTTTTACCTAGTTTTTCCATACAGTAATCTGCTTATTTTCTAACAAAGTTATCCAGGTCAGGGTTGCAAGGAACCACACAGGGGCCCAAAGCACAAGTACGATGCCCGCATACTCATATAGGACCAGTTTATCATAGACGTCCTTGGACTGTACAGTTTTGAAGAAACCCACAATGACAAGGGAAGAACTGGCAAGACCTACACAGACAGTGCCTGGGATTGTGAAGCCATGAGCAGCGAGGCACCATTCCATGTTACAATTTCATAGTAAACAATGTCCTTGAAAACAATGCCAGGTCTTCTACCTGGGTGTCTGTATTAATAATTTGTGCATAAAAGATGTAAATCCAACTCGTTAGTAACACAACATTTTGGAATGTTCTTTGTAAAATATGTACTTCTTAAGAGATAAATCTGTTTTAGTAATCTGATTGTAGTAAATGCAAAATCTGCTCTTAATTTGTTTGCCTTGATACTTTTGCTGAGGATCCTACTAATATGTTGGCTTTTATCAATAAATAGCACATTTTAAGATTAGCACCTGAATATCTACAAAAGCCCTGGACTGTATTAAATCATGTGGAATTGTAATATTACATATTAAAACCCAATCAAATCTATTTATGTTTTCAATTTGTAGGCTTGCAGACCATACTTGTTATTCTAATCACAATTGAACAACCTTGAATCTGACTGTGCTATGAATTATCTTGATGGATGAACCCTAAGATACGTAAACAGCAACTTTTAGTAATAATTCTCTGTTCTTTAATGAACAATTACACACACTTTTATAATCATTATTATTAAATGATCCAAGTATTACTCATGATTTTGACATTCAACACACAATTTACCTGTCCACCGGTCCAGTTTAGACTTAACGCATCTTTCGAGTCAGGAAAGAAAGCAGAGATTCTAGAGAGAGCCCACATGGACAAGAGAAGAATAAGCAAAATCCAAACTGAGTGAGAGCAGAAATGAATCCAAAAATGCTGCTTTTGTGAGGCAACAGTGCTGAAGACTGTGCCACTCTACTGCTCAAAATGGAAAAATACAGCTGATAATTACATTTCAACTCTTTTTTTAATTTATTTTTCATCTACTCTTACACATTTGCCAATATATTTATAAGCAAGAACCAAAATAATACCAGTGGCTTCTTAAAACCTCAAACAATCGCTACACAATGAGACTGATACAGATCAGTACTTCTGTTTAAATAGATACAGATAAAATGATACTACACACTTTTAAATGGCCTAACCGAAAAATAGAATATGGATCCATTGTCAAAGAAAGCTCTTGATTTGTGCAGCTCTAAATATTACTCCCAACTAACAGATGGAACATAAAAACACAGAAGACTGAAGCCAAAAGTAATTCAAATATTCCAAAATAATTTTTGGTTGCTTCTGCTTCAATTTGGATTATATCATTGAGATTTTAGCTGATTGCACTGATAAAGAAACTGCTTGAAATCACCTTTGCACTCAGCCTTGCATGCATTCCATGACATTTAAAGTCAGAGCTGCCTCCAATGTAGGTATTGAACAAGTCCAAGGAGGTTCTGCTCAAGCTTTATAACACACTGGCGAGGCCTCATCTGGAGTACTGTGTGCAGTTTTGGTCTCCAGTCTAGATAATGACATAGATATGCTAGATAAAGTCCAAAGAAGAGTGACTGTGCTGATTAAAGGGCTGCAAGGGATGAATTATGAGGAACGATTAAAAGAGCTGAGCTATTATGGTTTACGTAAATTTCGATTAAGAGGTGACATGATTGAAGTGTTTAAAATTATGACAGAAATTAGTGCAAGTGGATAGAGACGGTTACTTTAAAATGAGAACTGTATTAAAATGTAGGATGTTTTTCTGCACAAAGAGAACCACTACCAAGTAGTGTGGTAGACAGTAGAACACTAGACATATTATTTTGTAAGAATTAAGTTGATAGGACTGGTGGGCTTTGTTGGACTCACTTACACACAGCCTGAACTACTCCCCTACAGCAGATGCAAAAAGTGTCCTTTTTGAACATGAAGATCATTCTGTACTCAGTGCAAATGTCTCTTAACTTGTGTAGAAGACACAGTTCAATGATGCATTTATCAAGCATCTTAGAACTACTTTGTACTTCTATGAAATGCACTAAAATTCCAAGTAGGAAAGGAATTGGTCCTACCTACCCACGAGTAGGACATGAGTAATAGTTATGAAGTGTCTTATACTAACTCCCAGTGAGGTTGACATTTGAGAATAAATTACATAATGATTTTACAGCATCCTGAGCTGTAAATTGACTTTCATTTTGTAGTTTCTTTAAAAATCATGATGACCGTTTGTAGTTTTCAGATCCTAATGGTACAGCTTCATAGTAATAATAATAATATTCAAAGAGATGTGATTACATTCAGATGAAAGGTTTATGCCACTCTCTTGAAGTAGTCTAGAGTCATGTATTGAACCTGGCCACATGCAACAAATCAAGAATGAAACTGAGACACACACACTGAATGAGAGCTAAGCGTTGTTATGGTGTATTAAATCTGTACATTTTGGTTTCCATTATATTTTGTTCAAGACAAGACAACAGATGAACTAAGACAAATCAAAGCAGGTTTTCTTCCCTTACACCCTACTTTTATAACAGTTTTGCACAGCTTAGTGCAAATTTGGTATTACAGCCTGGGAAAGAATGCTGAGCTGATACCTCAGGCTATTGATTACTTTACGGATGGACATCTGGGACATCAATTGGGTTTACGGGGTGGGAAAAGAAAAACATGAGGCAATATCAAAGAACTTTTTTTACCTAGGGAGCAAAATTCATCCATCATATTGACAGCCAGCCAGTCAGGTGCATGTGTTGTGAAATCAAGGCATGACATTTTCATAATAAATATGCCTTGGTTTGAGACAGAAGACAGAAAGAAGCAAAGAGAAGAAGGAAAAGAAGAGGAACAGACGAAGACGGCACTGGTCGTCAGAAAGGCATCATGAACATCGATTGCTAAATCAAATGCCTCCCTGGGACATTCATCCTTGTCATCTGTAACTTTTTCGTAAGCTTTTTCTAAAGACTATATATATTCAGACTTTCCTATCAGTACCTATTTTCTAGTATTCTTTGTTCCTGTGATATTATTATTATTATTATTATTGTAATAAATACCATGCTGCTTTTAACTTTCTATGCTTTGTCTTAATGTCTAGAGTGATTGAAGTAATCTTAATGTCTAGAGTGAGATTTCTTTGAGCACCTGGTGACAGCCGGATTTTTGCCATTATATCTGTGCTGCGAGGTTTATAAGGCTGAGAGTGAGAGCGCTACTCAATAGTTAGGGACAATACGATAAAGGTTTTCTTGGCTGATAAATGGCCTATAGTCAAGAATGCTGAGTCTTTGTATGTATTCTTGTAGACCAAAAGTAATATTTAGGTCTGAGATATCACTAAAACATCATATGTTGTTCGTGCCAAAAATAAGCAAGTCTCTTGAAGTGCTGAATAAAAGGCTGTTATTCCTATAGCACTTGTGTGGTTTAAAGTGCTAAGGGTTAATCAGCGTGTGTGTGTCATTCATGGGGCACTGTTGTGGTTAGGGTCTGTGTGTGTGTGTTTATCTGTGTGTGTGTGTGTTCATCTTAAAGTGCAACAGTAGAGCAACCTGATAACGAACTTGACGAGAACTCTTACCCTTGAGAAAACAGGTAAAGGGCAAGTAGAGGGAAATACCACAATAATACAAGGGTGATATGTTTATTTAACAGTAAATTATTCATTGCCAAAGCTCTGGAAGTTTTTTTTTTCTTTTTTTTTCTTGATTTTATAATTCCAGTTGTTTGTTTTCTTTTTTATTTGACAGCACCAATGTTTTCTGTGTTCTACTGTACTTTCTGTTATATACTGTACATACTGTATGCTTTGCTAATTTTCCTTTATATTAGTAAAAATGGCTCCCAAAAATATTGGTAAATAGCCAGTTTTTCTGACTGTTTTAGATAAAGCATAAAGTATGAAATGTTTAATCAAAACAAAACTGTACTGGCTGCACTAAGTTGCAACAATTTTAAATGGAAGGGGAATTGGGAGAATTTGCAAAATCAAAATAACAAGCCAAAGGTTGTTTATTTCCCATGAAAATGGGAAATAAATAATCAAACCCCAGAATGTGAACCATGAATCAAAGTCAGGAAACATCGTGGGATCTTGTATCTTGCAAAGGAACTGTAACAAGAACCAAGTTGTGTGGAATTTAATTGTAGTTGAATAGCAGAAGACATTTTCATGACTGGAAAAACACTAAAGCCATCCATCCATTATCCAACCCGCTATATCCTAACTACAGGGTCACGGGGGCCTGCTGGAGCCAAACTCAGCCAACACAGGGCGCAGAGCAGGAAACAAGCCTTGGGCAGGGTGCCAGCCCACCGCAGGTCGCACACACACACACCTACACACCAAGCACACACACCCGGGATAATTTAGGATCGCCAATGCACCTAACCTGCATGTCTTTGGACTGTGGGAGGAAACCGGAGTACCCGGAGGAAACCCATGCAGACATGGGGAGAACATGCAAACTCCACACAGGGAGGACCCGGGATGCCAGACCCGGGTCTCCTAACTGCGAGGCAGCAGTGCTACCCACTGCGCCACCATGCCGCCCTACACTAAAGCCATTTTTTGGAAAAATCTGAAACGTTAGAAGATGAAGAAATACAAGATGCTCATCATTATACAGTTAAAACTGGAGAAAACCCCAAGTGGGCACGGTGAGAGCATCGACTTCAAGTTGCCAGTTGTGTTGATGACAGATGTGTCTGTTCTCAGCTCATCCATCACAGCAACTAAACAAGACAAGAGCAGGATACAGTGAATAGTCAGGACTGCTGAAAAGATCATCGGCACCAGTCTCCCCACCTTACATTACCTGTAATATTCTAGAGTCATGGAGTGGGCAGGAATATCATCACTGACTCCTCACATCCTAGCCACAACCTTTTTGAACTTCTCCCATCTGCCAGCTGTTATAGACTAAATTACAACAAAACAAGCAGATATTAGAACACGCCATCATGTTCACAAATGGTTAATTCGGCTGTCCTTTCTCAGTATAACAAACCAAAATCCCATAATATTCTTTCATAGATAATGTGTATATATTTTTGTATTTCTTGCACTTGTATGCATTTGTTTACATTGCTTGTCTTGTATTTATTTCAGGTGTGGAGTAAATAAGAAAAAGGGGAATTTGCATCATATCGGTGCCACTCATTTATTGTCACAGTTTACCCAAAAATGGTATTGACTTTTAGTCTGGTCTTCCCATACTCCATGCCTGACACTATAACCACACTGTTTATCTTCTAAGGCAGTGGACTTTAAACCTAAAGGCTGCTATTTTTTTCCCGGCCTTCAACACACATCTAAATTAGGCATGTCTTTAGTGTTGCAGGAAACTAGAGGAAAGCCCAATAGGACACTGTGAGAGCTTCAACTCCGTTTGACCAGAATGCAAACCCATTGTGAATTAATCCCAGGCACAGACAGACATGGACTCAGAATGTCAAACGAAAACAAACACATTTTACTATCATTCTGCACAACATAATGAGCACAACCAGTAAAGCTCAGTCCTTATCTCTTCACGCTTCTCTCTTTTCTTCAGCCACCTTCACTTCTCACTCACAAGCTCTGTCTTCTACCTCCCAACTCCAGCTCGCTGAGTGGAGTGAGGCGGCCTCTTTTATACTGCACCTGGAAATTGGTCCAGGTGCTTCCCGATTAACATCCAGCAGCACTTCCGGGTGTGGGGGAAGTGCTGCATGTGAGTTCAGCTCCTCTTCTGGAAGCACTTATGGGTGTGACGGAAGTGCTGCATGTCAAGGCTCCAGAGCTGTCCAGGCACCCCCTGGTGGTGGCCACAGACCCCCCTCTGGGTTCAGCTTCTAAGCTCCAGTTCCATGCCCTTTTGTGTCCCGGGGGAGTTACTGTTGGTGATATGTCCACTTCCCCAGTCTTCTCCTCAAAAGGGCGTCCCGACCCACACCATCTTAATGTACAAATGAGAAGAAGGCTGTGCTAAGAGTAATACAGGTGCCCTGCTGACCTAGAACAAAAGTAATCCAGATTTTAAGAGAAGATCATTGTATATTTGCAGTGATTGTTCATCACACTTGGTTCTTCTGCTTCTGCTTCCAGGATATCTGTAAGAGTTTCAAGAAAATCATGTTGTTCAACTCTTATACTTGAGTGACTATGTAGAGAGGTAAGGCCCTTCAGCTGTAGAGGAGGCTGTACAGATACTGATGTCTTCTTTTTGCCTTGTATGCTGGGACTCACAGGTTGAAATACATTAATGGCTGTCTTACTGAAATACTAGTTATGTCCCAGTACGTGTCTAGCATCAATGAGATGGTGCCTGTATTTAACTACTGCTTCAGAAATTCACTATGGATTTGATCAAAATCCCTTTGCTGAAACCACATTCATCACATTATCAAGAAACAAGAAAAGCAAATCTGTTTGCTTATGTTGTCTTGAAAGCTAAAGTGACAGACCATTTCCCAAATGCTTAAATTGCACAAGGGAAGGACATTTATTTGTAGAATGTGTTTGAGTTAAAATGAATTCATTAACTTTTCTTTATTGCCTTTCATGGTATCTTTCACATGAAGATGATTAAAATCTATCAATTCGTCTACTAAATCTGCTTTTTACATCAACAACTGTATGAAGCCAGAGCCAGTGTCATCATTAGTGAGCTTACAGCACTGCAGGAACTGTAAAAATGGAGATTACAGGTGAATACGGGGCATCCTCGTTTAGCATGGTGTGACTGGAGGAGAGAAACCATTCAAAGTCCTAAGCACACAGAATAGGAGATGAAACATATAAAAGGGAGCAACATTAATACAGAATGAAACAAGGGAGGGATGAACACAGAGGGAACATACTAACTGTACTTCACCAAAACCCCCTGCTGATAATCCTGGCTAAACGGGTTTTGATGTTATGTTTCTCCAGTCCGGTGACTCCTTCACTTGTCCACCATCTTTCTCTGCTCTCCTCACCTCCCACCTATTTTGACCCTAGAAACCTACTCCTGTTTCCAATTGGGCTTTCACCCCTGTACATCTCCCTACTCTAGACACATTTAAGGGGGTGGTCTCAGATAAAGGGTATTTTTTTTTCCTCAGTTTTTTAAAGCCACGACCAATATAAATATGCTAATAAACAACAAATTAGTGTGGCTGGAGCAGTGGGTGCGTGCATTCCCATCGCTTGTAAAAACAGTGGCATGGTGCAGTGGTATCACCCAGGGTAGTAACCAAGGCCAGATTAAGACCGCCACAGGTTCCTGGGTGACTTGATGAATGGAGCTCTTAAACAGAGAGCTTATCAAATTTTAAACAGTGCAGTGTGCAGACACCCAGGCGTTTAATGCAACATGGTAATTCTTACTATTAATGGCTTGTAGAGACTTGACCGTTGCATAGAGTCGGGCAGGAGTGATTCCCCCTTTGATGATTTAAGGCCCTCAGATGTTTGATCATTTTAATGGGGGTGCCCATGATGATTTCAACCCGAAACTCTGCATAAAAATTTGAGAGACAGTCATTTGGGTGTCACTCTCTCTGATGGTATCACCTGGTGCGGTTTGCACCCCTCTAGTGACACTACTGGCGTGGCAGCCTGAGAAAGTCTCTTTCACATGTCACACATACCACTATGACAAAATATGTAAAAAACAAAAATATTATACCTGTCTGTTTGATGAAGCAAGCAAATAAATGAAGACACCAAATTTCAAAGTCCCCAAATACGTTGGGATATTATGGCATGCATACATTTTGTAGTAAGTTACAAGATAAAAAAGTACTTATTTTGCCACAATTTCAATAAGTAGTGTACGTGGTACTCGGGATGGACAGGCATCCTGGCAAGTGTGTAAGCAGCAGGGTTCGGAAAAATATTACTCATGAATGAAAAAAGTAAACTTCTCTTGATTTTTATCCACAAATGCTTCAAAAATTATTTTCAGACTTTCCTTCTGTGACAGCATCAGACACAGCAGTTGAAATTTATGAGGTAATAAAAAAAATAAACATAAACACTATACCGATAATAATTTCTAGGAAAATAAACAGCTAATTTATCATTTTGTTTCGTTATCGATCCAAATGCGTTCTTGCTCTGCACAGAAAACATCCCCACCTATCACTTGTATACTACACTGGTTTAGGTTTTCTCGTAGTGTAATTATATTAAATTAATAATTAGAACACAGCTTATCAGTGTGTCTATACTATATTCTGGTCTAGTTGCAGAATCAAGCCATCTGCTAGGGTCAACTAGCAGAATACCCGCGCTTCGCAGCGGAGAAGTAGTATGTTAAAGAAGGTACGAAAAAGAAAAGGAAAAATTTTTAAAATAACGTAACATGATTGTTAATGTAATTGTTTTGTCACTGTTATGAGTGTCGCTGTGATATATATATATAGCAAAATACCCGCGACAGCGATGTCATGTGTTAAAGAAGTTATGAAAAAGAAAAGGAAACATTTTAAAAATAATGTAACATGATTGTCAAAGTAATTGTTTTGTGTATTTGGTGGCAGCATCACAAAGTTATTTTCGTCTAGCTGCATAAGAAAATGTACCACAACGTCTGACACGCCTCCTTTTTACTGTTTTCTCACAGCTTGGATTGCTGCTGTCATATATACACACACACACACACATATACATACATACATACACATACATACATACATACATATATATATACATATATACAGTATATACACATACATATCTTCATATCTACATATCTATATACATATCTACATATACACATATATATATACATACCTATCTACATCATATATACACACACACACATACACACACACAAATTATATATATGTATGTATGTATATGTATGTATGTGTGTGTGTGTGTGTATATATATATATATATATATATATATATATATATATAAAATATATATATATTTATATATATATATATATATATAATCTAGATAGGTGTGTGTGTGTATATATATATATACATACATACATATATATACACATATATATACTTGTGTGTATGTTTGTATGTGTCTATATGTGTGTGTATAGCTTTGGTCACTGAGTGCAAGGGAAAAATAATAAAATATAGTCTATAAGTTATTAAACAGTAAAACATTAACGTTTAAGAAGTACAGGTACATTGAGCACTACTGGAGTGGTTTCAGGTAAACTACATTTTAAAGACTGTGTAACACAACAGGTAAGTAACTAACAGCAGCTAAAATGTATATGGATCATCTCTCGGTAGTAGATCCCTTTTGAAAGGTGCTACACGACGGCTGTGGTATAGAAATTACATTTTCTATGTGAACGCTCAAATTTGTGCCTCTGGTAATGTGCCTTACCGGCAATTAAAGAAAATTAGTTTTGTGTCCTCTGCAGTGTTAAGAGAGAAAGGCTTTGGTTTGGCATAAAAGGAAAAAGGTGTAAAGAAAGGAAAGTTGCCTTTTTCTTTTATATAGTATAGAGAGATGTGTTCGCTGACGTTATGATCGCCTTTTGGGGACAGTCGCGTGGGTCTTGTGTAGACTGGTGAGACGCCCCGCCATTAATCGGCTGTGATGGCACTGTCAGTCCTCCACTCGTGTGCGTGTCTTCATAATCCGAGTTTAGGACCTCATAATCGTATCGTGCAAAAGAAAGTGTGAATCGCCTTAATATTATTTTGCCGTGGTGTAGAAAAGGGGTCCGTGTTTGCACTTGTCTGGGCTATAGCGCAGGGGAGGATGAAAAAATTAAAAGTGCTCACTTTGACTTAAAGCAGAAGCGCAGTCAGCGCCTCAAAGGCCGGCACAGCTATGCGCGCGCTGGCTGCTCGACTTTTGCTGGGCAGGAGACCCCTTTTGTACACACGTCATGATATCAAAAGTCTCAGCGCTCTTTGGAGGTAATTTATATATTATATATATAGCAAAATACCCGCGCCAGCGGAGAAGTAGTGTGTTAAAGAAGTAATGAAAAGAAAAGGAAACATTTTAATAATAACGTAACATGATTGACATTGTCATGAGTGTTGCTGTCATATATATGCCTGCCTAAATAAGTCACCCGCTTTGCTCTTACTTTATTTACCGCTCATTTAATCATGGCTAATGGCGGAAAAATTATAAAATGGAAGGAGGATGGCTTTACCAAAACAATTATTGATGGCGAATCGATTATTCATAAAGCTTGAATTGGTGATCTGTTTTTCTGTGTTAACCTCATATTTTTCATACTTCTTCTCAAACTAAGGTGGTGCGAGGGTAAAATGAATCGGATGCGCTGATCAATGTAATCGGTGTACCAGGAAATCATGCATTGACAAAAGCTCCCTTTGCTTGTAATGCAAAGTGTGATTAAATGCATTATTTTTAACGTTATGGAGCACATGCATCGAAGCTTCTCAGCTGTGCTTGTGCTAAGAAAAGGAAAGATTTTAAAAATAACGTAACACGATTGTCAATGTGACCTTTTGTAAGTAGTGCCTGGAGGATTCAGTGTGGAGAAACTCTAGAGACAGCGTGTGTATTAACTTGTGGATTTTTCTGTGAGTATTTGGTGGCAGTCTGACGGTTGCTTCGAAGACGGCGTTAGCTGAGCTCAGCTCAGAGTGAAATGAGATGAATGGGGGGAGATGATGACGTGACTCCCCACCCGCCTTAACTGTCAATCCCCACAAACACAGTCTCGGAATTTGCATAAGCACACCCCTTCACCTACAATTTTAACTTAGTTACAAAGTGATCAAAACTCTCGCTTATATCCTCGCCCTCTCATTAAACTTGTATCCCGCATTACCTGTGGGCATGTGAAACGCCAGCGTAGCCTGTCTATGAACTTAATTTAAAGTTTAGGTTTACACCTTGCTTTCTTTCTGAGGTAGCAGCACTCATGAATATGGTTGTATATGTCACTCGCTCGCTTCTTATTGTTTCGCTGCCTTCTCAATTATATAATGCATGTTTTCTTAAGTGCTTTTTGGAGGTCTTCCTGGTTTTCTACGCACTGCGTTGACAGTCAGTTCACGTGATTACGTGGGAGGCGTGATGATGTCACACGAAACTCCGCCCCCCACGTCATTGCAGCTCAACTCCATTACAGTTAATGGAGAAAAATACCTTCCAGTTATGACCATTAGGCATAGAATTTCGAAATGAAACCTGCCCAACTTTTGTAAGTAAGCTGTAAGGAATGAGCCTGCCAAATTTCAGCCTTCTACCTACACGGGAAGTTGGAGAATTAGTGATGAGTGAGTGAGTGAGTGAGTGAGTGAGTGAGTGAGGGCTTTGCCTTTTATTAGTATAGATCATTTGTGAAAAATTATTGCTGTTTCTCTATTGTCAGAGATGGCTGGGTAGGTGACCTGCCCGGGATGCCCAGGAGGACCAGAGGAGGGCTTGCGCCTTCCCCAGACCATGTGGGGGCGACCGCCCTGGTTGCTTTGGGGACCATGGGTAGGGAGCTTGGAAGCTCAACCCTGTGGGGGCCCATGGTAACCGCCTTTGGAGCCCTGGACCTCAGCACTTCCGCCACACCCAGAAGTGCTGGGGGGAAGAGGAGCAGGGACACCTGGAGTGCTTCCGGGGATACATCCGGCACTTCCGCCACACTGGGGCGTGTCGATGGGAGATTGCCGGGAGACACCTGGAGCACATCCGGGTGTGGATTAAAGGGGCCGCCTCCCTTTATTCAAGGCTGGAGTCGGGTGAGGAGAGGACGAGGCAGGAGAAGAGAGCGTGGAGGCAGCCCGAAGAGAAAGGCAGAGTGTGAGAGGCCTGGACTTTTGGGGAAGTCTGTGGGTATGTTTGTGCACTTGAACTTTGTAAATAGTAGTGTTAAATAAACATGTGGTGGTGTTAACAACATGTCTACCTGTCTGTGTCCGAGGCTTAGTCCACACTATAAGTGAATAAATCTATGAAAAATGTATCTTAATTTTTCTCTATACGTCATTTTAATTTTCTATTTAAATAGGTTAACATATTCAGATATGTTGGAGGGCGGAAAATTGAAGCAATGCGGAATGAACTCTAGCTAAGCCACTGATCTAGTGGCAGTAAAGGGGGAAGAACATGCAAATAGGCAGTCAGGGGAACAGTCAGCCTTCTGCTCATATTTATATAGGGTGCAGCTGAGTGACAGTTCGGGTTAGCTTCACAATCCCTGATATCTTGAACCCAGAACTATTGATAGTCAAAAGCAGACATCTTCTAAAAACAAGCGACCCACAATGCTTCCCTCTAAAAACTGATGTCTCTTTTGCTCACCCCAGATACAGCCAAAGGAGACAACCTGATGACTGCCAACTTTCAAAATCACAGGCTTGGTTCCTTACTGTCACCTTGGGCTCCTGCCACCACTCCTCAGCCTTACACAAGAGCCCTCTTTGAGCATTCAGGTCACTCGTGCTACTTCAGATATACTGGCCATATACTTATCTACAAGGTTCACATTCCTGCCTGCCTATTCACTAGTGTGCTGGCTCCCCTCTCTCTCACTCTCTGCTTTTGCCAGTTTCACCTTATTTTAAACTCCTGATCGTCTCTCCCAACTTCTTTCGTTCTTTTTCTTTCTCTCTCATTTCCTGAGGCTCCCTTTTATGCGCCAATTGGGTGCGGTTATTACAATCATGAAACCTGGAGCACGAATGAGGAAATTGACTTGCACCTGCACGTAGCCTTAGACGCACTGCCTTTATTTAAAAACGCACAACACCACAAACCTCTCATCAATGGCTGGCTGTATAAGCAAAACAAAAAATAATAATAAAACATTGAAACACAAGTGGATTCAGAAAGATGGGAAACCTGATCTGAAAGCTGATGTTTAGAATGGAATGGACAGCCACACACTCTATGCAAACAGCGTGAACTGCAGACATCAATGTGGAAATGGAATGGATAGCTGAACAAACCAAGAGGAGCACAGCCACATGAGGCTTGTCTGATAAAACTGTCAGGATGAACAACCTGACAAAACAAAATAGACACTGAGGAGTAAGACATTCATGAACAAATTAATAACAAGAATGCTACTCTCTAGAGAGTGGCTAAGTAGTAATAAAATAAGATGCCAAAAAGGAGCTGAGCCAATGCTGTTAATGGATGACATCTCAAAAACACAAATGCCCTCCAGGAACTATCACAGATATAGTTTAGTAAGAAAAAAAAATCATAAAGAAAACAAAGCCGTCTAATGTACCAGTCTGTAAGGTAAGCCACAAAGTAAAAGAAAAATGACTGACTTTACTTCTAGCCAAACAAAGCAGCAGACAAAAGTCTACAGAGGCCTGAAAATGTAACACAGGCCTTGAAATAGAAATTAGTCCTGGGTGTGAAACTGAAAAACAGGCCTGTGGCCTGCATGCTCAAAAAGGCTAAGTCCATAAATCTCAGAAAGATCAAGAGAGGAACATTGAAGGAAAAATCAACTCACTGGTATACAGTGGTTTTGGTGCCAATGATGTCTGAACGGTTTTATATTAAGTTTATGGTGCTGATTAAGAATATGACTTTGGTTTTGCCAGATTGGCTCTAGTTTCTGAGATATTTAACAGTTAATTAATTAATTAATGCAACACGTTTGAAAAGCATTCAGAATTGCAAAAATATTTTTTATTTTAGTTACATCTAGTAAGTGAAGAGTCTAACTTCATACAACAAAGAAATTACAAATATCTAACAGTGACAGGAAAAAAGCTATGTATGATTTTATCAATTAATACAATATTAATTAGTTATTAATTGTTACTAATGTCAATGCTTCAAAAAAGGCTGTTTATGCAATTTCCTTTCATGTGTGTCATCAGGACAATCACATTGGAGACTCCAACAGTAATCTGCCATCATGTGTATGTCCTATCTGCCTTGATATCTCTCCTCCATCACCTTCATATCCTGATGGAACCTCTCGCCTTGTTCCTCGCTGAAGTCTCCAAGGTTATCTGGAAATCTGTTTAAATGGCTATGGAGATAGTGCATCTTGATGCTCATATTAACTCCCAAATTTCTGAAGTTAGCAAGCATATCTTGCACCAATTCTTCATAATTGTCTGCTCTGTGATTACCCAAGTAGTTCTTCACAACAGAGACAAGACTCTTTCAGGCCGAAGCCTCAGTGTCATTCATGCATTTGGTAAAATTGGAATCAGTCATGAGTTTACGAATCTAATGACCATCAAAGATTCCAGCTTTTAGTTTTTCCATGCTCAGTCCAGGGAATGATCTAAAAATGTACTTGAAGCAATTACCCGTTTTGTCCAAAGACCTAACAAATTGCTTTATCAGTCCTAGCTTAATATGAAGCGGTGGGAGAATGATTTTGTTCTTGTCCACCAGCAGCTTGTTGATGATATTCGCAGCACCAACAATCATTTCTTCTCTTTTAAGCCATGACACTTTTCTCCAATGCTCTTGCTTTGCCCTGCTATCCCAGAGGCACATGAAGCATGGGTATTTTGTGTATCCAGATTACTGTCTAAGCAAGAAGTTCACCATCTTCAGATCAACACAAATCAACCACTGATGTTCATGATAATGGATTTTCTGTAATACAATTTTTACATTTTCATATTCTTCTTTGTTTTGTTGAGTGAGCAATGGGAAGAGACGCATAACAGTTACCATTATGCAAGAGAACACATTTCAAGCTTCTAATGGAGCTGTCCATAAAAAGCCACCAGTCTTCTGGTCGATATTCTGTTAGTCCCATTTGAAGTACAATTTCTGGGATATCGTTGCAGTATGCAAGTTCTTCCTCTTGGTTGAAATATGGGAGAAGCCTCTCTTCTCTTGTCCAATAGGTTGTAATTTTAACTTCTGCCTTTATAAGATTTCGTTCATTAAGTCTGGATGCTAAAAGTTGCTTGCTTGGACAGATGTAAGTCTCGAATCAGGTCATTGAGTTCTTTTTGGCTTAATGGTTGAGGTGTCGAAGAGCTTCCCTCAAATTCACTTCCACTGCTACTTCCTGCCATACACTCCAATCTCTGCCTCTCTTCAGAGTCTGACAGTGGCTAGTTTGGTACTCTGGTAAACACTGGTATGGGAACTTCATTGTCACGTGGAATAGGTCATCTTGACGATTCCAAGTTAGTTCTGTTCTCTCCATTACATTGGCACACCAAAGTTTAAACTTCTTCTTTCACCTTTTGTCCACTGTCGTAGGGGCTCCACACATGTTTTGCAAACCATATGTGCAGCCCAAGACTTATCCTAGTCTCCAAGCTGTACTCCAAAATAAGCCAGGTATATTTGATGCACAAAGTCTGTGATATTTTTTCTTTGTTTTTCAACCATGTACTCTCCACAGATGTAGCAGAATACATCAGGATTGTTGATGCAGGCTCTTCTTAATGAAGTCATATTTTTTACATGTATTTATGTACTTATTAAGACAGACCTTTTTGGGTATAAACCAAGACTGTGTTGACAAACTTATACTGTAGCCGACTTCTTTCCTCTGTAAATTCACAGTTGAATTCTGGCTTCAAAAAGTCACTTTTATAGCATTGTAGGCCTACAAATTGAAATACAAAATAATTATATGGGATATTTCATTACCTAAGACACTGTTAAAGAGTCAAAAGACAGACCAAAAGCTATTGCATTTGTTATCACACACAAGTCGCATTGGGGGAATGCATTATTTTCATGGATGTCCATCATCTCAAAAACTAGAACCAACTCTTTAAAAGTAATGGGATTTTTGAATTCGGCACCCTCAAAATACCCTAAATCCATTCAAAAAACCTTGCCACCTGAAAAAAATTATTATTTGTAGACCTGTGTGATCTTTATAATGAAGTGTATTGACCAAACAAAGAGAAAAAGACAAAAATAAAAGGTTGCCACAGATTGTTGAGTCAAAAAGAAACAAATCCAAAGTCAGAATCCCAGAAACAATAACACAGTAAATCAAAAGCAAGATCTTCCACAATCCAAAAGATATGCAAATCTAAGAAAAGGAGCCAAACTACAATAATATGAGAGAATGTGTCCCCTTTGTTATAATAATTTGTCATTTATATGTTACATTTTTCATGTGTTCTCTCGTTATGATCCTGTTTCTATACTTTTTTGTTTTTTTTTATTTTTGTGACGCCTGTTTTGATTCAGATTATGCCACTGAAGTGTTAGTTGTGATGTACAATTCATATATTATCCCTCAGTGGAAAAAATGATTGGCAATTTTTCCAACAAAGTGATGTGTATGATATTATTTATCTTGATTTTCAGAAAGCATTTGATAAGGCTCAACATGAGAGGTTGGCCATCAAAGTTAAAGAAGCAGGAGTTCAGGATGTGTAGATGGATGCAGAACTGGCAAAAACACAGGAAGCAGAGTGTTATGGTGTGAGGAACTCTGTTAATACTGGTTCCTCACAGAAGAGGTCAGGGCTAGGGCTGCTGCTATTTTTAATATACATAAATTATTTGAGTAGGAATATAAATAACCAGTAACGGTGCAGTCATTATAACATGCAGTGAATACACTTGACTTGAGCATTCCTAGTTTTCATATTCTTTCTTTCTCTGTACGTTTATCATTCATTTGCTCAGAGGTTGATGCGCTTGCTGCTTCCTGAGCATCTCTTCTTTTCTCCACCCCACTTCTCTTCTTTCGTCAGCATCGTTTCACGTTAAAAGTGATTAAGTCAGTGTTTGTGTTGCAATTACTTAGTACATTTTCCTTGATTTTTCACTTAAGCTGGCACTTAAGTCTTTAATCTGCCTCAAGGATGATTTAAGATATAAAGAGGTAGGTGAATTGACGGCGAAGGTGTTAGGGATGAGAACGGCACCCGTACATATGCACCGCACGGCCACCTTGCTGGCTGCTGCTGAGAGTTGATTCTGCAAAAATATAAAATAAAAATAAAAAGAGGAATAACCTTGGAGGTTAATCATCAGCCCGAAAATGGATAGTAGACGTCACGCAGTATATGGGTACAAAATTTCAGGTCACTAGATTTGCGAGTTACAGGTGATTTAAAATTCTGTACAGAGAAACAGACAGCCACAGTAGTGTATTAGATAAGAAGATAAGCTGATTAAGTTTGCAGGTGATACCAAGATAGATGGATTGGCAGATAATCATTACAGAGGAACTAGGACAGAATACAGGCCTGGGCAGATTTGTGGCATATGAAATTTAATGTAAGTAATATAAGGTTTGAATACACTATGGGAAGTCTGAAAACTGAATGTACACCATATGAGAAGGATTTAGGAGTCGTGGTGGACTCGTTTTTACCAACTACCAGACAGTGATCAGAAGCCATTAAGAAGGCTAGCAGAATGTTAGGTTATATAGCACCCTGGTGTGTAGAGTACAAGTAACAGGAGGTTCTGCTCAAGCTTTATAATGCACTCTTGAGGCCTCATCTGGAGTACTGCATGCAGTTTTGGTCTCCAGGCTACAAAAAGGACATAGCAGCGTTAGAAAAAAGTGTAGAGAAGAGCAACTAGGCTGACTACACGACTGCAGAGGATGAGCTATGAGGAAAGACTAAAGAAGTTGAACCTTTGCATGTTAAGCCAAAGAAGAATTAGAGGAGACATGATTGATGTGTTTAAAATTATGAAGGGCATTTGAACAGAGGATTGAGACTGTTACTTTAAAATGAGTTCAGCACGAACATGGGATACAGCTGGAAACTTGTAATGGTAAATTTTGCACAAATACTAGCAAGTTTTCTTCACACAGACACTTACCAAGTACTGTGGTAGACAGAGGGCATTTAGGGACCTTAAAATCTTGACTTGGAAGAATTAAGTGGATAGGATAGGTGAGCTTTGTTGGGCTAAATGGTCTGTTCCCATCAACATTTTTCTAATGTTCAAATGGTCTATTGGTCCATATCGTATTTAGACCCCGACCATTAAGTTTGTTTCTCTTTTTTGACTTTGCTTTGCTTATATGATTCCTGATTTACTGCACATCTAGATCTTTTGTTTTCATTATTGACCTTTTCTGATTAGTTGGTTTTGACCCCCTGCTTCGTCTGATTTGACCCCGTTTTTCTTAACCTAATCTTCTCCAGGTTTTTTTCATTCACTTACAACTCAGACTCGTCACATGTCCTTACACCCTTAAGCTTAACATATATGGACTTGAGTGCATAGTAAAAAAGAAAATTTCAACCAACAGACAAACAGTTAATGAAAAACAGTTAAAAACAATTTGAAAAACATTAACAAAAACACTTTCATTAGCAAATATATCAAAATAGTACATACTAAAACAGCAAAATAAACAAATAAGGGATAAGCAGAAAAAGCCAGGGATGAATCTCTTGCAAAACCATAACAACCATAACCATAACCTTAACACTGGGTGCAAGAATAGGAACCAACTGAGGCCATTGACAGTTGGAAGTTCAACAAAATAGACAATTACTATTTGTATTAAGGCCCAAGAAATTGAAAGACTAAGGGCAAACCAAATGGAAAGTCATTAAACAGGTGCAGATCAAAACCATTAAGGTAGCATACCCAATGAACAAAAACACACTTGGAGTGATAAAGAGCAGCTGATGTTATGTTCCTGCTTCCTTATCCATATTACAATCACTGATTCTTTGAGTAATGTTTTGTTTTTCTCCTGCATCTAATATAAGTAGTAGTGTGTACTGCCATCTTGAATCTGATTGTTGTGATGATGTCACACACACTGTAGAGCAAATACATATGCCCAGCAACTAGCTCATTGTTTAAAGGAATATTGCTGTGACCACTTAAATAATAAAATTAAAAATAATAAAAATGGATGATATTAAACACATAATAAATAGCAAAAATCACACTCCTCAGCCTCCCAGATAAAGCATATGCAAGGGTAATGGAGGGAAGACTCTATCCAATATTTTAACCAAATATGCCCAAGAAGCAATGTGGATTCCATCCTGGCAGTGAAATAGTAGATCAGCTCTTCCTCTGGCGTTGGTGCTGGACGGTGCATGAGAGTATGATAAACCAGCCTACATGGTGTGAAGATTTGGAAAAAGTATATGATTGTGCCCCCTGGCATGCTTTGTAGGAGGTGATGCCAGGGATATGGGGTAACAGGACTGCTATTGCTTGCTATTCATTCCCTATATGAACGCAGAGAGAACTGTATCTGATTTCTTGCTATTAAGACAAACTCATTCTCTGTGGATGACAGACTCTACCAAAGTCGTGTCTTGTCACTGCTGCTATTTGTGGTTTTTGCAGACAGGGCATCAAAGCACTACCGATGATGGAGGGTGTATGGATTTGGGAGGCTACGGGTAACACTTTTGCTTTAGTTAGATGATGTTGTCCTCTTTGTCTCATTAGGCTGTGATTTTTGGAACACACCCGAGAGATTCACTGCCAAGTGTGAAGCAGCTGGAATGAGGATCAGCACCTCCAAGTCTGATGTCATGGTTTTCTCAGAAAAGAGTGAATTGCTCTCACCAGGCAAGGAGGAAAAAGTTCCCTTAGGGGGGAAGTTCAAGTATCTTGTGATTTTGCTCACAATTGATTGAAAAAGGCAATGTGAGATTTAAAAGTAGACTGGAGTGACGGAACCTGTTCTTCATGGTGGTGATGCGGGAGCTGAGTCTAAAGACAAAAATTTTGGTTTCCCAGTCGATCTTCATCTCTGTTCTCACCTATGGTCATAAGCTATGATAGATAGATAGATAGATAGATAGATAGATAGATAGATAGATAGATAGATAGATAGATAGATAGATAGATACTTTATTACTCCCAAGGGGAAATTCACATACTCCGAGTGATAAAAGTGCAGGTAAAACAGACAATAACTTTGTATAATGTTAACGTTTAATGGGTGTAATTGAAGAGTCGCATAGTGTGGGGGAAGTACGATCTCCTCAATCTGTCAGTGGAGCAGGATGGTGACAGCAGTCTGTCACTGAAGCTGCTCCTCTATCTGGAGATGATCCTGTTCAGTGGATGCAGTGGATTCTCCATGATTGACAGGAGCCTGCTCAGTACCCTTCGCTCCGTGCCTACAATAGAGCCTACCTTCCTCACCAGTTTTTCCAGGCATGAGCACCTCCCCAGCACACCACCGCGTAGAAGAGGGTGCTCGCCACAACCGTCTGATAAAACATCTGCAGCATCTTATTGCTGCTATGGGTAATGACTGAAAGAATACGATCACGAGTACAGCTGTCAGAAATGACGTTTCTTTGCAGGGTGGCTGGACTGATACTCCATGATGGGGTGAGAAGCTCCTTAAAGTAATTTCTCCTCTGGATCAAGAGGAGCCAGCTGAGATGGTTTGAGCATGCCGTAAAGATTCCCCCGGGTGGTTCACCCTGCAGCTGCTCTAGGCACATCCCACTAGGTGGAGACGCTGGTACAGACTGAGGACATTCTGGCAGGATTATATCTCTTGGCTGGCATAGAAATGCCTGTGAATTTCCAAGGAAGTGATGTACTTCGTAGTTGGCGACAGGAAAGTCTGGGACTGACTTGCTTGGACTGCTGACACTGTGATCCTCGACAGGAACAGCAGTTAAGAAAATATGAGCAATGAGAGCAAAATCATAATGTTGTAAAATAACAATTTCATTCCTTTGGCATGTTCAAGAAAACTCAGAGAGGCAGCTCCAGCCCTGGGTTTCAAACGGAGGACTAACCACTGTGCTGCTGTGCTGCCCCCAATATCAGCTCTGTTCAATTTGTAACGGCGTAAAGTGCTGAAAGCTTGTAAAATGAATTGTAGTTGAGTCAGTTCTAAAATATGAGCTGAAAGTACATTCACTCAGCAAGCAAAACATTTTGACATCCTGCTGGGTTTTTAGAGCCCAAATTGCTGTCTGCACTTTTAACTTGTCTTCTTTAAGCTGCTGCAAGGAGAATGTGAAAAAGAAACCAAAATAATCCACTGGGCTTGACAGTATTTGGGCATAATTGAGATTATACTGACAATAAAACACCATAGAGTGGATCCCCTTAAAGTGTATTATGCTTTGTTTCTTAAAGATAACTGTTGTACATAATGGCTGCAAAGAGGCAAAAGCAAACGACTGCTGCAGCCATTTTACCTATTTACTTAAAACTCAAATGTCTCTTTAATTACTGATACCCGTTTTCAGCTGTTTTAGCAGCAGCAGGTGTTATTCATAAAAAGAAATCATCATTTTCTAAGCAGATGAATCCACACCTGAAACATGATATAAAGGGCACACAATGGAATAATCGATGCACTTGAGCTGGCAAGATGATTTATTGAAGATGTTTAAGCACTACAACTCTGTTCATTGATAGGAAACGGCTGATGAATTTCTAAAAACAAGAAAGGAAAAAGGGTAATGTAAATTGAAATGGAAATGCTTCCACCATGGTTTGCAGTGCTACCCCACACCTCTCAAGATCTGGATTCAATTCCTAGACTGCTCTATGGAGTGTCTATGTTCTTCTCACGTCTTTTTTCACCATGCTTTCCTTCGACATCTTAAAGATTTGAAGGTCATGTTGACAGACAGCTTTAACAGAGCATAACACATGACTAACATGTGTATGATTGTGCCATGGAAAGAACTGGTGTTCACTCCAAAATTGCTTTCCCCCTTGTGGATTAATCTGCTACAATATTGTATAGCACTCCACAACCCTGTAAAAAGAAGCTGGGTCAAAAATAGTATTTGATGTTTTTCTGATTTGCCATTCATGTTTGCAAGTCTGACAAAAAATACTAGCCTATAGTATGCTTCCATGTTCAGACAGTCTACCTAGGAGACATTTCATTTTCTGCCATGTCTAAAACATTCCATTCAATCATTTATTCCTTGTTTTTATTTTCCAAACCCAAACCTTTTCAATACAGGATCACACTTAGCCAGAACAAATGACTCAAATATTATGTATAAGGCAGGAACCATCTCTGGATGGGGTTCCAATCCATCCTAAGGCAAACAGCCATATTCATTCTTACCAGGACAATTTTGTCTTGTAAATTAACCAATTCTGTCCTTCTTTGGAAGTGTGATGAAAACTGATGTGATAACAAGCAGAACATGATTAAGATTAAAACAGAGGTGCCAGGACAATGCTGGACTCAGTAGTAAATGTACCACTTACAGCTTGCACCATAAACGGCCCTTTTATAAAACAAGCAAGATTAAAATACTGTATAAAATGGTCAAATTTCTGAGAAAAATAAAAACAGTGGTCCATATGGTGTGAATTCATAAAGAGAACAAAAATTTGGAGACACAAAAGAAATGAGATAACAAAAGACAACCTGGTGCTCAATAAACCAAAATTGAGACTAAGTAGGGAAGAAAGTTTTTAGGACTCTTCTGGAAAACAAGAATAAAATGATGGATCTTTAGCTTTGGCCTTCATTTGCCTGTGGTTTCCAAGAGTAGCAAATGTGGTCTGTGGCCGGCTTGTCATTCTGGCCAATACCCCCAGGCCACCAGATGGAGCTCTCCATGCAGCATGGAGGTGCCCCGGATACCAGCAGGTTATCATGGACTATGGAGTTTTCCCCTACACACCTGCTGGATGCCCCAGGGACCAACAGAGGACGCTGCAGGGAGGCCCAGAGAGTCACATGTGCCCAATAACCCGGAAGTGCGTCATAGGCAAAGCGACAGCGGAAGTGACGTACTTCCGGGATGAAGAAGAGGACTTTTTATTTGACCCGGAAGTGATAAGGAATCATGGAGTGAAGGATGGGAAACACTTCTGGGTCAGGGACTATAAAGAACTATGGGAAATCCCCAGACAGCGAGCTGAGCTGGGTGGAAGGGTGGCAACGCATCTGGGAGTGGAGGATTGTTTATTAGTGATTATTGTAGTGATTTAATGAGTATTGTGGAGAGGAGGGAGCTTTGTGCACTGTTCAGTATTAATAAAGTCAATATTTGGACTTTTATCTGGTGTCTGGCATCTTGGACAATGGTTCAAGAGAGCAATAGCACCCCCTATCTGTCACACAAAGTATGCAGGCATTGCTTAGGAGCAGGAGAGTTTGCTTATGAAGACCTAATATGGGGGCTATTCAGAAGTACTGCAGCTTTAGGCAATGTGTAAAAGTGTGACATTTCAATTTCCTTTAATATTCTTATTGCAGGAATTGAGCCAGCTGGTTTGTATTAAATGTAACTGTTACCTTTTATCTGTTGTTTTTAAAGCAGGGTTATCCCTCAGCTGGGGTTCAAATGCTGTTTTTGTTTTTTTTTTTTTGTTCATATTTTATGTTAACAGTTTTGATTATTTATTATCTTTATGTCAATGTGTATTCTGTTGTCTTCTCTTCTGTTTTGCAGTTGGTCTCCAAAAAGGCAGGGCCACCAGGTCATCACCATCGGGAAATGCTCACAGCCCTATATAGGCAGAAGAAAACTCACAGTCCTTTGAGGTTCATTGAATGCATTTGTGGTGGTGGTGGCTTTTTGATGATTTTGTGAATTAGTAGATTTCTGAACTTACATTCTGTTTTTGACTTGGTTCATTAGATTTTTTTTTTTATCAGGACTTGTTTTCTTTGGTTTGCCTTTCAGGCATCCCCTATTGTGCATTTTGGGCTTTTCAAAGTTTTATTGTTAAATAGATCTTTTTCAAAATAAATGTTTTATTCAGAAACATTTCTCATTGTCCTGTTTTGTGTGACTAACCAATGTTTAAGGTTTCCCCTAATGAGCTAATGAGCCCTTTGAGTTACTGTTTGGGACTTTAAGCCCTATGACTCTCTAGTCCATAACATTGTCCTCAAACAGTTATGCTAACATCTCCATCCCAAATGCTACTGCACTGTCTTTCCCTTTTTCATTTTCTCCTTTTGTAAGCTAAAATGCTTTGCAGTATTCTATTAGAAAAGTGCTTCTTCTTTTGTCAACTTGCACTAATTGTGGTGTAGTATGTATGATATATATCTGCTCCTAGCTTCTTCTATCATTAAACTGGAGCATATAGCACATCACCTAGCATTGAACAAACAGTCATATTCCTCAAATATAGTTGTAATGCTCGATGACCAACTAAATGTTTCGCTTTTTCCATAGTTAACTTTTAATAAGAACTTTTTAAAAAGTCCTTTTACTGATTAGATGAATCAACTGACATTTACTTTTCATTTTTACATTATGGTATTTAATCTTGATTTTTTTTTTCATTAATTTTCACAGCAGGAGTCTTTGTCTAGATATCTACTTCCCACATATGAAACCCACTCAGCACTGCAAACATGGTGGAGTGAAATCCTCTAGAGTTGTTTAATAAGTATAAAGCAATCACCTATCCTATACATACAGTAGCAGGAGTGGACGAGTTTGACCTTGTTGTGAGCAGAAACTGCATTGTAAATAAATAAAAGCAGAGCTGAGAGTTTACAGTCTATGTGCACCAATGATATCGAACCTATTTACCTATTTTTCATGTTTATTTTTTTTATGAAGAAGGACTGACAGCATGCTGCATGTCATATGGCAGCAGTGTAGAACTTGTCTGTCAGACACGACATTCAGTTTGGCTTCATGTCCAGAGAATTAAAAAAATGTGCATATCTTTGGAGTGCATAATAAAGTTTCTAGCCTAGAGCACTTTAAATACTTCATTCCTGATTATGGAAATGGGACAAATATTGATTTCTAATCATAAGCCAAAAAAGGATTGCGTGTGCAGGAAAAAAATATTTTGGGCAGGGTAACAAGATAACTCCTTTTGAGACCTATTGTTGTTGTTTTTTTTTTTCTTATTTTAACTTTCAAAACTTTTTAATACTATTTTTGCAAAATAAGTTTTAGTGTAATGTCAATTTGATAATAATAAGAGTAAGAACCATTATTGATAAACTGCAGTTTGTTGATTTATCACTCTGCCTATATTGCTTTGAAATCCTGTACTAAAATCAATGAAAAAGGTTCAGGAGATTGAATGTGGTCAAGAAAACATGCAAGAGTCAAACTAGAAAAGACAGCTGACCAGTCGTCAAGTTTAGAACACTAAGCAAAAATTAAATTCTTTTAACCAGAATATATTATTTCTCAAAACCAGAAATAGACAAATAATAATAACACAATGCAGATCAAAATCTTAATATCAGATACTCTGGAATTGAAAATTTTGGTCTTTATGACACCATCTCTCATACTCCCTGGTGATTCTGGGAAAGATCACTGTGGAAATGGTCAATGTTCTAGAATAAACAATACGGCATTGCAAAAAGACATTATCAAAATTAAACTTTAAAAATATTGCATACCTGCGGTGGGCTGGCACCCTGTACGGGGTTTGTTCCTGCCTTGTGCTCTGTGTTGGCTGGGATTGGCTCCAGCAGACCCCGTGACCCTGTGTTAGGATTCAGCGGGTTGGGAAAATGGATGAATGTATGGTGAATATTGCATACTTTAAGAAATGAATGTGAAATGTATATTCATTGGCATCCAAATCCTCACGTTTCATGTACAACACGTACTTGGACCTCATAGAGAAAGCAGTAAAAGTGAAAGAAAATAACACATCATGACAAATCATTTTACCTCAAAACACATAAGGGCCACCAAAAACTCACTAATTTCAGACCTGGGGCCTCATGCATAACGCTGTGCATAGAACTCACACTAACATGGCGCAAGCACAAAAGCGGGAATGTGCGTACACACAGAAAAATTCAGATGTATAAATCTGTGCGTACGCAAACTTCCACGTTCTTCCACTACATAAATCCTGGTCAGCGTGAAAAGTAACGAACGTGCACGCGCCTGCTGTCCCGCTCCATCTCCTCCCAGAATTACGCCTCTTTGAATAATATAATTATATACAATTAATATAAATAGCCCTTAAGCTCAGCTTTCTGTGAAAAGGCAATAGCAAAAGCATGGGGGGAAATAGAAGAATTTCAGAGAATACCCAGAGGAGGCAAGGAAAAATGTACTATTTGTTGGTTTAAACAGTGGTATAATCAACAAAAGGAAGTTAATCAAGTGAAATAGAGAGTTGGAAGAACTGGAAAACTCAAGTTCACAAAGTCGCACAGTGCCCGACATAAAAAAGTTGTCACATATCAAAGTCACCATGAAAAGGTGAGTCGTAGACAACCGTCTGAGTGTCATATGAAAGCTTATTAGGGTACAAAGAAAAAAACAGGCACACAGTGGGAAAAAAGCACGAAGTGTCAACTTTAATCTCGAAATTTCCACTTTAATCACATCATTAAAGTAGAATATCATAAACTTCATCTTAAAATCGTTTAATTTGCTAGTTTCTCAAATCCCATCATAACTAAATTAGCAAGTTAAATGCTTTGTTTTGTATTTCATCTTCTATGTGCTCTATGTGTGTGAATCACTACATGCTTCCGGGCTTTCTCTTCCTCCGACAGGACACAGAATCCATTACATCCGTAATATTACAGCTCTCTGAGTAATTAAAATACTGAGATGTATCCGTGATATCATTTTCATGATGTTAGGAGTTAAAGCATGTTATTAAACATGGGAACACGGCGCAGTGATTGTTCTTGTCTCAAGCAAGATGCTTGCTGAGGCATGCACGGCCTTAGATGAAATACTTCATTGTAGCAGTACTGTCTCTTTCAAATGTACTAACCCCCAATTCCTGTCCTTACTTTTCTTTCTCCAAATACCCAATCGCCTCACAATCAGCTCTGTAATAGATGTTAAGCCATCTATAAGCTTAGAACACTTATAATAAATATATTTTGCTGCATTTCATATTAAAAATGATATCGTCATCATATGTAAATATGCGGTTTATAAAGTGGCTCAGGATGTATAATATTATAACTGTAGTGCAAGTTTACAGAGAGGTAATTCTACTTATAAGTACAAACAGTTCTATAAGGAACACTTGATTGAGTGCGTTTATAGTTCTTGGGATGAAACTGTTTCTGAACCGCGTGGTCCGTACAGGAAAGGCTTTGAAAAGTTTGCCATGTGAAAGAAATTCAATAGACAACATGGCTGAGGCAGCGTGTGCTTGATGCTGTATACCGATAATTCTCTTTCTCAGATTCTGTAGATCTTTGATTCCCCACTCAGATACAGTGATATAAATACTCTGAGTGGTGCAGTGAGAGTAATATCGAAAAAGATTATCTGCTGTGGCAACCCCTAATGGGTGCAGCTGAAAGAAGAAGAAGAAGAAGGTGCCGTGAGAGTAATAACGCTGAAGCAGCTATGGTATTTGGAATAGTTTGACCATTCCATGGACCATTATATTGTTACAGGTTAATTACAATTAGATGCATTAAACTAATAAACGATATGCAGTTAATTTCAGTGTATTTATAAAGCCACATCAGGAATGTGGATCTGAAAAAGAAAGGATAACCACACAGGAACAGTAGCACTGCTTTGACGCTGGGTGCCGCCAGTCTGCAAAACCGAGCGGAGAACTTGCGTACGCCAGGGTATGAGGTACCATGGAAATGTGTGTGGCTTTATGCCAAGTTTAGGTTTTATACATTTTTAAGCAACATTTTTGTGCGTACGCACTGTTTATACATGAGGCCCCTGGACTCTCTAGATTGGCCTTAACCCAAACTCAACCACAGGACTCAGCCTAATAAAAAGTGAAAGTTCACAACAGTTCACATAAATCGAGAAAAGGAAAACAGTGAAACATCTAATCCAATGCAAAACAAAGTAAGTTCTTAATAATGTAATATTTAATCAAGAAATAAACAACAAAAATGAAAAAAAAAAAAACCTAAAGGAACCAAAACAAAATCAGAATCAGGGTCAACAACCAAAAAAACCAAAGAAGAACAAAAACAAAGCAAAAATGTTACCAAACCACAATTACTAAGTAAAGCTACAGCTTAAGTATCCCTGGGCCAGAATCCCATCTGCATGAGTAGGAGGCCCCACCTCCTTAGGTTTCACATACAAGAAGCAAGATTAATCACACACTACACTGCATAGAAACACAAAAGCAATGGAAACCATAAAATTGCAAAAACATGAAGACAAAACAAAACCAAAAGCAGAATTAATAAAATAATATACAAAAGTATTTATAGAAACACTATGAACAGAAGCACTAAAGCAAGAATTAATCTTGAGCCAGGCCAAGATAACACAAATATGATCCATTTTTTCAAACATTATATCCATTCATTATCTAACCCGCTATATCCTAACTATATGATTATTTAAATACATTTTTAAAAATAAAAAGGTTTGTCTTGCACAAAATACTCTGTCACACGGTGATGTTTAATACAGCAGAAAAGACATAAAGGATTTTCCTGAAATACAGAGCAATCTGAGGGAAGAAGTTCCAAAACAAAATATCAGGAATAGTACAGAGAAATACAGAGTGAAACGTCAAAACATCTAGTAAATTACAAAAAGCACAAGGTACAGAAAAATCACTATAACATTCATCACTCCTAAATGCATTTGAAATGAATAGCCAGGAACAGTGGAACATCGTCTAGATTGTCTAGTTACTGACTTGTGCTCACATTTGAGTTTTGCAAAATGGACTGCCAGATATTCACTTCTAGCTTATCTAGTAATACATCTTGTAAGTAAAAGTTACAGTATAAGAAAGTTTGGGTGAGATCCTGAACATAATAAAAATGTACATCATTTTCTTTTCATACCTTCTGTGTCATGTCCCTTCTAACTACTTCCAACTCCTCCAAGGGAATAGCCAAATTCTCCCAGAGCAGGTACATTCTCTGGGTGTATTCAGAGGGCTTCCCTAACTACCTGCCTACACCACTCTCAATCTGAAAAATGGGCAAGGCTACTCCGAGGTATGATGCTGACCACCTCACTCTAACACAGAGAGTGAGCCCAGCAGCTCTGCACAAGTGCTTCATTTTGGTCATTCATACTAACAAACAGGGGATACAAAACATGGCTGAAAGCAATCCTAAGTATGTATTATTTTAACAAATATATCTATGTCTATATATGCATATATATACAGTACATACCTCCTGGTATATCTCCTCACTGTAAACTGAATCAGCTGCAGGGACAGCCTCATGCTACCAGTAGTGACAAGGACACTAGCAAAACGCAAAACTAGAGAAGAATCAGTCAGGAAGAATAAGAAGAGAACAATTGCCTGTGGCCATCACCAGCAAAACCATTCCCTTTATGGGGGCTGTCTTACTGTTGCCTCTCCAGTGTACCTGTTGTTATTTTAATTTGCACAAAAGCAGATGAATCTGATTCACACTCTCTTATGCTTCCTAACTGGACAGACTGATATTCCTGAAGCTTAATTGACTAGGTGTTAGACTGTGATGATTAAGTGTTTCATTCATTTTTTGAGCAGTATATACTGTATATTAGTGCTGGGCAGCGATTAATATTTTGTAATTACGATTAATCGCAGACAATCCCAACAATCACATTGTTATGTGCAAAATTCAATAACGAACTCAAAAGTAGTGATTTTTGTGTATTTGGTTTGCAAACACTTTAAACAAATAAGGTGCTTTTTAATCCATCCATTATCCAACCCGCTATATCCTAACACAGGGTCATTCGTCCCAGCCAACACAGGGCACAATGCCTTTATATAGTAGCAGTTAAAATATTTCTTGTAAATCTCAACTTAAACATTAATGTAATCAAATCAAATATAAAACCAAAGCTATTTGCCTCTGCCAGGTCATTAACATTTTATCTAGTTTGCTATAGAAAAACAAGTTACCCTCAGAGTCCAGAGCCATGATCACAACATTATAACAGGCACCTTCCGAGCAACAGCAAGTTAACATTTCTAAATCTGTTTTATTTTTTATCTAGTATGGCACGCGGCTGGGGATGGTACCCAGCCGGGACACCCAGGAGGACCAGACCACGAGGGGACGACCACCCTGGTTGCACTGGGGACCACGGGTGTAGAGCTTGGAAGCTCAACCCTGTAGGGGACCATGGCCACTGCCAAGGGGCGCCCCAGTGCCTGAAGAACCCTGGACCTCAGCACTTCTGCCACACCAGGAAGTGCTGGGGGGAAGAAGACTGGGTTCACCCGGAGGGCTTCCAGATGCACAGCCGGCACTTCCGCCGTACAGGGGCGTATCCGCGGAGGAGTGCCGGGAAGCAGGTGGAGCCCATCCGGGCTGGTATAAAAGGGGCTGCCTCCCTTCATTCGGAGTCAAGAGTCGGATGGAAGAGGACGAGAGACGAGAGAGAGAGGAGTGGAGGCGGCCGGAAGGAAGGCACTGGGAAGAGAAGCGTGGACTTTGGGGGATCGGTGCTGGAGGCACTGGGTTGAGCACGGACTTAAATTGTAAATATTGTACAGAATAAAATGTGTGTGTTGGGTGTTAAACCGTTGTCCGTCTGTCTGTGTCCGGGCCACGTTCCACACTAGATTTTACTTCTCAAAGGTTGATTTTTTGATGGCTCATGAGGCTTAAAAGAGATTCTCATTTATGTTTTATTTAAGATTCAACTTTGTCACAGAAAAAAACAGCCTTAGGAGAAACAGATTTAGACAAAAAGGAGACACAAGGTACAATTGAGGTAAAAGGAGTCAAAATAATAGTACATCTTATTTATATAGTACCTTTCCCATGTGAATTTGGTTTTAATAGAATGGAATATTGTGTGAGATCTCCTTGAAGTCGTATTTTAATCTCTTTCTAGACTTCACATTTTTTATTTATTATTGGACTGATGCCTTTATCCAGGTGACTTTCAACATTTGACATAAGATTGGTTACATTTATTTTGATTTGCTAACTGGAGCACAAGTTTATGAAGTGACTTTGCTCGTAGTCAAGCAGTGGTGTCAGTAGTGGGATTTAAATTCACAACCTCGGGATTTGAAGCCCAAATTCTTAACCACTAGGCCACACTGCCTGTTTTTTTCCCAGAATGTGTACAAACAAATTGGTTAACTCCAATATAACTTAGTGCAACTAATAGTATTATTCAGAAATATGGCCTAAAGCTTTGTAATCATAGTGAAGTGTTTTATTAATACTGTTTATACATTTCACCTTATAATACTGAGCACACAATCCAAATACTATCAAAATAAAAAAATGTCATGATACTACTTGGAAAATCTGTGTGACTTTGCTGAGATCTCTGTTGAAACTCAAGAGGAGGGAATTGTGAGAATATTGGGGTACTTTCCTCAGGAAAAAAATCTGAGAAGCATGAGACAAAAGACTATATCTCTATTTTACTTCTTTCTGATCTCATTGTTGTTGAAGAGTAACCAAAAATATATTTATGGCAATCTCTTTTTTGATTTTTCATCCCTTTGGGGGTCACTGTCTCTCTTTTTCCAGAAAAGCACCTATATGGCCAGAGAGCTCAGAGCTGGCCCCCCTCTTTCTGGCCGAGTATAGTCCTCAGAGGATGGTGTCTGACTTTCAACCTGGACACCGACCTGGAGCAAGGACCAATGACTGATCTGTCCTTCCTTTCTTAGTTGGGCAATTATGCCTTCTTTTTTTGTTTGTGCCATCATGCACATTTCATTCTTTGTATTGTTTATTACATGACGACACATGGCTGGTGCCCCAACATCTGAAGCAGCTTGTGTTATTTCTTCTCACTGGTCTCAACGGTTAAGAAGTTTGTGCATCGTTTATAATTCAAAAATGGAATGCAACATTGAAGTAATAGCAAGGCATCCAACAAACAAAATAGGAAGGTTGAGACAGAGAAAGTGCAGCGTCTCATATGGGCACACTAAAAACAGAAGTGTCAGAACATTCCTGTATACTGGACACAGTTTTGTCAGTACAGTAAGCCATCTTTATCACCACATACAGTATAACTGTTGTCAATGTCAGTGAGCTCTTGCTGCTGTAATAATTATACCCATTGATGGCTTGGCTTGCTTTGCAGCTGTGCTACTTTATCTGCATACGGGTACTGTGGTAGTGTGCAGAGCTGGATGTTGATCTCACTTTTACTCCTTTTAATTATAAGAGGTTTTTTTTAAAACAATTTGTCTAAAACCAAAGCATTTGTGCTCTTAGGGGTTTACAGGGTCACATTTCTCAGACTGTAAGTATTCAGGAGCTCATAAGTGCTTTCTCTGTTTAATATTTTAATTTTCATTTACAGAGTAATGTAAATCTACACTTAATGTGACTGCATCTAAAACTTCTGCATTCTTCTTCTTTTAGCTGCTCACATGCGAGGTCGTCACAGTGGATCATCTTCTTCCATATGTTTCTGTCCTCTGCATCTTGTTCTGTTACACCCATTGCCTGCATGTCCTCTCTCACCACATCCATAAACCTTCTCTTAGGCCTTCCTCTTTTCCTCTTCCTTGGCAGGTCTATCCTTAACATCCTTCTCCCAATATACTCAGCATCTTTCCTCTGCACATGTCCAAACCTACACAATCTCGCCTCTCTGACTTTGTCTCCCAACTGTCCAACTTGAGCTGACCCTCTAATGTCCTCATTTCTAATCCTGTCCATCCTCGTCACACCCAATGCAAATCTTAGCATCTTTAACTCTGCCACCTCCAGCTCTGTCTCCTTCTTTCTGGTCAGTGCCACCATCCCCAACCCATATAACATAGCTTGTCTCACTACCATCCTGTAGACCTTCCCTTTCACTCTTGCTGATACCCGTCTGTCACAAATTACTCCTGACACTCTTCTTCACCTATTCCACCCTGCCCTTCTGCATTCTACTTACTGAAAAAGGCATTGGGGTTGTGTTTTGGGTAGTGATTTATGAAAAGCTTATTAATCCAGCATTTCTCAACCTTTAAGTATTTGCGACCTGAGTTTTTATGACAGTTTTAATCGCGCCCCCCCCCCCTAAAATTTTTTTGAAATGTAGATGCATATTTTATTATGCCTACTTAACTTTTTTCGACATTTATCTAACTCTATATTTATTGTTCTAGTATCAGAATGTAGTTTAAGTTAATTTGTTTTGGTTTCAACAAATGTTTTTTTCATATTTTTGATTTTTGTTTTCTTTTTCTCACATCTAGGCGCCCCCCTTTTTGTTACTTCGCGGCCCCCAGTGCCCCACAGGTTGAGAACCACTGTATTAAATGATCAGCTTTGTTTCACAGGTTTGTCTTGCACTTTAGCAAGTGCTTCCCATTACTTTCAGCTTCCCATCTTTTCTGAAGAGTATTTTATTTTATGCATATATGTGCTTTCATCCCCATATTAAAATAAACAAATCTTGCATTTTAGAGACTGGGCATTGTGTTTCCCTGGGGAATATTCTTGCAGTGATGAATATATAGCTCTCTCTTACATATGCTACTTACCTCTCAGTGTTTGCACTAATAGAAAATGAGCACAGGAATGTGTAGAATCAAAACTGCCGTTACCTAATTAGTTAAATAAATCTAAAAAATGTAGTTAAAGAAAGTTTACTCCAAACCATTGTTTAAATTACTTTTTACTTTATAACCCTTTTAACAAACAAAACTAGAAGAAACCACAAGCGGCTCACAAGAGAGTTACAAGGCACTTCCTTCATGTTTGCTTTCCTTCTTGCCTTCAGCATTGAGTAAGTGAGGGAGTGAGCAAATCATTGAGAGTGTGAGTGGGAGACAGAAGGTGAGAATGGGACAAAGAAACAGGCCTCCTAGTAAAGAAAGAGGAACACGTGCAGCAGATATGAAACCCTGCCTCCCAAAATGTAAGGATTAACTATAGCTACATGAGCATAAAACATGGAATAAATACCAGCACCTTACTGTGCTCAAGAATAAAAGACGCTGAAAATTACAATATGAAAATTTTGATCTACTGCAATTTGACATTAAGTTCAGAATTCAGAATAAATGTTTATACGTTTCTGATTCCTTATATTAAATGTATTTCATTGGGCAGATAGATGACCCAATTGGTGGACAGCTCCTACCTGAGGCCTATCCATAGCCATATGCATTTATGGAGGTGTGCTGAATATTGTAAATTAGGTGAGACTACAACATTTGGGTTAGCTTAATTGATGTTTTAAGCTGACTGCCAACAAACATGTGCATCAACATGTTCTCTTTAGTGAGCCAAGTAGATGTATGTGAATAGGAATTCCTTCCATGGCAAGGCTGTCAAATCTGACTAAAGATATGCGCTCTCAAATTTGGGACTGGGTAACAGAAGAACAGAAAGTGAATGCTTCACTGTTTAAGTTAACAATTTGCTATACTACAAACAACTATGATGATTAGTACTGGTGTCAAGAAGAATCAATTTAATAGCCCATTTATTTTATGATGTGTGTTTCAATAGGTTAGTCTTTAGCTACACAATACGCTGACATCAGGAGAAGACAGCTGGGATACTGAGAAGCATGTTAACAGAAAAGAGTGATGACACCAGGCCTACTCCAGAGTTACAGTGCATCCGGAAAGTATTCACAGCGCATCACTTTTTCCACATTTTTATTATGTTACAGCCTTATTCCAAAATGGATTAAATATCATTTTTTTCCTCAGAATTCTACACACAACACCCCATAATGACAACGTGAAAAACGTTTACTTGAGGTTTTTGCAAATTTATTAAAATAAAAAAACTGAGAAATCACATGTACATAAGTATTCACAGCCTTTGCTCAATACTTTGTCAATGCACCTTTAACAGCAATTACAGCCTCAAGTCTTTTTGAATATGATGCCACAAGCTTGGCACATCTATCCTTGGCCAGTTTCGCCCATTCCTCTTTGCAGCACCTCTCAAGCTCCATCAGGTTGGATGGGAAGCGTCGGTGCACAGCCATTTTAAGATCTCTCCAGAGATGTTCAGTCGGATACAAGTCTGGGCTCTGGCTGGGCCACTCAAGGACATTCACAGAGTTGTCCTGAAGCCACTCCTTTGGTATCTTGGCTGTGTGCTTAGGGTCGTTGTCCTGCTGAAAGATGAACCGTCGCCCCAGTCTGAGGTCAAGAGCGCTCTGGAGCAGGTTTTCATCCAGGATGTCTCTGTACATTGCTGCAGTCATCTTTCCCTTTATCCTGACTAGTCTCCCAGTTCCTGCCGCTGAAAAACATCCCCACAGCATGATGCTGCCACCACCATGCTTCACTGTAGGGATGGTATTGGCCTGGTGATGATCGGTGCCTGGTTTCCTCCAAACGTGACGCCTGGCATTCACACCAAAGAGTTCAATCTTTGTCTCATCAGACCAGAGAATTTTGTTTCTCATGGTCTGAGAGTCCTTTAGGTGCCTTTTGGCAAACTCCAGGCGGGCTGCCATGTGTCTTTTACTAAGGAGTGGCTTCCGTCTGGCCACTCTACCATACAGGCCTGATTGGTGGATTTCTGCAGAGATGGTTATCCTTCTGGAAGATTCTCCTCTCTCCACAGAGGACCTCTGGAGCTGTCAACTGTGGGACCTTATATAGACAGGTGTGTGCCTTTCCAAATCATGTCCAATCAACTGAATTTACCACAGGTGGACTCCAATGAAGCTGCAGAAACATCTCAAGGATGATCAGGGGAAACAGGATGCACCTGAGCTCAATTTTGAGCTTCATGGCAAAGGTTGTGAATACTTATGTACATGTGCTTTCTAAATTTTTTTATTTTTAATAAATTTGTAAAAATCTCAAGTAAACTTTTTTCACATTATCATTATGGGGTGTTGTGTGTAGAATTTTGAGGAAAAAAATGAATTTAATCCATTTTGGAATAAGGCTGTAATATAACAAAATGTGGAAAAAGTGATGCGCTGTGAATACTTTCTGGATGCACTGTATGTGGAAAAAAGCTGAATAGTTTGTCTTTTCAGTAAACAGATTTAAATATCCAGAATAATGAAAAAGAAAAAGTAAAGCTAAGGTCAGATGTTACTTAAAATATGTTTTTACCAATATAACCTGCATAAATGTCACACAAATGTCAGTGCTTTAAAATAATTTAAATCAAAACATTGTGCCCAAAACCATATTAGAATAATATATCGTAAATGTTAGCATAAGTGAAGATTAGGCCAGATGTTACTTTAAAATAAGTTAATTGTCAATTAAACCTATTAAAGCACATTTCACACAAGTTGAGAGCCATTTAATCTTGTTTTACCAACACAGAGTTAATAGGAATTAATGAATTTATTTAGGCTGCTTCTTGGCACTCTTTCTCTTTTCATTTCAAAAACCACTTAAAGAAATTGACAGTACCAGCTGGCATGCAGGAGCCTGGTCTAGAAGAGGTAGCAGGTCATAAAAGTATACACACAGGCACACAAGCTCAATACAAAGCCCCCAGTTAGCCGTGCATGTGTATTTTTGAGATGACCAAAACTAGCAGGAGTACCCAGAGCAGAGCTACACCTAACATGGTGATAATGACCAGGTTCAGACTGGCACTCAGCCCTAACAACTATGTCCGTGTTCTGCCCACACTTATTCCAGGTAATATTTGATAGATATATCTACATGGAAGTGTGGTTGCTTGGTTGGGCATAACCTAAAATTTTAAGCATAAAATTGAAGCAACCATAACCTGGAGTTTCAAAAACATCTAGACAAATGTTATCTAAAGTCATTTAAACAGCTAAAATGATCAATTGGGAAAAATTGACACATGAGTAGCACTCCATTATTAATCTTCTAATGTGCCTTGCTAAGGGAATGAAAAGTTTACTTTCTGTGCTGAATCATTGGAAATGTTTAATAAGAGAAGATGTAGATGTTTTTCTGGATAAAATCCAATCATTTTGGTCGATGTTTACCTTAAACTTTTCCCTATCTTTAAACATGTTTTACACTAAGAGTTTTTGAGGCACTCAAGAAGGTAATATCCTGCCATTAAGACTTAAAGTACAACCATCCAACAATCCATTTCCAAAACCACCCTTTTAGTTTCAAAATAGCAGAGACACAATCCCACCAGCATATTACATGTAGCATATTACCAATATAAGCAATTTAAGCATTTTACTAATCAAACAGAAATAATAACTGTTCTTCTCTGATCTCTTTTCTAAATCTTTCATCTTTGCTTTCTCGTATGTTGACTCCTTTCTCAAATCCTTATCCCTTTGAGAGCTTTTGATGTCTGTTCTGGATGTTCGTCTCATGATTATTGAGGTCAATTGCTCTGGACTCTATTAACTTTGGAAAATCTCTGTGTCCCGATGGTTTGCCCTCTGAACACTTTTTGGCTTTCTGGAAGTGCTTCTAGCTTTACTCTTCCATACGCTTAGTTCTACTAGTTTTACATCTCATCTTCATGCCTAATTACATTTGTTTTCTTATTTCATTGTTCGAAAACAGTAAAGACTCCACTTGGTGCCTGCTATTGAAGCTGCAGGCAAAGGCACTTGCCAACTGTAATTTCTAAACTTGTTCATTTGTTCAGCCCAAACTGTCCCAATTAAGCCCTATGAACGCCTCTTCTTGCATGTCCTGTAAATTGCTCCTGCCCTTCCTCTGCTAATTTTTTAAAAGACATGGTGAAAACATTTGAAAGGGATAAATTGCTCCTTTTGTGAAAGTTTCAGGCTGGGATGGGTTTCAGTCTTGCATTTATTAATATTATTAACATTTTTAACTAAAAATAATATGGAATGGTGGCTTTGAGACTAGGCATCTACACCGGTGATCGGAAGGTTGCCGGTTCGAACTCCATAAACACCAGAAGTGACTCTACTCTGTTGGGCCCTTGAGCAAGGCCTTAAACCTGCAATTGCTCCATCCAGGGTATGATGTAAGTCTGCATCCAGCCCAACAAGTAGGTCCTCCAATTTACAGGGAAATTTGGGGGTTGGTGGCAGGATTGGCACTCCAGCCACAGTAAAAAACTCACACTGTTCCAGTGTGATTCTGAGGTGTCATCCACTGCACTCCAGGTTGCTCATTGTATGTTGGGTGCGGCAATGTGCTATCAGCACATGCTCCCTGCCTCTCTCTTCTCCCTTTATTAACATAGACCTTTTACTAGTTTTGAGCTAGAGGAGGAAATCTGTGGGAAGCCAAAATAAACTAGAAAAGACTGATCATAAATAATGACCAGGCAGGCAATCCAACTCAGGTGACTAAAGCTTTGTTCTATCTTATAAAAAAAAAGGTCACTATTGTCTCACCCTGACATTCAACGACATTACAAACTGACAAAAAGGTAAAAATGATAAAATTATATATCTAATCCACTGTCCAGGTTATGGGGTTAAGGGGGGTTAGAACATTAGAACAATAGAACAACCTAGACAAGAACAGGCCATTCAGCCCAACAAAGCTCTCTAGTCCTATCCACTTATTTCTTCCAAAAAAACATCAAGTCGAGTTTTGAAAGTCACTAAAGTCTTACTGTCCACCACACTACCTGGTAGCTTATTCCAAGTGTCTATCATTCTTTGTGTAAAGAAAAACTTCCTAATGTTTATGCAAAATTTGCATTTAACAAATTTCCAACTGTGTCCCCGTGTTCTTGATGAACTCATTTTAAAATAAGTCTTGATCCACTGTACTAATTCCCTTCATAATTTTAAACACTTCAATCATGTCACCTCTTAATCTTCTTTTGCTTAAGCTGTATAGGCTCAGCTCTTTTAATCTTTCCTCATAATTCAACCCCTGTAGCGCTGCAATCAGCCTAGTCGCTCTTCTCTGGACCTTTTCTAGCGCTGCTGTGTCCTTTTTGTAGCCTGGAGACCAAAACTGCATACAGTACTCCAGGTAAGGCCTCACCAGTGCATTATAAAGGTTGAGCATAACTTCCTTGGACTTGTACTCTACACATCGTGCTACATAACCTAACATTCTGTTAGCCTTCTTAATGGCTTCTGAATACTCTTGGGAAGTCGATAGCTTAGAGTCCACTATGATTTCTAAATCCTCATAAGGTGTACTCTCGATTTTCCGACCGCCCATTGTGTATTCAAACCTATTTTTTTTACTTCCTATGTGTAATACTTTACATTTACTGACATTAAATTTCATCTGCCACAAATCTGCTCAAGCCTGTATGCTATCCCAATCCTTCTGTAATGATATAACAGATTTCAAATTATTTGCTGCTCCACCTACCTTGGTATCATCTTCAAACTTAACCAGCTTGTTACTTATATTCTTATAAATATAAGATGGAGTGAGATTATTTAAGGCTTTGTAAACTATAAGCAGGATTTTAAAGTCAATACTAAATGACACAGGTAATCAATGTAGTGACATCAAAACTGGAGAGATGTGTTTTGATTTTCTTTTCCTAGTTATGATTCTAGCAAATGCATTCTGTACTTGTTGCAATCAATTGATGTCTTTTTTTGGGTAGTCCTGAAAGGAGAGCGTTACAGTAATCTAGTCGACTGAAAACAAAAGTGTGGATTAATTTCTTAGCATCTTGCAATGTCAAGGTCAACTTATACTTTCTACAAATGCATAAACAAAATGACATCATTTTTAAGTCAATCCAGATACTGTGCTCATGTGTTGAGCTGTTGTCCAGACACCTCCAAATTTCCATGTTCACATGAACTTGTTGGCATTGAATTTCAAAGTGATGCAATGGACACATTTGTCACATACCCTTAAACAGAAATGTGGATGTGCAAACTGTTCAGCAGTTGCACACAAAGTCTGAAAGAACTACCAAATATAGGCCTGCACCCATCATATCTGCTGAGGTGTGTGGGAACCATCACAATCAGAATTGTCTGTTGTATAACTGCTTCAATGGTAAACTTAAAATGTTCTTAAGAACAATACCATTTACAGAAAACAGGACTCAAGTCTCACAAATGCTAGTTTTGCAGGACCAGATGGAATTCTAAAACGAGAACATACATCTGGGGGACAACTCAGTAAAAAAATGTGTACCACTGAAAAGGCTCCAAAACTTTAAACATTCATTGTTACAGTTTTCAATTTCTGCTCATGTATTAGATGAATATGTAAAATATCTATGAAAATACAGGGGAGAGAAAAAGAAACCAAACAGAAGACTTCACGCTAAGAGAAAACAGAAATATAAAATTGCTGTTATCAGTTCAAGAGCTCAGTACCTGAAGGTTAATGATTAATTTATATATGTTGCTGCCTGGAATTGGGATTACAAATATTCAGCTATTAAAATAAATTAGAAGAGAAATGAACAAATTTAATGACTGCACAAAGCGCACTTGTTTCAATGATCTTTTGCTGTTCTTTATTTGTGATATGTGGAATTTTTATAATTGTATGTCCTTTAAGAATAGGTTTAAGTTTGGTGTTTCAGGAGGTATGTTTTATTTTACTGATAAGATCAACTGTGCTTTGATGCTTTCCTAACCAATCCTGGAGTCTTCAGGAGACGGTGTTAAGTTCTGACTCTGGATGTGAAATTTCTGGAGCAGGTGAAGGTGTGCATATCTGCCACTGCAAAATGCCACAACTACTGTATCTTTCGACTTAACTGCTACTTTTAATATGATTGGTTAACAGATCTGAGATTTTCTATTCTATTTGTTTGATTGCTTCCATCATGTGCAGATTAATGTGCATAAATTAGCCAGTAATGCTTAATCTTTATTTCATTACATATGGAGGTGTGCAGAATGCAGTTTTAACCCTGCTACTATTTTTGGTGTATAGCTGAATATAAAATCATGCAAAGAAATGCATTAATTTTCATTGTTATGTTGATAAAACCAAGCTCTGTTTATATGAAAAACCTAACCACTATGTAACATAACATAACATAACATAACAAAATATATAATAGCTTTATTAAAACTTGCTTAATCCAATTGACAGTTGTGAGATGGAACAGTCCCTGGACAGGATGTCAGTTTATTATATGGACCACTCACCCGCATTGAGCCAATTTAACTTGCCACTTTTCCAACAGTTCTTTGGGAGAAAAAATGAGCACACAGGGAAGACCTCACATAGACATGGGAAAACATGCAGACTAAATGCAGACAGCAAGTGGTCATGGAATTTGAATTTAGGACACTGGATCCAAGAAGCAGTGGTGCTAACCAAAGTGCTGCCAACCTTAATAATACAATTTGCTTTGTTATCCCTCATTTAAGCTACATAAAGATATAAAAGTGGATGAATGAAAGCTGTCAGTCCTTAAATTAACAAAACATCTTTTAGTGGGACAAATTTCAAAAAACAAACATATCAACCACAAATTCATAGATACCAAGTTTTAAATCTTACTCAGAATTGGGTTGCACTGCTTTAACTCTGTTATTAAGTTCCTCATAAGCTTACTCAATACTCAGTACTACTTCCAAAACTTTTTTTCTTTTTTCTTGTTCTTTTTCTTAGCCAGGGCCACATTGCATACAAATAGTTTAATGTCAGACAGGTGCCATTTTTAAAGTAACATAACATCACATGAACTCCTTATTAAAGAATTGCACTCTTCAGTGTGGAAATATTGCCTAACTAAGATTCTTTCTTAGCATGCAAGCCACAAATAGGCTAATTCACTAACTTGCATTGATCAGAATTGATTATCACAGCAGTGTACCTTTCGACAATTTAACTATTTGACTTTCAAGCTTATGTTAATGTAACACAATGAGCAGGAACCAAATGAAATTGAGATGCTGGATTGTTGTGGAAACACAAGTGTGAAACACAAGTTATTTAAAAATAAACCAATGCACAATTTAACCAAAATGAGCACAAATGCGACAGTTTCACCCCAATGTCTTACAGTGGCTTTCAAGTACAAATAGATTTAAATGTAGCTTCAAAATCCAAACCTGCTAACCACTCACAGCTTATGCACAAATTATACTTTTCTGAAGGCTTACACTCCACACTGCATTCTACCATTAGAAGAACATGACTATTGTATTTTTAAATTTCTGGGACAAATAAAATAGCCATCAGTGGGTGACCATTACTTACAAGAATACGTTTGAATGGTCACCATATGTATGGGATACCATCCATCCATCCATTTTCTTCCACTTATCCACATCTGGCTCACAAGTGCGGCAGTATAAGCAATGATGTCTAGGCATCCCTTTTCCAAACTACTTTCTTCATTATGCCCTGGGTCTGCATTGAGGTCTCCTCCTGGTTAAACATGCCTAAAATGCCTCTTGAGGAAGGTGACCAGGAGGCACCTGAACTGGCTTCTGACAATGTGATGAAGCAAAAGCTCCACTTTGAGCTCTCCCTGATTGTTTGCACTCCTCATCCTATCTCTAAGGTTGAGCCCAGACACCCTGTAAAGGAAAAACTCATTTGTGCCACTTGTATCCCCAGTAAGGGGATATACCTGTGAATGAGTCTATGGTGTCCTGGTTAATGGACTACCTGTCGGGCTGACCGCAGTTTGTGAGACTCAACGACCGTGTTTCTGATTTGGATGTGAGTAACACAGGAGAATCTCAAGGAACAGTCCTGTCTCCTTTTGCCTTCACTCTGTACACCTCAGACTATAAATATAACACCAGGTCATGTCACTTGCAGAAATTGTGAAGTTATAGGGTGTAACAATAAGGGGGATGAGACAGAGTACAGGATCCAGGTGAAGAACTTTGTTTCTTGGTGCTGAAAGAATTGTCTGCATCTTAATATCAGCACAACCAAAGAACTGGTTGCTTACTTCCCCTTGGGTAAAAATAAATGTAAAGTATCTATCTATCTATCTATCTATCTATCTATCTATCTATCTATCTATCTATCTATCTATCTATCTATCTATCTATCTATCTAGTTCTTTCAGTCAGGAACGTTGATTGACTGGTAAATTGAGAGCTTCATATTTTGGCTCAGCTCCCTCTTTACCACAACTGACCAGTACTGCAAACTGTGGACACTGTTCTGATCTGCCTGTTGTTCCTCCTCTCTCTTCTTCCCAATGAAACCAGAAGGATCACAACATTTGCAAAAAGCTGAGATTTAATCCTGATGTCACCTAACTGCACACCCCTTATTCCTTGGCTGTGCTCAGTATGCTTTCCTGATAGTGAAAATGCTTTTTAAAGTGTTGATTATAAAACCATTACACTTATAAAAGGAACATCAGAGCTATGACAGTTTTTTTCCCAATATTTTTAATTAAAAATGGAAACTATCTAATTTTTTCTATGATGAATGCTTAATGGTTTTAATAACATATAGAACAACAGCAAATCAGGGATCTTATGGTCCAGAGTGAAACAGGACAGGAGGATCAGGAACAAAACAATGTTTTTAGGGTAGCGGAGATGTGTTTAAAATTTATTGTTAATGCACCCATTAACCAAAAATCAGAATAGTGCAGTAGAAAAATCTGTCTGTGTTATAAATGACAGTACAGACTATTACTTCAGAAATATGAAAATTCTGATTGTGGAATTATTATGGAAAACACAAGCAAAATACAGAAGTATTGCAGCATAACATATCTGGAGTAATATGATGCCGAAATTAATGTAGGGCAATACAACCAATCTTTTACAACTGAATGTCCGCGTTTGCCTTCAAATAAGAATATTTTCATATACATTCAGATTATAATTGATCTCATCCATTATTGGTGATGGGGGGATCTCCGTTAGCAGCTGTGTTCATTTTTCTCTTATTTTTATCATCCCGAGGTATCCTGTATTTACCCAACTTGAGGAGGTTCTATTACAGTATTGGCAAACATACTGTATATAAACATGAGTGGTAAGAAAGGAGCTCAGAAAGAAACGGAAGAGAAAACGAAAGCTACACCCAAGGCTAGACAGGCATCAAGTCCAAGTCCAACCTCAAGGTACGGCCTTACAGAGACTGATCTGGAGCAGACAGGTGAAAGCACAGATCTCCTGGGACCACTGGGCCATTCATTGTCTCCAGTTGAGGGTGAAAGTGGGAGTGAATGTGCAAATGAGTCAGGCCACAATAACTCGTCAGTTCCAGAAGATCCATTGAAACTGGAAATGGCCTTGCCTTCCGCATTTTCATCTATTCCTCACAAGCAGGGAGCATCAGCTGTAACCAGGCTTGTTACTTCACTTTCAGAGCACAAAGGACGATCTGTCCGAACTGAAGGTAATAATCAATGCAATGGCCATCACTCAAGAGATAAAGAAGCTTAAGAAAGATATAAAGAAAGAAAGAAATGATATGCTCAAGACAAACGAGAAGCTGCGGCAGGATATTAAAGATCTGGAGGTATGTGTAAATAATCGCTTTAGGGCAGCCTATGAAAAAATTGAGGAACAAATTCAGGAAAATGCATCTAAGTTTACACTGAAGAAATGTTATGTGTTTTGATCAGTTTATATTGGCTACTTATTCTCATTTATCAGAGAACCTGGCCAACAGGTCAGGAATATCTAAGCAAAGTTTTTAATGCGTGCTGTACAGGAAGTCATTAAACAACTGATATTGTGCTTCATTACATTTCATGTATGGTCTGGGTGTACAGTCCAATATAAAAGGGCAATTTGCAACTTTTGGTTTGGTTTTCCTATTGTAATTTGCACAATTAACCTTACTCATATTACAATAAGGGCACCTAGTGAGAAAGAAGTTGTTTTTGTTAACCATAAGCAGTGATATTTCATTAATGCACAAGTTAACCTATGATTTATTTATTTTGGGGCAATGTAGAGTTAGCAAACAATTTGTTGATAATGCTGTATGTGATGGCTGGTTTGTTGGTTAGGTAACTTGCTGAACCCTCAATACGGCCTGTGGTATTCATTGCAACAGCAATCATGTCATTACACCTGTGAGGTGATAGTGACTAAACACTTGGTGCCTTACATCTTTTCCCAACCCCAAGAGCATAGAAACAGAAGCTCTCATGGAATGCTCAGTTGAGAAGCACACCATAGGACTCCGCTCCTCAAATGTAGGTGGCATTGTCCGGATGTGTCAGGTGGGAGACTGCTCTACCAGTCAATGAAGGTCTGCAGCATTGTGATTCCATATGAGGCTAATTAGCATACTCCATATGTTGTTGTTTCAGAGTAGAAAGTGGTTGGCATTCGAGATGCATTTACATGCACACTTTTTAAGATGATTGTGTATACACATGTGCATACACCAGGTTTTATAAATCAGAATATTTTTTTGAATATCATATATACTCGCGGATAGGTTCTCCTGCGGATAAGCTGAGACTTAATTTTATCGTATAATTTCTGGTATTTTATAATGTCGGCCGTATAAGTCGAATGAGGAAAACACATGCTATTGGTACAAGGGATTATGATATGCTAACACCCACCTGAGAGAGTAACCACAGAGCACACTGCCTTTTTTTTCTATGTGGGTGCGGCAATGCGCTGTATCTGCGTGTGCTCCTAACCTCTCTCTCTCTCTATTGTGCCTATCTACGATGAAGTGTTCGTCAGAAGAAAATTTGAAGCTGGTTTTAAATTAAATGCCATTGAAGTAGAGAAAGAAATCGGTAACTGCACTGCTACAACAAAATTCAATGCATCTGAGAAACTGATGTGAGATTGGAAGAGCCAAGAAGATGTAAAAAAAAATAAAATTTAAATGGGCGTATAAGTCAGGGTCTAATATTATGATTGATTTTTTGGTGTTCAAGACTTATACGTGAGAATATACAATACTCATTTCCATAATTTTTGACATATACAAATTTTCATGCTGAAACCCATGCAATGTTTTATAAGTGAGACGCCAGGAGTCTTCAATTCTTTGAAACAAAAGCATTATACTGCTGGCTTCTTTTTGACAAAGTGAAAAGAGAACATATAAGGTTTTGATGGCTTTTTTCAAATTAGCATCATTTTCAGAAAATCAAAATGCCATTCTGCACCATTCTAATCAGCATAATGTCTTGTGCTCAATGCATTGCTGATGTTGATCTGTTTTCCTTTTTCACGCTACTGTGGCTATCTATCCTTTTCTTGATGCTGAACATAAACTTGCATTTTCAAAAATGAGGAAGTTGATAACCTCCCAGCGGTAAACAGGATTACTAAGGAGGTACTGAGGGATTTGGAAATTGTAGAGGGAGATGTAATGCTCAGATTAAATAGGCTGAAATCAAACAAATCACCAGGACCAGATAATATTTACCCTCAAGTTCTTAGGGAGGCTACCGAGTACATATATAAACCCTTGACGCACATTTTTAGGAAGTCACCTGTGCACTGGGTTGACTGGGCAGATCCACACAACTATAGGCCAGTAAGCTTAACATGCATCACAGGAAAATTGATGGAAGGAATTATTAATGATCAAAGTGGAGCATATGATATTATTTATCTTGACTTTCAGAAAACATTTGAATAAGTGTCTTATTAGAGGTTGGGAATCAAACTAAAAGATGTGGGTGATCAGGGTGACATTTTTAGGTGGGTGCAGAATTGGCTCAGGAACAATCAGAACTGGCTGGCTGATGTTAAGAGTGGTGTTGTGCAGGGGTCATTGCTAAGACTGCTGCTATTTTTAATATATATAAATGATTTAGATAGGAATATAAGTAACAAGCTGGTGAAGTTTGCAGATGATTCCAAGATAGGTGGATGGGCAGATAATTTGGAATCCATTATATCATTACAGAAGGATTTGGATAGCATACAGGCTTGGGCAGATTTGTGGCAGATGAAATTTAATGTCAGTAAATGTAAAGCATTACACATAGGAAGTAAAAATATTAGGTTTGAATACACAATGGGCGGTCGGAAAATCGAGAGTACACCTTATGGGAAGGATTTAGGAGTCGCAGTGGACTCTAAGCTATCGACTTTCAGACAGTGTTCAGAAGCTATTAAGAAGGCTAACAGAATTTTAGGTTACATAGTGTCCTGATGTGTGGAGTACAAGTCCAAGGAGGTTCTGCTCAAGCTTTATAATGCACTGGTGAGGCCTCATCTGGATTAATGTATGTAGTTTTGGTCTCCAGGCAACAAAAAGGACATAGCAGCGCTAAAAAAGGTCCAGAGAAGAGCGACTAGGCTGATTCCAGGGTTGAAGAGGATGAATTATGAAGAAAGATTAAAAGAGCTGAGCTTTTTCAGTTTAAGCAAAAGAAGATTAAGAGGTGACATGATAGAAGTGTTTAAATTTATGAAGGAAATTAGTACAGTGGATCGAGATTGTTATTTTAAAATGAGTTCATCAAGATCATGGGGACAGAGTTGGAAACTTGTTAAGGGTAAATGTTTCACAAACATTAGGATGTTTTTCATTACACAGAGAACCACAGACACCTAGAATAAGCTACCAAGTAGTGTAGCAGACAATAAGATTTTAAGGACTTTCAAAACTCGACTTGATGTTTTTTAGAAGAATAAAGTGGATAGGACTGGCGAGCTTTGTTGGGCTGAATGGCCTGTCCTTGTCTAGAGTGTTCTTATGTTCTAATGATAAGTGACTCAAGCCTTCAAGCCCCATTGCTAAACTGTTAAGTTCAAGTTGCACATGCTCACGATCCCAGCGATAAACCAAGAACAATGTAGGGCCAATAGAGCTAGAACCTTAGATGGAAAAGGGCTTTTGCAAACACAAGTTCACATAACACAAAAAACATTATTTTCCTAACAAATTAAATTGAGCTCTCTCAAGAGCTACTCTCTTTTTCTATTTCTTTTTCCGGTTTATTTGTGGTGGTGGCCTGTGCCACCTCCACCTACTCAAAGCTTCATGATGCTCCAACAATGATGAATGGATTAAAAGGCAGAAGTCTACATGACCATCATCATCAAGTCCTTCCGTGAGAACCCTAAATCCAAAGAGGACTGTATCATTTATGTTAGGTAGAATGCCCAGAGGGGACTGGGCGGTATCATGGTCTGGAATCCCTACAGATTTTATTTTTTCTCCAGCCGTCTGGAGTTTTTTTTTTTCTGTCCCCCCTGGCCATTGGACCTTACTCTTATTCGATGTTAATTAATGTTGATTTATTTTGTTTTCTTATTGTGTCTTTTATTTTTCTATTCTGTATTATGTAAACCACTTTGAGCTACTGTTTGTATGAAAATGTGCTATATAAATAAATGTTGTTGTTGTTGTAAAAAAAATGATTAAATGAAAACAAAAATGATTAAAATGAAAAAGCTGAAGATTATAATGTGCAATTAATTATTAAGTGTCACACATGTTCTCCAAAGGGTCTCTTTCCAGGCTTGTCTAAGATATGTGATACCACCCTATAATGAGTGGGGGAGTTGTCCCTAACTAAAATTTACACAATTCAGTACTCACAAGAAGAGTTACCAGCCATGAGTCAGTCCAAATTGAATGATTTTATTTTGAAATAAAGCCAAATGCCAAACGAAAGCCAATCAGTTAAATTACACAGCAGCAGATGAGACATCTACTAGGCTCTGGAAATGAGCCATAGCTCCTGACCTACCAGTGGATGGCAATTTATATGAACTGTGGACAAAGGTGTCTCCCAAAACAAGGATGAACATCTACAATCCTCTAAAGCACCTTAAGGACTCTTTGATATAATGATCTTGTCTCTTTTTTCCCTTACAGCACCAAGAATCTGCTCCTTGAGGGAAACAGAGCCAAAGAAACATTACTCCTTCCAGTCCAGGTGATATAAAAAGAGATGGCAGCACAACTGGACCTGACTGTTCAGAACTCCTCCAAAGCCTGATCCTAACAGAACATGAAGTTAGAGGGCACTATTAGCTGTTTTCCATTTGAGAAGTGCCATCGTGCCCCTGTTATTTTTTTTTTTTGCCAACCCAACTATTTTGGGACTACCTCTGAATTCTCACTCACCTCTACATAAGTTAAGTTACTGCTTAGCACCTACTTTGTAACACCTCTAGTGGGCTAAACTGACCTGTAAAACAGAAAAGCAACTATACTCTTCATGTGCTATTTTGCTTATAATCGTTACTTCCTCAGATATGGAAGCAGCCTTGAATTCCCAGACCCCGAAGTGTCTCTGGAACTCCCTCTTAGTTATGTGACTTCATTATATGTCAAATGAATCCCCCTTTGTGCCGTTACCATCTTTGACCTGTGAAGACTAATTGCAGGTGGCACCAAGACTCCTCAGCTAACCTCAGATAAGAAGTTGTGGCCCCAGGAGAACATTGATTTTGAGATAAACATGATAAGATAATAGCAGAGGGTTCAACACGAACAACGCCAATTTCATTCAGATAGCGCTTTGCTCATTTACATAACACAAGAGATGTCCTAAAGAGCCAAGCTAAAGTAAAAATTGCTTGTCAAACCATTTGTTATCCTAAATAGAAATACACGGCAAAGCAGTGACATTGTAATTTTTTTTTTCATGTGGGGATTTTTTTTCCTCGACTTGAGTCTAATTAGGCTTTCTTTTCGTTGTCAGTGCTGCAGAACATCTGCTCCTGCTATTTATTTCGTTTCATTTGCTCAACAGGGAGACGCAGGGTTTTAATTCTGGCATCGGGTCCAAATGCTTTTGCACAGCAATAAACTACTTTGACATATTTCTTCATGTAATATCATTTTTAATTGTATTACTTATTTTATCTATTGATCCATGAGAGTTTCTCTATAGTCTAAACCATTCAGCAGCTCGTGTTAGGTATTGGAGCACAAGTGGGTTTATTCACACCAACGTTAGTGTTCAGCTTCACTTTACAAAATGAAACTACTTGAAATAGGAATTGTGTGTCTGTGTAATAGCACCTGCTTGGCACACTAATAAAAGACATTCATTAGAATTTTCTTAAATGTCCATTCATTTTTGAAATTCTCTGATTATAGAGTTGTGGAGTTTATCCCAGGAGTATTTGGTACAAGCTTGAGTCAGCTTTGGCCACCAGTTAACGGATGACAGTCTCATTCATACCAAGCCAGAATAAACCTACCTATTAACCTAACATAAGCACAGCCTGGATGTAAGTGCCTGGTGAAATCTCACACAGTCATGGTGGAAAAATAATGACCAGGGCATGAAGTGAACAAAGGACTTTGGAGCTGTTAAAGCAGGGTAGTGCTGGCCGCCAATCAGTAAATTGTATTATAAATAAAACATGAGAACGGTAATACAACATTGGGTCCCTTGATGAACAGTGTTTGAGCTGCACTGAATAAATATACACTAAATGAGACAAAGGTTGTTAAGTTACATATGGAGGGCTAGCATTGTAACCTATCATAGGAATAAATGCTGCTTCGCACAAATTCAGTGTTTAAATCAGCTCCTTAGTTGTTTTCTGTGTGGTGCGTTACATGTTCTCTTCATGTGCTTTCCTTCTGTATCCCCAAAGCCTTGCAAGTTTCTAACGGGCCGAAAGTGAGTGAGCAGAACTGATACCCTATCTAGTCTTGGTACCAACTATTGAACTGTTTGGGGTGTCTGACGGGTTCCAGCTATGGTAATAGCGTTGTTAGGGGTGTGACACAGCAAAAAACAATCATCTGTTTCCACCAAACAGACGAACACCAACTGGAAGACCAATGTTGCTATTCCCAGGAGAATGACCCTGACTCTGCCTTTTCCACTAGCCTACCTATATAGCCACAAAAAAGACAGGAAGCCGATGTTCAGAGTGATTGCAGCCACCAAAGGAGTCGGATCTCAAGAAATATTGAAACTCTCAAGTACACTGCCTATTTCTGCAAATGTTAATAATAAATAACATGCAATATTATAATACAGGGAGAGATGGAGGCACAATGGTGCTGCTGCTGGGGTTCATATCCAGGGTCCTCCCTGTGTGAAGTTTGCAGGCTCTCGCTGTGTCAGAGTGGGTTTCCTACGGGTGCGCCAGTTTCTTCCTACAGTCCAAAGACATGTGGGTTAGGTGGACTGGAGATGTTAAATTGACAAGTGTGTGAGTGGAGTCTTTGTTTTCACTCTGCAAAGGCCTGGAACACTGTCCAGATATTGTTTTTAACTTGAACCCTATGTTTTCTGGGATAGGCCAATGCTTAGTACCATAATACAGAATTATAAAAATAATGATTAATTAACACAGTATAGATTACAATAACAAGAGAGTATATATACAGCAGATTTTGAGAAAATACAAGAATATGCAGTACATATACAAAGAATAAATTTCCACCAAAATGTATCCATATTGATTGTATTTATGTTAACATTTATTAGGTTAGTCATGGTCCAGCCAGTAGAACATAATGGAAACTGATACAGGTGGATTTCTGTCCACTCTTCGACACGGTTGCATGCTGGAAGGCCCCATCTTCTAAGATTACATTGGTACCTCATGACCCCACATCACACTATTCAGCTTGTATCATGGCGAGAAGGGAGACTTTCAGATGGAAGTACTCAGTTAAAGAGGGATATAGTTCTCTTCCTCCAAACTGTAATCCTGGAGTTTTCGATGGTTCTATTAAGCACGTCAGTGACTTAAAAAAGCTTTTTCTGGACCTCAACCTTTGTTTTACAGGTAAGTAGCAGAACAGATGGTGTTTATCTAATGCTGAAGCTTTCAAACGTTCATGATTGGCTACTACTTCTCTTTGAATATCACTTGGTACAATTCCTACTAGGATATTTTTTTTTCTTTTGATGTTGGTCTGGGCAGAACGGTGGCGCAGTGGTAGCGCTGCTGCCTTGCATTTAATAGACCCGGGTTTGCTTCCCAGGTCCTCCCTACATGGAGTTTGCATGTTCTCCCCGTGTCTGTGTGGGTTTCCTCCGGGTGCACCGGTTTCCTCCCACAGTCCAAAGACATGCAGGTTAGGTGCATTGGCAATGCTAAATTGTTTCTAGTGTGTGCTTGGTGTGTGTGTGTGCCCTGCGGTGGGCTGGCACCCTGCCCGGGGTTTGTTTCCTGCCTTGCACAATGTGTTGGCTGGGATTGGCTCCAGCAGACCCCCGTGACCCTGTAGTTAGGATATAGCGGGTTGGATAATGGATAGATAGATGATGGTCTTAAGTAACTAATGACAATTCAGCAGGTCAGGATGGAGCAGGATTAGAAGATGAATATTATGATACAATGAGAATTTCATATTTTAGCTAATGATTACTGTAATATTTGATCCAATTGTTTGACACCTACTACAGTTGTAGACAGCTAGAGCGGAGTTTCTTAAACTATGGATCGCGACCCAAACGGGTCTTGGGTTGCTGCTGTTGGGTTGCATAGGGTTGCAGTCACTGTTGTATTTATTGGGAATGGGTCGTGCACGGTTTGTGAAGTGTGTTGACATTGCTCCATTATGACAATCAGAGGCTATTCTCCAAGGAAAACTATCCCTCCCACTCTGTTGATCATCAGCGAATATATGCAGTCTTTAAGACAACAGACATTTGTCAGCTTGCTTGTTTTTATAATTTAGCCCAGTTTCTGTTTTGCATATTTACACTTTAAAATTTAAAGTAATTCTGATATTTTAAAACATGATAATTGAAAAAGTCAAAAAGAAACTCCTTAATTACAGCCCACAGAGTCTCTCTGTCAGGGCACTGCTGCCTAGAGGGCTTTTATGACTCTCAGAGCAAAGTGAAGAAAAAATATGTGGGCACCGTGGCAGCTTTGGAAACTCGAGTAAGCAGAAGAAATATTTTTCAGAGAAGTTTTTTTCTGTGTGGTTGCTTCACAATGCCTCTCAGAAAGTGAACTGCTATACCGATTAACTACAACATTAAAAAAATCAGCTTGTTTGTTTTACGTCCTCTACATTAAGCTTGTTGTGAGCTTTCCACTACTGCTATTTTCTATTTTCCATGCAAAATATTTTAGACTGACTAATTTAAATAGAGGACAAGATGGGAAGCAAATCAGGACAGGCAGGGTTAAGCCCACTCATGAACAGACTCATGCGTGAGTCTAAGATGTCCCTTTGCGGTTGTGTCTAATGATTTGACCTGTCCAAGAGTGTCTCCTACATGGCACTTGATACTCCTGGAATAGGCTGTAAGCTTTGCCACTCTGGAGTGGATAAAATGTGTTTGAAAATGCTACATTATGTTATTTAAATAATATGAAACATACTGCTAACAAGTGGAGAGTGGCCTTCGAGTAAGATCAATACATAAGAGATTTGCAATTACTGCACATGACCTTTACAAATTAAAGTGATTTTTCTTGATTTCCCATTTCTTAACACAGGACTATCTAATTACCCAATTCTTCTAGGTGAAGGCAGTGCAGAATATTATCAGCAGTCGGTTACCTTGTCTTCAGGTCATGTAAAAACAGAAAGCCAGCCAGTTAAATTACAAAGCAGGCTATGGAACTGACCTACCAGTGAACAGTGATTTATATGAACCATGGAAAAGGGCCTTTCTTTAGTAGTCTTTTCACCAAATGCTTTACTATTACTTGAGCAATTTTTTGGATAACTACTTTTTACTTCTGCTTGAGTAATATTATTTTGAAGTAATGCTACTCTTACTTGAGTACAATTTTTGTCTACTCTACCCACCTTTGCCTTTACAACACATTATAACAAGTATGACTTGACTTGCTTAAGATTACAACAAGGCTTCATACAGAGTCAATCTAGAGTTGCAACTCTACGGGATAAGCTTATCTACTCCTTTCACAATGTTCATCCACATGTCGTTCCAATAATCTTAGTAGTCATCATTGACCTGCATACTACTTATTTTATGTGTACTAAATGATGTATTTTCATTCATTTGTTCTATAATTTTCTTCTTTCTTGCTCTTGCTTTGTTACAATGCTTACTGTTAAAGACACAGATCAATTCCTCTTTACTTTCTACAGGAAACCATTTCAATGACTTCTTAGCCAGGTACATTGGTCCTGCTTTGTATTTGCTGAACATTATTATTATTTTTCAAAGTGGAAATTGTCCCAAACCACCCACAAATTTTGCACAAATCACACAGAAGTGTTGCTTTACGCTCATTGCAAACCGCAGGTTTTAGTGGCTTGCTATACAGTACATATAGGGTGGTCCAGATCTAATTGTGCAATTTTCATTACGCTCTAACTTATTAAGTTTATTACATAGAAAATCACCCGAAAAATCCCAGACCATTGAGAAGTGTGTGAACTGACGACATGAAGAATCGTCTTTGTGCTGAACTGGAATCATCCCCGCATAAATCAAAGTCATCCAGACGATCTGGATCCGCATCATTAGATCTGGACCACCCTGTACTACACATGATCGAATTGTACTTAAACACAACTTTAAAAAAAATCCAATATTGATCTTTGAGATGTGAATACAATTAAATAAAAGATATATTAAAACATTTTCCAAAAACAAGGTCCTGAGATATTGTAAAACTTCACAGAATTTTTCACTTTCCATCTGTGATTATAACTGTTATGTTCTTGTTAGGATTATCGCTGTAACTATTTTTATTCTTCAATATTGCCCATTTTTCTGAGGTTTAAGAAAACCTTAATGTAAACGTCCTTCGAGAGAACTGTGACTATCTAAATAACTGATTATGTTTTGTGCAATTTGCTTGTATTCTGAAAATGAGGTTGCTATTGTCATGATCAGGCTTATAATTTAATTTGTTTATATTTTCCAACTCTTCCTCAGCCTGTAAAAATTATTTACATACAGTTCCTGAGGTTTTGATGGTCAAGGAATCAGATGGAAATATTAAGTTTTTGTTTCCATGTGTTTTTACAAGTGTTAAACTCCATTCTTATTCTCCCACAGCACTTTTGTTTTCTTATGGGCACTGTCATTCTGGGATAGTTTTGTTGATGGTTTAGTAAGCCATTGATAATCTTGATGAATGGGAGTGATTGCTGTGTGACATCATTACCATTTCTTTGTCGTTTAAGATTTGGATTCACTAACTAAAAATTTTTAGAAATGTATTTCTTATTGTTAATTTCTGAACTACTGGTTATGACAATTACTTGAAGATAAAATGGCAGACAGGTACGCTTGATTTAAAGCTATCACACATCTGCGATTAGTGAACAACTTTAGGGTTTGGGCTGCTTGTAATTACACTCCAAACCAGTTATAATGAAATCATAACATCGATCTTCACTTTTGAACTACTCATTAAGGATTCAGATACTTAGCTTTGATATTCCTCTTTTCTTTTTTGCCATTTCTGCTTTTAAAATCTACTTTAAATGTAACTTTTAACCTTGGAATATATTGTGTCAGAAATTTAAAAACCTTGTTCCCATTTTAGTGCAAAAGTGATTGTTTTTTGCTATAATTTACTGTCAGTATTTTCTGGAGGTATCCAGTTTTGAACTTTGTTTGTTTTAGTCTTTCCACATACTCTTCTTGGATTGGAGTTTTAATTGAAGGGACACTGTGCAGTTAATTCCTCAGACATGCACCATTCCGTGCCTCCCATTCATTTAATTGCTGGACCCTCACCTAAAGCCATTTTTCCCATCTGTTAGTGAATTTAAAGACTTTGGCTCTCCCTTCTTTCCCTAGTCATTTACAGTGCTTTTTCATTTTTGATCCTTTCTAGAATTTTAAATATTACAAGAATAGTGCTTGAAATTAAGTTATTCTGTGTCCATCAAGCATGTCAGAAATACTCCAAGGGATTACACTAGGATAAGAATTTTCACACCCCAGAGTAGGTCATGAGAAGTAGTTATAAAGCATCCTACACCCCACTCCCAGGGAGGAGTAGGAGTTCACCTTTGAGAATGAAAGACGTCACAAAGGCATTTTGTAGTTTCTTTGGAAATCATGATGATGCTTTGTAGTTTTTGTTGCTAGTGCTAAGACTTCACCACAAACATAAAAATCATAATAATAACAATAATAAAATTCTGAATTAGTGTAAGCCACCCAGAATCATAGGAAATATAATGTTGTAAGTACATAATAAACAAGAACAAATGCATCAAATATTTGAAATATTAAAATATGTTCTTCAATTTAAATATTTCCAGTTGTAATGAAAAAAAATAACACCATATTCAAAATCACCGACCTTGAAATAGTCTGAAACAGCCATCCTCAAGCTTATGTCATTTGTAACCTGCTGGGAATGGCTCTTAGAGAGCTAGGACCACCAGTAAAGAATCAAATATCAAAAATATGATCACATTCATGATCAGCAACCATGAAATAGTATAAAACAGCATTCCACATGCCTATATTACCGATCCTCATTTTTTTGAATTTTTGTATAAAGGAGTAACTTTGACCCCTTGAATTCCACTAGGAGTGAACCCCTGGGGTCAGATGATATGGCAAGCGCAGCCTGAAGCCCATCTGATCTTTTTTGCGGAAGACACCTACTGGTTCACTATTTATCATAAGGGTGTAATTACCTGCACAGAATATAGTCCAAAATTGGCCTAAATGTGTTTTTTCCATATCTACAGGGCCAAAAATTGTGAGAAACCCATAAAGCTCAAAGGTTTTCATAACTAGACATCAATCGAATGAGATGACCTATGTGGGGTTTTCTTGTACTGGTGAGTTAGGAGGTTTCAGAAAAAAAAAAACTGAAGTAATTTCAAAACTTTTGTAAATAATTCTGATGAGCACAATATTTAAAGGGACGTGAATTCATTCAAATAAAAGGTTTGCGTCACTCTCATGAAGTACTCTAGAGTCATGTGTTGAACCAGGCCATTCACAACAACATCAACAGTAATACTGTTTTGTAAAGTGTAACACAAATTTAAAGCCCAGCATACCGGTGTGACATTTTGCTGTCAATCATCCATCCTGCCCTGCTTATTTTCAGGATAATGTGCCAGCTATTTTAATACAGTTTACTTCATGTCCATGACCCCCTGCATGTTGATACTGTGATATCACTTGCAGTATACTCATCCACACTTAGAGCAATAATCTTTATGGCTGTGAAGTCATTCACACCAACAACTCTAGAAAAACTAGTGATTTGTATCAGTGCAACTTGCTTTAACATTACCCCAAGTGCAGTTGTGAGGAAATGTATTAATCTGTATATTACCTGACATGTTTGTATAGACATTCAAAGTTTAGTGCAGAATTTGATAAATGGTTGTTTGTTACATAGCAAAATCATCACAAAGCTGATTTTTCCTTCTGGCCAAACGTTGCAAAGTTTCCAGCGCTTTCATTTAGACTGACAGTGCATGGCTTTCTCGTGTAGATGGAGCTATCAGGCAAAGTACACATATTATTCCAACTCTGTCAAATCAATATCTTTTTATAAGTTTATTGTCGTCAAGTGTTTCCCAATCCCCAGTCTTTGCCGGAATGTGTGCCCCAATCTCTGCCTCAACTCCATCTTCAAGCAACTCCTAATGAGTCAGGACGGCTCATGAGCTCTTCTAGATTCCAGATGAAGTTAGCAGTTTCCTAAATTAGGAGACTTGATAAAATTCCTCTACTGTTATTCCTACTCTTAAGTTCACAATTGTGTCGCTCTGAGATTTCTGCTCCAGTTATTACTCTTCTCTTACTCTGAGATGTTTGATAAATATGGGCCCTGATCTTGGTTGCTCCTATTTTGATTATGTACCTACTTTATGTTTTTTTTAAGTGTTGTCATCTGTACTCAAAAGAATAAACATTACTGTGTACAAACCAGCTATTTTTAGTCATTTGTACAATCCTGCTTTCCTGTTTGTCTTCTGCAGTTGGATTCAATAAATGTCTTGTCAGTGCAAACTGTCTCAACTGAATAGAAATGCCAAAAATGAAATGTGTTAAAAAGGTAGATGGAATCAAATTATAAGAAGAAAGGCCACTAGAGTCCCCGTTGGGCCAGGGCCATCTATAATGTTACAGTGAACTTAATATTTCAAGGATCCGTCTCCCTTACACTCCCTGTATTACCTTTGTTCACATTTTACTATTAAAGGATGATTAATAGTTCTGCAATGAGCCTATGGTGTCAAAAGCAGGATGTACTTCTGCCTGAACACTAGTTAGTAGTGTTTATAACATACAAGAATAGTAAATGATCCATTAAAATGCCGGCAGTTTTTATCCTCCTGGATCACCACTCCATTTAACTACACATTTTCTTCCATAGGCGAATGTGTTTGTCTCTCACATTTTCCATTTTTTCAAAAATTCACTGAATTCCAAACTGATTTTACCTGATATTTTGCTCCATGAGGGGACTGGGCGGTCTCTTGGTCTGGAATCCCTATAGATTTTTTTTTTCTCCAGCCTCTGGAGTTTTTTTTTTTTGTTTTTTCTGTCCACCCTGGCCATCGGATCTTACTTATTCTATGTTAATTAATGTTGACTTATTTTTATTTTTTATTGTGTCTTCTATTTTTGTAAAGCACTTTGAGCTACATTTTTTGTATGAAAATGTGCTATATAAATAAATGTTGTTGTTGATGATGAGTTGGCCACCATCTGATTGTCTTTGTAGTGTTCTGATGAGGTATGATATAAATGCGTATACTTTCAAACATCTCTGAGACGTCTTTCATTGATCTGCTCCATGTTTACTTTAGAATTATAGAAGATTAATCTGAAAAAATATAGCTACCAAACTGGCCAATCAGAGTCATAGGCATCTGCGTATAGTCAGTGTCAACACAGGATGAAGTCACATTTTTTGAGAAGGTGTGCAACAGGCTATGCTGTAGGCTTCGTGGGCCATGGCGTAGTTACAGTGTAGGCTCAACATAGAAGTATAAATCGCCTATAAGAGGAATAATGTAACTCAGAGCTGAAATGTCTGAAAAGTGTAGGTCCAATGTAATAGTTTGCAAGGTATACTTACTAAATGGGTAGACAGTATTTTAGTGAAGAGGATCAAGAGAATGATACATGGTTGTACCAAAAATGTCAAAAACCGGAGAGAATAAACAACAATTGCATGTGAAGTCCCGCAACACACAAGTCTCACAAAATGCCTATATGGGAAATCAAAATGGTAATGCAAATGATACAAAAATAATTTCCAAAATCTTAAAATAAATTTTTATCATAATTCTTACTAGGATTTCACTGTATTCTTCAAAACCCGCTAATGAGGCTGAAAAGCTGATATTTTTTTAACATGAAAGAGAGCAAATTAAAAAAAAAAAATCACATTATAAAAAAGGAGTGCAAGGGGTTTCCAGTAAGAAAATATTGGCATGGGACTGGGTCAGTGCTCAGATAAAAAGACATTGTTAAGAGGTGTAGTACAAGGTCCAGGACATATGAAAGTTTAGAGGTGACTGGTGGCTAGTTAGATCCCCTCAGCCTTCTTGGTCACTGAAACATGCAACCATGCTGATAGCTGGTCCTTCAGCCAAAGCTCAAATTGGCTTTGAACTCCTTGGCTCTTTCATGGACTTTTTCAAACCTCATGTTCGAAACCTTTGACAGTAACCGCTCTTTAGAGAAACAGATCAATTCTGTTGTCAAGAGTTACTTTTTCCAGCTTTGTTTTTTAGCCAAGGTTAAACCATTTCTTATCACCTAGGGATCTTGAGAATGTTACTCATGCTTTTATTTTTTTGTAGCTTCATTACTGTAACTCATATTCTAGGATCAGTAAATCCCTGATACACAGGTTGCAGTTTGTCCAGAATGATGCTGCCTGTTTTTTGGTTGGAGCAAGAAAGTTTGATTCTGTTTCTTTAACTTTAGCCTTTTTTCACTGGCCACATGATAGTTTCAGAATTGGTTTTAAACTTTTCCAGCTGTTTTTTAAATCAATACATGGACATGCTCCCACTTATTTATCTGAATTGTGTGTCTTAAACAAGCCTTCCACAGAGCTTGGATCTTCATGTCAGTTGTCTCTTGTTGTTTCTCATACTAAGAGCACAACTAAGGGGCACAGGGCTTTTGCAGCTGCTGCATCTCATCTGTGGAATTCTTTACCTCATTACATTAAGGAGTCTCCCTCAACTGAACTGTTTAAAATGAGACTAAAGACGCATTTCTATTCTCTAGCTTTCCGTGACCTTCAGTGATACTGAAGGTCCCTTCCTCATATTCACTTGTTTGTTTTCAATTTACTGCTTGTTGTACTGTGTTTTGTTGTATTTTATTCTATTTATTTTACTTATGTGTATTGTATAGTCCAAAGACATGCAGGTTAGGTGCATTGGCAATTGTAAATTGTCCCTAGTGTGCTCTTGGTGTGTGGGTGTGTGCCCTACGGTGGGCTGGCACCCTACCCGGGGTTTGTTTCCTGCCTTGCGCCCTGTGTTGGCTTGGATTGGCTCCAGCAGACCCCGTGACACTGTAGTTAGAAATATAGCAGGTTGGATAATAGATGGATGGATGTATTGTATATTTTATTGAAGCACATTAAATGTGCTTTATAAATAAATTGACAGTGACATTGACATTGTGAGCTCCCTGACTGATCTGGACCTTTATAAACTGTGGAGGATTGGTGACTTTTTGATTTCATCTTGTTTTACATTTTTAAAAAAGAGAGTAGAAGCACAAAAGGGATTCTCAACAATCAGGAAACACACTGTTCACTTATTTCTGTATCATTCTTTCCTAGACTACACATTTTGTCATGATGTTCTGAAAATGAGAAGTACAGTCGGTGTCAATGTGATTCAAACTGTAGCCATTCTGCCATATTATGTCTCAGATTATGTCTCAGAGTTCAGACCTTCACCTGTGCACCTAATGTAGTGTGCTGCAAGAAAATGCTCCTTCTACTCATTTTACCTTTCAGAAATAGTAACTGGGTCCTTCTGGGAATCGTGTAAAATTCAATTGTTCCTAATCAAAAAAATAAAGAATCATTAACTTTAATGTCTCAAAGCATCAGGCTTCATTCTGTCCTAAACTGAGCGATTCAAAATACATGCCTGAGGAGATCATCACCAACAAATTCATGGGTGACATGACGTGTCTGCAGCCAGACTTTAGAGGCCTTATAATGATTTGATATCTTCCTCTCTGTACTCGTCTTAATTTGTATCGACAGATGTGCCTTTTCCAAGTCTTGTGTTGCTCATTTATTTAATGTCATAAATCCCTCTGCCCCACCCCCTCCCCAAACCTAATGATGAGATCTGAAAACACACAAGGTGATGCTCTCATAGCCAGAAATTGAACATACAAGAAATTCTATAGCATTTACACCTGCCGGTCAAATCCACTGCCATGGGAACCACAGACAAAGTGTCACATAATCTCGGGAGGTTCCCAGGGCAGTAGTGTTGGGGATTGTCACTCATGCAACGATAAGACAGCACTTCTGGGAATGCAATGGAACTATCAAGAAAAGATGATTTTAAAAGTGCGGCCAAGCTGCTAAACATTTGCAGATTAAATGGAGAGGCTGCTGTTACATTGTTCAATGACCCAGGCCTTTGACTTCTTATGTCATTCCCAGACTGGCTTAATCCAAAACAGACTCATTATGTGACCCTGATAAAGCTCTCTATACTGACACTTTTATATATATATCACCACAAGGGGGGACCACAGAGCCCCAAGCCTCATGCACAATTACAGATAAGGAGCCTTGGCTTGAGCTAGGAGACCTTTTTGCCCAAGCTGAACTCTGTCAAGGCGGAAGATGGGACAGCAAGCTGCGTGCTGAGCAATGCATTTACAACACAAAAGAAAATGGTAGTAGTCAGAAGGAATTTCGTAGGCCTTAGGAATTCTAGTGTTAAAGTAACATTGACAGAGATACCCATGTTGGACATTACAAAGCACTGACAGAATAACATTTGTTTTCAGAAGTTCATGATTGTCTTTAGTGAGAAATGTTTAGAAAGCTTACTGTGAAGTAAATGCATACTGTTTATGACACCATGAGCAGCATGATGGCTGCCTCACAGCTCCAGGGTTATAAGATTAAACCCAGGGTTCATGCAAACATCTGGGAGAGTCTGAATGATTGCCCCAAATCTGAATGAAGTTTTTTCAGGTATTCTGATTTTTTCCCCCCTCTATTCCAAACCCAAGCATACTTGATTGATGAATAAATGAATGAGTTAATTAAATGCGCTACTGATAGATAAAGATGAAAGCATTAAGCAAACCATCCCTAAAGTGCATTATTTCAGTCTCTAAGCAAGATATCAGAACAAAACAAATGAAAGGCACACTTTGCACTTACTATAACCTAATTAAAACAAAGAGCTTTACCTCTCGATGGCATTTAACAAACAATACTTTAAAATGTGATGTAGATGAGTAGCATTTTAAATAGATAGATAGATAGATAGATAGATAGATAGATAGATAGATAGATAGATAGATAGATAGATACTTTATTAATCCCCAAGGGGAAATTCACATACTCCAGCAGCAACATACTGATAAAAACAATATTAAATTAAAGAGTGATAAAAATGCAGTGCAAGTTAAAAATGCTAGGTGGAGAGTGCAAGGCAGGTATAATAGTCTATAATCTTGTATAATGTTAACGTTTACCCCCCCGGGTGGAATTGAAGAGTCGCATAGTGTGGGGGAGGAACAATGTCCTCAGTCTGTCAGTGGAACAGGATGGTGACAGCAGTCTGTCGCTGAAGCTGCTCCTCTATCTGGAGATGATCCTGTTCAGAGGATGCAGTGGATTCTCCATGATTGACAGGAGTTTGCTCAGCGCCCGTCACTCTGCCACGGATGTTAAACTGTCCAGCTCCGTGCCTACAATAGAGCCTGCCTTCCTCACCAGTTTGTCCAGGTGTGAGGTGTCCTTCTTCTTTATGTTGCCTCCCCAGCGCACCACTGCGTAGAAGAGGGCACTCACCACAACCGTCTGGTAGAACATCTGCAGCATCTTATTGCAGATGTTGAAGGACACCAGCATTCTAAGGAAGTATAGTCGGCTCTGTCCTCTCTTGCACAGAACATTAGTATTGGCAGTCCAGTCCAATTTATCATCCAGCTGCATTCCCAGGTATTTATAGGTCTGTACCCTCTGCACACAGTCTCCTCTGATGATCACGGGGTCAAGTTATAAATACAAGCATCCTGGTGGAAGAGCTGAGATTAATTCAAGACCTTCCTGTGAAATGGCCCAGTGCTCAGTGGAGTTTGCACAATTTTTTTTTTATAATTCCACATGCCAAAGACATCATGTTACGTTATTTTGTAACTTTAAACTGGTCCCATATGTCCAGGGTGGCATAAATGTGCCCTCCAGTTTACTGCCACTATGCCCAAATGTGCTCTCCACATTGTAGCTAGTGTTGCATGAATAAGCACAAACTGTTTGCAACCCTGCCATGTGAGGTGGTTAGAAAATGAACTGAAGGATAGACATAGCACCACAATTTAGGAGTTGGTGGCAGCACATTGTAACCTTTTATTATGCATGTAAAGCTTCAAATAAACCTTTGTAAAAATTGATGCTTGCCAGGTTTTATACTAATTGGTCTGATAATTTTACACATCCCACTGATATCATGTTGATGGGTTCCTAAATGTCTCCTGCACCATATAAAGTGCTGGGCTCTTTTTTTGAACACACTAACCAACATGGCATGTCTGCATCAGGTTAAAGAGTATTACCTCCAACAGATAAATTTCTGAAAACATCTAACAATGTTAAATATTATGCAACATGGACAAAAACTGTGGAAGCATCCACTCATTTTCCTAAAATGTTTTCACCATAGCTGCTGGTGAGCTGACCTGTCCAACACAAGACACACTCACACACTTCCTTAAAGTCAGCGGATTGTGCAAACTCCATGCAGATAGTGACTAAGCTACGAGAACATCATGTTTACACCACCACAGCTAATTTAACACATGTCCATAATCGTGTCATTTAAAAAAAATAGCTGGAGTAATAACAGCAAAAAAAAATTTAAAAATCTGTAATTAAATAAAGTGCTGTTTATCCAACTTGAAGGTGTCTGGAGCCCATCCAGGCAGCGTTTTGTGCCAAAAATGACCCAAATCTGGTCTGAGTGCCTGCCCATCAGAGTGCCCCTTCCAAAAAGTCAATTTGCCTAACATGAACATCTTTGGAGGTGAGGCAGTGAAGTGGAGAATGTGTACAAAACCCAAGGATAGATACGGAGAACATACAAAGTCCAACCTCAAAAGGTCTGACATGGGATTCAAACCCAATCGTTATGGCAGCAGCACTATCTAAGGAGCAAACCTAGGAAAATCAATTAATGATAAACATTTATGGCTTGCTCAAAAGACAAAAATAATACCTGTTTGTTCTGATCCATAAATATAAGGCAGCTGGTAAGCTCAATTATGCACTGTGTAAAGTCAGGCCTGATTCAGGCACTCCATGACAGGAGGCACATCATTAGATGGCCTAAATGAAAGTTGTCTGGTAATGATGACACCAGTAGCCAGACTAGAGTAACAGATGGCATTATATCCTTAAATAATAAAATGAGACATTGTAGTAATAGAAGGACACTGAGAGATGTTTCCTAACAGAACAGGAATTCCTCAGTTTAGTAGCTGGCAGCAGAATGCATTAGAAGTAGGGCTACCTCCTGATTATTATAATGAATATGCCTTTGTACAGGAATCAGGGATTGCAGGGGTGTTCTAACAGCTGGTATAGTAAGACCACCTTAGGAGTTTCAGGAGGAATTCCTGACCCCAGAAGAGAGCAACCTGAAAGTAAAGGGATACGTTTGCCTTTTTTGTGAATCAGTATACACTCAATAACCCATAATGAGTAACTGTCTGGCCAAACTGAGTAACCAGGCAAGAAGGCCTTTAGTCGGGGTGGTAACCTTAAGTATTCAAAGGCCATTCTAACAGAGCTTCAGAAGTCCTCTGCTGAGATGGGTGAACCTGTCAGAATGACGACTATCTCTAGAATACTCCATCAATCAGGCATTTATGGCAGAGTAGCTAGGTGGAAGCCACTCCTGATACCATCCCTACAATGAAGCATGGTGTTGGCAGCATCATGCTATGGGGAAACCTCTCAGTGGCAGGGACAGGGACACTAGTCAGAATTGAGGGAAAGATGAATTCAGCCAATTACAGAGAGGTCCTCAAAGAAAACCTGCTCCAGAGAGTGGGCAACCTCAGACTGTGGTGATGGTTCACCGATCAGCACGATAATGATGAACCCAAGGTAACACCTGAGTGGCTTGGGGACAAATTTCTGACTTTCCTTAAATGGCCCATCCAAACATCTAAGGAGAGACCTGATGATGGCAGTTTACAGAAACTTCCAATCCAAACAGAGATTGAAAGGAGCTGCCAGAAAGAATGGAATAAATAGCCCAAATCCAGGTGTGTTCAAAGCTTGTAGAGACTAACTGCAGAAGACTCAAAGATGTAGTTGCTGCCAAAGGGGCTTCTACAAAGTACTGAGTTAACAGTCCGAATAATTATGTGAATCTGATATTTTAGTTAATGATTTCTAATAAATTTGCAAAGCTTGATGAAAAGATGCTTCTACTTTGTCATTATGAGCTATTGAGTGTAGATCCATCCATTATCCAACCTGCTATATCCTAACCACTGGGTCACGGGGGTCTGCTGGAGCCAATCCCAGCGAACACTGGGCGCAAGGCAGGAACCAAACCCCGGGCAGGGTGCCAGCCCACAGCAGTGAGTGTAGATTGATGGGCAAAAATAGCAAATTGATACATCCATCCATCCATCCATTTTCTAACCTGCTGAATCCGAATACAGGGTCACAGGGGTCTGCTGGACCCAATCCCAGCCAACACTGGGCGCAAGGCAGGAACCAAACCCCAGGCAGGGTGCCAGCCCACAGCAGTGAGTGTAGATTGATGGTCAAAAATAGCAACTTGATACAATCAAAATTAAACTTACAACACAATAAAGAGGGCAGAAAGTGAAGGGGTCTGAATACTTTTTGAATCCACAGAATTTTTTTTTTCTGCTTTGTATTATTGTTTTCTCCTTATTATGCTCTTTCTATAGTGAGTTTATTTCTGTTTTTTTTTATTTTCACTTTTCCTTTTTATGTTTGGTCAGATTTTGGTTTTGTGGTCATTATGAGAAATACCCCCACCACTTCCCAGACTGCAATTGTCATTTAGAGAGTGAATTGAATAACAGTTTGCGTCTTTCACAAAAGGAAAAGATGCATAAAGTATAGGAAATGAATCGACTCAGGGTCAAAGACTCAAGTGGGGACTTGGCCTCTGGAAGTTTTCCAGCAGGGTCCTCAAATGTAAAGACTGACCCTAAACAAAAGCTGCAGAAAGCACAAAATGTTTAGCTTGTATTTATAGAATTTAATTAGCACACTGTGCCTCACATCTACTAATGCTACATCACACATACACCCTAACTCCGGTAGAAGAAACAGAAAAGCTTTCAGTCAGCTTTGAATGAAAACAACTCAAAGGGAAAGAACAGAGACTTAGCACTCTGGTGAAAGGTGTCTCTCAGGTGGAGCAGGTACTGTTTCTGTAGCTAATGTAGGTATTATTAAATTGTAATATGCTCCATGGACAGCACTAGGGCTATTCAATGTATTTAGGAGGCATATGAGTAGACTTGTTGAGGATTGTTTAAACTAGAGAATGGAGGGGGTGGGAGTTTAAGGCAGGCCAGGTTTATTATTATCTATACACGGAGGAACAAACGACGGCGTAGAAATAAAAATGTGTAGTAATGTAAATTCTAAGCAAACATTTAAATGTAGAAGGAGTAACACATTAAAAATAGCTTGCCTTAATGCTAGAAATATCAAAAATAAGGTAAGTGAGTTGGAGTTGTATATAGCAGAGCATAATTATGATATTATAGCAATAATGGAAACCTGGCTAAATAACAAAGATGGGGATGAGTGTAACATAGAGGGATACACATTTTTAGGAAGGATAGACAGAACAGAAAAGGAGGTGGGGTTGCTGTTTATGCCAAAAAGAATTTAAATGTAAGTCCTCTTCAGTTGGATGATGAGCCCCATCTTAGTGAGGACATGTGGCTTTGCCTGGAAAATATTAGGGAGTGTGTTATAGACCACCCAATTCAGACAGTAATTTCAACACACATCTTTTTAGAAATATCAAAAAGGCAAGTTTACAGGGAGATATTATAGTCATGGGGGACTTTAATTATCCAAATATTAACTGGGATAACCTTGCAGATGGAGGAGCACAAGAGTTTTTAGAAGTAATCAGTGACTGTTTTTTTAACACAGCATGTTAAAGCACCAATGCAGGGTGAAGCCTATCTGGATTTAGTATTCTGTAATAATCAGGATAGAATTGAGGGTGTAGAGGTGATTGAACCACTAGGGTCAAGTGACCATAATATAATACAATTCTCAGTATTTTGTAAGAGTACAGATGCAAAGACTAAAATTGTTAAGTTGAACTTTGGTAGGGCTAATTTTGAGCAGATGCAACAAAGTCTAAGTAGGATAGACTGGGATAAGCTTTTAAATGTGGAGACAGTCGAGGAGCAGTGGAACAGGTTTAAAAATGTTTTACATGTAATGCAGGACAGATACATACCTAAATTTGGAATTAATAGGAAACTAAAAAACTCCACGATGGATTAATAAAGATTTAAAAAAGTAGATGCAAAAGAAAACACTGCTTTATAAGGCATATAAGACTAATGACTGCAAAGTGAATCAGAGTGTATGAGAACATGAGGGCAACCATTAAGAATGATATCAGGGAGGCTAAAAGACAGTTGGAGAGGAATATAGCAGATAAGGCGAAAGAAGACCCCAAGAGATTCTTTCAGTATTTTAGTAGTAAAAGAACAGTTAAGGAGGAGGTCAAGTTCATCAGGAATAGTAAAGGGAATTAAAAGATACAGACAATGAAATAGCAGATGCCCTAAACTTACATTTTTATGAGGTGTTTACAAGTGAGCAAGTGGATAACATCTCAGAGGTAAACGTGAATACTAAGGAGGTACTGAGGGATTTGGAAATTGTAGAGGGAGAAGTGCTGCTCAGATTAAATAAGATGAAATCAAACAAATCACCAGACTCAGATAATATTTATCCTTGTTCTTAAGGAGGCTAGTGAGTACATATATAAACCCTTGACACTATTTTTAGGAAGTCACTGTGCACTGGAGAGATTCAAAGGACTGGAAAATGGCAAATATCATCCCATTATATAAAAAGGGTGACAGGGCAGATCCAAGCAACTATAGGCCAGTAAGCTTAACATGCATCACAGGAAAATTAATGGAAGGAATTATTAAGGATAAGATTGAGCAACACATGCAAGGACAAGAGTTATTCTGAACAGTCAGCATGGGTTCAGAAAAGGGAGGTCATGTTTTAGTAACATGAAGGAATTCTATGAGGAGGCAACAAAAGGATACAACCAAAGTGGAGCTTATGATATTATTTATCTGGACTTTCAGAAAGCATTTGATAAGGTGCCACATGAGAGGTTGGGCATCAAGTTAAAAGAAGTGGGAGTTCAGGGTGATGTTTTTAGATGGGTGCAGAATTGGCTCAGACACAGGAAGCAGAGGGTGATGGTGCAGGAACCTCATCAGAACTGGCCAATGTTAAGAGTGGTGTTCCACAGGGGTCAGTGCTAGGGCCGCTGCTATTTTCAATATATATAAATGATTTAGATAGGAATATAAGTAACAAGCTAGTTAAGTTTGCAGATGATACCAAGATAGGTGGATTAGCAGATAATTTGGAATCCGTTATATCATTACAGAAGGACTTGGATAGCATACAGGCTTGGGCAGATTTGTGGCAGATGAAATTTAATGTCAGTAAATGTAAAGTAATACACATAGGAAGTAAAAATCTTAGGTTTGAATACACAATGGGCGGTCAGAAAATTGAGAGTACACCTTATGAGAAGGATTTAGGAGTCATAGTGGACTCTAAGCTATCAACTTCCCAACAGTGTTCAGAAGCCATTAAGAAGGCTAACAGAATGTTAGGTTATATAGCACGATCTGTGGAGTACAAGTCCAAGGAGGTTATGCTCAACCTTTATAATGCACTGGTGAGGCCTCATCTGGAGTACTGTGTGCAGTTTTGGTCTCCAGGCTACAAAAGGACATAGCAGCTAGAAAAGGTCCAGAGAAGAGCGACTAGGCTGAGTCCAGGGCTACAGGGGATGAATTATGAGGAAAGATTAAAAGAGCTGAGCCTTTACAGTTTAACCAAAGAAGATTAAGAGGAAATATGATTGAAGTGTTTAAAATTATGAAGGGAATCAGTACAGTGCTGCGGTGGTCTGGCACCCTGCCCGGGGTTTGTTTCCTGCCTTGCACCCTGTGTTGGCTGGGATTGGCTTCAGCAGACCCCCGTGACCCTGTACCTAGGATATAGCGGGTTGGATAATGGATGGATGGATGGATTAGTACAGTGGATCGAGACTGTTATTTTAAAATGAGTTTATCAAGAACACTGGGACACAATTGGAAACGTATTAAATGTAAATTTCTCGACAAACATTAGAAATTTTTTCTTCACAAAGAGACACTTGGAATAAGCTACCAAGTAGCATGGTAGACAGTAAGACGTTAGGGCCTTTCAAAACTCGACTTGATGTTTTTTTGGAAGAAATAAGTAAGTAGGACTGGCGAGCTTTGTTGGGCTGAATGGCCAGTTCTCGTCTAGAGTGTTCTAATGTTCTTCTAGTCTAATGAGATTAACTGTTGATTCTCAGCTGCACTACTCCACATGAGGGACGACTATTATGGAATTTTATTACAAAGTGGTGAAATAAGAAGGGTCTAAGTCTGTGTCCACTCACTTCAGTCTCAACATGTGTATTGATGTCAGTAACAACATGCCCATCATTATCATTAGCATAACTTGAATACATTTTGGTGAATTTTTATATAAGAGTCAACACAATGGATGTACGGATAGAGTAAGGCGAGGTTTATACTTCACGCAATGCAACACATGCTCCAGGGGATGCTTCTGATACACAAGCGTTTTACTGTTTATACTTGTGCACGTACTTTACATAAATCTGGAAGAATCCACCAGGTGGCAGTGCGAGATATCATCATGGTGAGAACAGGTTTGCCTTTGCTGTGCTGTGAATTGCCAAGAACACCCATTAAATTCCGATGACACCTTACCGCAATATCTCTGAAAAGGATGTTTAATGATTAAATCCATCAATCCAGGGTAGTGCCCATTCCAGCTAGCATTGGGCACAAGGCAGAAACAATCCCTAGATGGGACATCAACTCATCGCAAGGTGAATACAAGCACACACATACACTAACGTCATTTTAGTGTCTCCAAATCTGCATGTTTTTGAAAGGAAACCCAGCAGAAAAACATGCAAACTCCAGGCAGGGAATACCTGCGAGACAGCAGCGCTACCCATCCGCTCCCGTGTCACACCCATGTGTGTAATTATTAACAGTATTCATTATTTAAATGATATTAACGATTTAATCTGTAAAATGTAACATACTTTAATGCATTTCATCTTGAAAGTGATATCAAGTATGAATCTAAGGATTCTAAATGTGTACAGAGTTGGAATATCATACATTTAATGTGTTCTGTGTGGTGATTGCTGCTGTCAGGTCAGAAGGAAGCCCCAGAAAAAAAAGACGGCACAAAAGATGGTATGTGAGACTTTTAAAAAGTATCGTGTCAATACGATCAGGAATATGTGACGCTTGAATATAAAAGCACTACGAATGCATCTGTATGTCGGCATCGTGCCTCACCACATCGAACCATTCATCAAACATCAAAGCGCGCACATCGATCTCGTAGGACCCGCATAGTGGCTTTCTGTCACGTGAAGATAGCAAAGAGAGACTCTGACGTCACATTCCAACTTTTATCACACTGTAACCGACTTTTTCTGGTACTGCAACTCGCACAATTAATTTCATTTCTGAGGACCCGCTCAGAGGACACGTCAAATGAATGCTGGGAACACGTGGCAGCCATGATGCATGCGCGTACACATTCTGAGCGTGACGTATAAGATAATCCTCCCACAACCCTAACCTTAACTATACAGTAATTACATAACTGCATCCCTACAGTCAGTCATAGTGAAAATGTCATACAAGTTACACTTTGGAATATGTCATTGGCAGCAGATTCACTAGGCTTGTGTGTGGCTTGAAGAAGTGAACACCTACCTGTGGAAACCTGCTAAGAAGCTTGAGAGAAGTGTGACCGAACATCTTCTGTTTGGGACAGCTGTCTTTCATGTCTCAGGGATGTTATCATGAATTCTGAAGCTAATGAAACCACCATGCTCACGTATATGGATATTTAAGGGAATCACACCCCTAATATCTGGAAGCCAGAGCTTTACAAAGCTAATACTTGTAAGAGAGCAAATCGAAGTAAATTTAATCCTCTATCTGCAAAGCATGTCTGGGGGAATGAGTTCTGAACACACAGGGCCTGAAGAAGATGGCAACAAGTCTCAGGCAGGAGAGGTCTTTCAGGTTCTGTCACTCTGTATTTATAATAAAGTGCTTCATTATTCTGTCTGTCAAGATTGGGGTAGGAGACAATGATCACCATCTCAATAGCTTTCCCTTTTCTGTCCGTTGTGTAGGAGCACCTTAGCCATTTTTAGCTTAGCATAGCTGCATAGCTGCCTACTACAGGATGTTGGCAGTATAAACATACATCATATTGTGATCAAATAGTAAACAAAAAAGGGGCAATTTTGGAATTTGTTTTTGTTATTAATAATGTTGAATGACTTTAGACATAACTGATATTTATTTGTCTTTTATACACATACAAAGCAATAAATGAGCTGACTGTCACTTGCAGAATAGGCAGGCTTTATTTTTATTAATAGCCTGTAAATCTTTCTTGTGCTCAATTTGAAATTGGACAGTAAGAATACAACTCTACCTTAATTCTAATAGTTGCTGATTTGTTCAAAGGAAAATGACAAAGTTTTGCTATGGAGTGATGAACATATTAGTATTCCAGTAGGTCAAACCCCTGATTTATTTGTCCAAGATACAAGAAACGGAGTCATGAGCATTCATAATGGTTTTCTTCCAAGCCAATGGTGTCCATTTACCAGCAGAGAGTAAGATTAGCACCCAGAACAAAAAGACTGACCTGTTTCTTCACTAAGATTTCTCTGCTGTGACAAGTTTCTTGTATTAGTAAGACCTCCAGAGGACAGCTTCTTTCACACTTCATGGACCAAAGTTGCAAGGCTTCATTATGAGCGGCATGACAATGCCCTGAATGGCTCATGATGCCAGGTCAGTAATAAAGAGAGACAGAGGGCAGCAGACAAGCGACCTGCCACTTGTCACATCTGATGAGTATTAAAAATGAATTTCACCAATAAGCTCAGCACAATGATATTTATTTCTTGCACGTATGAAATGAATAGTCTTAGCACTTAGGGGAAAAAGAAATGAGGATAATTTTCAACAGAAAAAGTAACAGTTACAGATATGTGAAAAAGTAAGTGCACCCTTTTTTATTTCTGTGGTTTTTGCAATCATCCAGTCCTAAAACTAGATAAATCAAATCTCTGCTAACAAACAACATAGAATATTGTTTTATATTATAATATATTGTGAAAATATAAGTACACCCTTACCACTTCCATATCCTTTAAGAAGGTAATTGGAGGCAAGTGCTGCTAACCACCTCCACTTGATTACATCAGACTATCTAGTTCAGGGTCGTGGGGCCTGTTCCAGCAAAGCAGGAATTAATACTTGATAGCTGTGGACGTAACTGCCACTGGTTTTGCTTTTCAATGGCAGTGGCAGCAGTTCCTGAAGATCAGCTAATCACGTGAATGTGATTAGTATCACCCAGCTTGAAGTACCTCTATATATGATGCAGGTGCACTTACTTTTTCACACATGGCTTTTTATGTTGTTTTATTTTTTATTGAATAAATAATTACAGAGCAAAAATGTTCACAGAAATTAAATATAATTTGTCGCTTGAGATTAAGTTTGTCTAATTTGGTGAGGACAGGATAATTATCCAACCATCCATTATCCAACCTGCAATATTTTAACTACAGGGTCACAGGGGTCTGCTGGAGCCAATCCCAGCCAACACAGGGCGCAAGGCAGGAAACAAACTCCGGGCAGGGCGCCAGCCCACCACAAGGATGATTAGTAGTTACGGAAATTTAAACAAGTGAAAATTAAAAAAAAAGAAGGTGTATTCTTTAGATGGCTGCAATTTTTAAGATCATAAACATTGTACTTTATAGTCTGGCATCTTAATACATTAAAGGGCAAAAAAACTTCATTAGCAATTGTGTGAATAACTAATTTCAAGCATTCTATATTTTTATTTTTGGGCAACGCAATGACAGAGTTGTTAGCATTGCTAAGTTGTGACCCCAGAATCCAGGGCCCAAATCCCAATGTGGGTCTGATGTGTCTGGTGCTGTTTGCTCAGGTTTTCTTTGGGTCTTCTGGTTCCCACCCCACTATAAGCAAAGCCCATGCAGTCTTGGGTGACTAGTGAATCTGCACTGAAAGAGTATTGGAGATGGCCATCTTGTGATGAAGTGGTGCTCCACCAACAGCTCACTTCTGCCTAGTGCTCTGTGTTGCTGCCTATGACGTTCTATTGAAATAATGGCTGTCTAGAAATGAAAATGATGTACTTGTCAGACTTTTAAAAGCTGGGATTAGTGGGGAAAATCAGGGGAATACTCAGGGTCCTGATGTGTCCAGGTTAAGTCACGGAGCCTCTAATAGTGTGCCCATCTTGTTAACTTGTGGTGTGCCTACTGCATAGGGTAAGTTGGGATTGTATGTAATATTGAAAGCCTATCCATTCATTCATTACCATACCCAAGGAATCCAGTGCAATGGCACAGGGGACAGAGCAAGGCAAGAATGATGAATATGAAATGCTCATCCATCCATCTATTGTTTGCTTACTAAGACCACATCATAGCTGAAGGAGTGGATAGAAAAGATTTATAAAATTTAGGCTAAATGATTTTTTATAATGTGATGTATAATTCCAAAAGTTTGCTGAGTTTTCTGTTGCAATGACAATCAACATAGCACACATAAAAACATAAAATGCAAAAGCCTTACCAACACAATCAATGAAGACAAACTTGCTCTAACAATACACTGAACTGAATGCAGATTATATTTTTCTACTTGTTCTGTAAAACTGTAATGCTGTCCTTGGGTAAAATCCATCCCTGTTGTCCAAATTAGAACTCTTTGCATTTTCTCTACTACAATATAACCAAATAATTTACAACACAAATTTAAAAGACAACAATAAAAATATACATTTACCCCAACACTAAATACCCATCCACCATAAAGATTACTTGATTTACAGTAGTACTAGGGTGTTGTACCGTGTTAGCCATTATGAATGTGGTGAAAAGTCAAACAAAATGACACCTTTTATTGGCTGACTAAAAAGATTATAATATGCAAGTTTTCAAGACAACTCAGGCACCTTCTTCAGGGGCCAAAAGTTATCAGCAACTCAGTGAGCTGAGACTCTTAATCTTTAAAACTTCAGAGCTGTGAGCGCTTCATGAACTTTATATTTTACAGTACGGAGCATATGTATATGTCTTTTATGTGATGAAGGCACGGATGCATCAAAAAACAAATTTACATTATCACACCACTTGGCTCACAGCAATGAAGCGCTCAGAAGCAATACAAGCATTACTTGTTGTCTAGTTTAAAAAACAACAAAACAAAAGAGATTCTCAGTACGACATATTCAATGGTATTACATACAAAGTATAACATGCTTTCTAAAATGACCTAAAACTTTTATAATATCACAGCCTGCTAAATCTGCTTTGAAAGCTTCATCTCAAACATTCAAACATGCAATCCATAGATTGAGAAGAAAGTCTCTATAAAATGACCCAACGCGTGGCTCTCTAGGTCATAAAACCTATTGTAAGCCCTTCATACATCTTCATTTCACAATGTTTTCCTTCAATATGTCTTGATCACAATGATCATTTCCAATTTTAATGGTTATTTTGATATAAATATTAAACAGATGACCTCTTCAAGCAGGCCGAGCAGGCATGGGCACTTGTGGCTTAACTGTGTATAACCCGGTGCCTCACATATTGTCAGTAAAACACATGATATGACATCAGCTCTCTGGTCTGCTTGTGATGTTGCACATATGTACTACATTTAATGCATCATTTATATATATATATTTTTTTTTGTTGTTTCCTTCTATTTTTCTCTTTAATGTTCAGTCTGAACAAGAGATTTATTTGTTTTGCATACACAGCATATGACTTGGATTTCGTCTGTGTGTGTATATTATAGGGAGAAAAGGAGAAAAGACCATAAGGAGTCTTAAAACTGTATTGCACTGTATACTTTATAAAGCATTCTGAACACCTCTTGTTATAGTTTTAACCAAAAGTATCAGTCATATATCAGTTGAAATCTAAATAAAGCACACTGGTTTGAATTAGAGGATCACAATGATTTACCTGCTTCCTTGAGCTCATGGCCCCCTTGCTGGACTTGCATGACATCTTGATGGTGTTGTTGGCTCGCCCTTGGTGAATGGAGTCGTTGCCCGCTCTGTCATGTGGATTGGTAGGAAGAGGGTTCATGAATAGAATCCTAGCAATGAGTCCATAAAGCACTGTTGCCAAGATGAGCGGTATAACATAAAACAAGGTGAAGTCCAGGAAGTAAATTGGCATGTAAAGGTTTCTTGAGACACGGTAGCCACACTTCACCACCACTCCATTAGCATATATGGTCTCGTTAGTGTCCACTAAGAAGAACCACATGATGCAATACAGAGATGTGAAGATCCAAACACAGGCAATGATTTTTTTTGCTCTCGATACTGTGCAGATAAACTGGGCTTTGATAGAGTGGCAGATGGCAATATAGCGCTCAATAGTAAAGGCAGTGATGGAGCAAGATGACACATTAATACCAAGGTACTGCAGGTAGGTAATACAGAGGCAGCCTGCATAACCATAAATCCAGGAGGCAACCACCTCTGAAATGTTGGGCAGACCTGCTGCTAGCAATACAATCAAATCTGCAATGGCCAGGCTCACCAGATAGCAATTAGTAGGAGTCCTCATGTGCTTTGTTCTGAGAACCACCAAAACCACCATGATATTGCCAGCAATGCCCACTCCGCAGATCAGCAGAGCCAACAGAATGGTGACCACTTGCACTTCCAGGAGATCCTGTGGCATTGTCTTCAGCATTGTGCTGTTCACTCCCATCTCCAAGGATGCACTGAAATTATCCATCTGGACACCTTTAGTTTCACTTGTTTAATTTTTCTCTATAGACAAGTCAATAGTTCATTTTTGAAAGGCATAAAATGAATTCTGAAAAGAAAAGATAAAATAAGTACATAGAATGGGCTATTTAATCAAATATTATGCAAGCCTAAAAGCACATTAATCTGTAATAGTTTGTAATTGCCAATTTTAATGTGTCACTGACAAATGCAGAAGATGCAGGACTTTCCCTTTGGCACCCCATTCTCCCCTCATCAGCCCCCTACCTCTCTCTGGTGTTCTCACTCTGAAACTCTCTCTCTCTCTCTCTCTCTCTTTCTCTCGCTCCTTCTCTCGTTCATCTCTGCTCTGCCTAACGCTCCATTCACAAGCCGTAAGAGTTGAGCCTTAAATCTTTACCCAGCTCTGATTTAGTTACCTCCGTGCAAGTGGACACGATCACAATGTTTGGACGCTACTGAGTCCACAGTGCTCGAATGAGTGAAGCTAATTCGTAACCGGCATATCGGCTCGTGCGCTAGGCGACAATTGTTGCGAATTTTAGGTGAATGGGCGAATGCAGGAGGTGTTTTTACATAAAACCGAATCTTTTATTTTGTGAATAAAATCAAGTTTCAAAAGATATTTTGCCTCTATACTGGTCAGCAGGTATCCTCTGTTACTTTTGCACAACATTATTCGGCATTCGATTGTATCAAAAAACATCTTCTAAAACAGCCCTAAAACAATACAATGTGTAGTTAAATTTCTGAAGGAACAAAATAAGCGTCTCAAAGTTTCAGTTCTGTTTCACGTTTAGGAAATATTTTGCCTTCTAACTTATCAAAGTGAACTTTTGTCTTCCAAAAACAAGATTCTACTTGCTATTAATAAATAATCGGTTGCAGAAGTACTTGGATATACAAAAGTCCTATAATTTACTGAGGTTTTCACCAGTTTGTATTATGCGTGTACTTAATGGCAGCATTTTTCATTTGTCTCGTATGTTTGAGCAGGAGAAAGCGCGGTTTGAGGATGTTGCGTACCTTTTACATATGCACATTTTACTAACTGTGGTTGACAAAAGAACTGTTTTTGTTGACTGTGAAGAGTGACGCAGAATAAGATTTCATGTGGTAGTTACTTTAGGGTATATCCCAGCTATGATCAGTTGTCGGTGTCATTATATGCAAATATACGTGTGACGTGATTAATTGCATTTACATTTTTGGTATGTTGTACGGAATATGTGCTATGTGAATAGCATTCATATTTTTTTTTCTAAAGTAATTATTCAGAATTTAACACGAAAGAGCGTTAGATCTATCTTTAGGTGCGCCGAATCCTATTAGTGTAATACAAGCATTTCCAGTCGGTTCACCATCCGTTTTCTGAAGCCGCTTCCTAGCCGGCTGCTTTGGGCACAGAACATAGACCATCTCTTGATGGGATGACAGTCCATCTCAGGGTAGCCTCACTAACACTCCCACTGTCACACAGATTCATCTGGGTAAATAACCCAAAATGTTCTCATTTTGGAAGAGTCATCCTGACATCATGCAGACTGGAAACAGTGACCGAAGATCTACACAACTGTGAGGCAAAAATCATTGATCTATCGAGTCACTCTTCGTATGCATGCAGCCCTATTTTAAAACAATCGAGAAAGCAATGCATTATTTTACAGCGAGGAAGGAATAAACATTACTCTGTCTTATTATAATATAATTCATAGTACAGAGAAAAGTACTTTTAAAACGGAGGAAAATAAAACAGTGGGATCTCCCCTCTTTATAAAGTCATAACCTACTGTACTTCTAAATGACTGCCACTGTACTTTTCTGCAAACTAGGAAAAAGTAACTTTCATCCATAAACCTCCTACATACTGCCTCCTTCTAGTTTATTACGTTCTGTGAACCCATTTCGATGGAAACTCATAAATATTATCTTACCATTTTACGCTAATTCAGTTTCCTGCAAGTCCTCACGGGTCGCACAAACTGTCGCTGTATTGCACACCGCAGTACTGAAAATGACAGCCGACAAAAATCCTGTCGGTGGTATTGGAGCCGGCAGTGCAGGGGGAGTGAGGGAGGGAGCGAGGCTGTGGGTTGGGTGCTTGGGAAGGGGCGTGAGGCGAGGAGCCTCCCACCGCGATCTCGCTGCGTCTGACAGAGTGAGCGCAAACTGCATATTCTCTCCGTGGACCCTGCAGTAACCCTTTCTGCATGTTTTCCCGATCATTGTTCGAACTTGCATTTAAAGAACATGTATATATATTATAGTAAGAAATTCGACTTGCTTTTATCACACATAATAACGTGATATACAAGGTTAAAAGAACTGTTGAAAAGGAAGGCAGTTCTTGCGGGCGCTATACCGACACCGATATCTACCCCAACACTCGGTCTAATCCACGCAACACACCAGACATGCAGCGTTTTAATAGACGGAGTAGCGGAGAATTTCAGGACCACGGACAGCTGCCACAAAGTCTGGTTTAATAAGAAGTGCACTGGCTTCTTTAAAAACTAAACACAATTCATTTTTTGCGCATAGAATACAGTTGCCATTGCTTAATTATTTGCACATCAGAGGTGATTTCTCAACTTAATTGCCGCTATTGTTATTTTTCCCATCCTTTTAGTACATTAGACTTTTATTCATTCGTCTATCCACTTCGTAAATCTGCTCAATCATTTATAACGTTAAATCAATGCTGGGCTACAGGTTTCTTGGCAACATCGGGTTTATATATTTGTGAGATCACAAGTTTGTACTCTTTCTTGAATTCCCATTTTCTTGGCTAATATGAAGGAAGGAAATGTTTCAGTTAAGAATGTGCTCCGTATTCGTAGAAGACGCCACACTCGGCGAATTACAAGCTCGTGGATACGAATGCTAAACTCACAGTTGCCTTCTTGGCGTAAAACATCAAGTATTTTAAAAGAACAGAAAGTGCTCGGGACCCTTTCATCTTTCAATACCAGCCTACTTGGCCATTTCTAGCAGGCTTCTGGCATTTCCGATAATGCTTCCGTCGGCAATATCGCCCACGCAGTATAAAGCAAATGCATTAAAAGTGCTTGAAATCCGAAGTTGTACGCCGTCTGCCGTCAGCAACCTTCTTAGGATTTTCCATCCGCCCATTTCTTGCAGGCGCATATCTAGAGCAGGGTCGTTGGAGCTAAGAAAAGGGTGAAAGTCAGGAACAATCATTCGATAAGTCGCCAGTCCACCGCAGGACGAATACACAATCACATACATGGGACAATTTAGTAAAGCCTATTTACTTTACCCTCCTTGGTCTGTGACAGGAAACCGAAGCACCGAAAGGGAACCCAGGCCTACACGGGGAGAACATGGTCATGAACTCCGGTCTCCGAGAGGCAGCAGCGCTAGTACTGCGTCATCTGCTATTTTTTATGTGCTCGTGTGCTTCAACCTTATCTTTTTCAATCTAATTATTTAACCGGCGAAAAAATTAAACAAAGCGATATGTTAGTCCGTGTTTATTTATTTATTTATTATACTTTTATTTTTGTATCAATTGTATTTTCGATCTGCTCACAAAATTCGCTCTATAGAATAGTGATTAATAAATGTAAACATCAGCACAATGTCAATTAGTTTTAACGTTTATTAATCAGAACTTATAGTATTAAAACGAACGTCTTCATTATCTGATTAAGAAACGTTAAATTCATTTGCATTACAGTTCATCTTAACAAAGACATCTCTCCTCTTAAACTTCCTTTCACTGATTTGTTACGATTTTACAAACAAACAACATGGAATAGGAAAATTCCAGCTTGGAGTCACTAGAAAATTAATTCTTAAACAGCATCAACGGGTCGTTTCTTTTCAGCAGGTTTAAGTATCATTGTAAGAATCCCAATTTAATATAATATGACAGGACTGTACAACGACACATATACTTTTTTACTATTCTCTCCCCAGGATTGAAATAGGGAAGGCTACGTGAGCAAAAAAGGAATTTTTAGAGACAGAAATGTGTTAGAGGAAACAATACGGTGTAACGGTACCTTATTCTGATTTAAAGCTGGAGAAACGCTTTAAAGAAATCAGGCGTTTTCATCATTTTGAAAAACCCCTTTTCTTCTAAATGTTATTTAACTTTTCCAGAGAAAGCTCCCTGATTAGCACATTAGCTGTAGCCTACTATTTTGCCTTTTCTCTCTTTTGTAAGTCTTTGTTTTAGTATCAGTAAGAAGGAATATCCAATCATTTTTGCACGTTCTGCTTTAAAATCTGAATAGGTAAGCATCAATGTACTGATCATTCTTTGATTCGAAAAAAAAAGTAAATTGTTAATTATAAAAAGTGTTGGATAATTTACTTTCTGAAGTATAGATGTGCTTTTTAATATGAAAATACCAGCCTGATTGTGATAAAGTGCTCATTCTGTATTCAGGCTTGTGTGTATGGAAGGAAGAGTAATGGTGAGTGTTCAAAAAGACATCAGTTTTGAGAATTTAAGTTGCATTAGTAAGTAGGAGTGGCACAATCGGTAAATTGCCTTATGGCTCTATGGACCCCTGGTTACATACCACACTGAAAAAAAAAGAAAAAAATCCATATACAAAAACAAAACAAAAAAATTAAATAAATAACTAGGAAAAAAAACCAACAATTTGTGTGGCAATTGTTTTGCTTTTAGTTAGCGAAGAAAACTGCCAATGGAAAAAGCAAATTTTACTTTCCCTAAATTTCTTAAATTAAGCAATATAACCTTAAATAAAAATTTATTATTACATTTACAAATGTGTAATAATAAGGAAAGCAAGGTTTGATATCTTGATATAAATACTTTTCACTTGCTTAGATTCCTTTTTTTCTTTTTGCTCCTTTTTTTGTAGGCCATTGTTGTATTTTGACTTTAGCAGTTTTTAATCAGGGTGGCTTCTTCCCCAAGAATAGCTTCCTTACTGTGCTTTCAACTCTGATTTAGTCAGCAAGTTATCCATAGCTGGAGTAATCTTTTCCACCTTTATAGTTGTTTGGAGAAACATTTTTATCTTGATGTGTAATTGGAGTCTTGATAGCCCACCAGTGTGGGTCTTGGGGTCTTCAGCCCATCAGAGGTTTGAAATCAGAGGTTTCCTTCTACGAAATGGACTGTCAGCCAAGGCAAAGCAGGAGGAGTCAGACCACCATCTTCTGTCTCAAATGGGGTACTGCTGCCTCAATAAACACCTCATCATGCTGGGTCTAATCGATTCAACAGGGTGTTAATGTGACACAGACGATCAGATCCCAGAGCACAAACTCCAAATCTGCCCTCATTTGCAGGCAATGAAAACACATTTTTTGGCCAGAGGGTGCCATCCTCTTTACCAGGCTTTGGTCCGATGAACTATAAGTGACAGCGGACTTCCATGGAAATTTAATGCAGAAGAATAAGAGCTTCTCAGCATGTTACCATATATCACCAATCCGAGATTAACTGGTGTCTCTAAAATTGAGTTTCTGTTGTCAATCTGTGCATGGACTGTTGTGGAAAAAACTTTCCTCTGCTTTCAAAGAAGTCATTCTCAGAGACCAGATAAAAATGCAGAACCATTCTTCATTAGCACATAGATATGCACAAATGTGTCAGTCCATGGAGTGAGCAATCATTGATACAATTCATTCTCTTTTATAGTTTTCTATTACAATTCCCTTATCTAATAGATCATGTCACCTGACTCTTAACATATAGAATTTATCATCTTAGCTAATCGACTACAGCTCCCAGTAATGTTGTATTCATGTCGATTCTTCCATTATTCAAAAGATCACTTTGCTAATAGGGTGTGTCCTATGGGTTTTCCCATTGACCTTCATAATAGGGGCATTTGGGCTCTCTCTTTTTAAGGGGGTGTTTACACATCTACTTCATTTTAACCTTAGCAGCTCTCTTGGTGGCTCCTCTAGAAGACACAAAAGCCTCACATGCCCAAGCTTTAAGCCATGTTAACCCTTAGGTTACATTCAGTCCTTTTCGTTATGCTTTAAATAATCCAGAGTTAAACCTTCATTTAATAACACTTATATTAAATTGTAAAAATGATTGTGTAGTGATTAAAAGTATTTCATTAAAATTCTATAGGAATGGGGTCCATGTTTGATTGCTCTCTTTCACCTCAGTCAGAAAAATATGGATCCTCAATAGACACAGCATTCCTAATAAAATAGAAATTTAGCCATTTTCTACTACACATGTTTGAAAACTTGGGTTTTGCATTGTTTTTGCTAAAATTTGGGAAGAGTTTAATTAATTATAATATCCAATGTCTTTAGATTTTAAGAAACTCAGTCCCAGAAGAATTACTCCTATTCTTTTTTTTTGTTTGTTTGTTTGTTCTGTTCAGCCTATATACATCAGACTTCCAATACGATTCGGAGTCCTGCCACGTGCAAAAGTTCGCTGACGACACTGCTATCGTGGGCTGCATCAGGAGTGGGCGGGAGGAGGAGTATAGGGAGCTAATCAAAGACTTTGTTAAATGGTGCGACTCAAACCACTTACACCTTAACACCAGCAAGACCAAGGAGATGGTGGTGGATTTTAGGAGGCCCAGGCCCCTCATGGACCCTGTGATCATCAGAGGAGACTGTGCAGAGGGGGCAGACCTTTAAATACCTGGGAGTGCAGCTGGATGACAAATTGGACTGGACTGCCAATACTGATGCTCTGTACAGGAGAGGACAGAGCCGACTATACTTTCTTAGAAGGCTGGAGTCCTTCAACATCTGCAATAAGATGCTGCAGATGTTCTACCAGACGGTTGTGGTGAGTGCCCTCTTCTACGTGGTGGTGTGCTGGGGAGGCAGCATAAAGAAGAAGGACGTCTCACGCCTGGACAAACTGGTGAGGAAGGCAGACTCTATTGTAGGAATAAAGCTGGACAGTTTAACATCTGTAGCAGAGCGACCGGTGCTGAGCAGCCTCCTGTCAGTCATGGAGAATCCACTGCATCCACTGAACAGTGTCATCTCCAGGCAGAGGAGTAGCTTCAGAGACAGACTTTTGTCACTGTCCTGCTCCACTGACACACTGAGGAGATCGTTCCTCCCCCACACTATGCGACTCTTCGATTCCACCCGGGGGAGTAAATGCTAACATCATTCAAAGTTATTGTCTGTTTTTACATGCATTTTTATTACTCTTTAATTTATTTATTTTTTTTGTATCAGTATGATGCTGCTGGATTATATGAATCATAGTGAATAGCAATAATAAAACAAAAAAAGTTTCAATTTGCACACAGTTTTGCTAAAACTCATTTCACATTGGATTTTGCAATTGAGAAATGTGAAACTCACTAAAATATTTATTTTAGTTTTTAAGTTTTTTTGAGGGGAGGAAAACACAGAATACTTCTCCCTAATGCTGTGTCAGGGCTGGGTGGTCTCGTGGCCTGAAACCCCTGCAGATTCTATTTTTTCTCTCCAGCCTTCTGGATTTTTTTTTGTTTTTTCTGTCCTTCCTGGCCATTGGACTTTACTCTTATTCTATGTTAATTAATGTTGACATATTTGAATTCTTACTTTGTCCTTTTTTTCTGTTTTCTTCATCATGTAAAGCACTTTGAGCTACATTATTTGTATGTAAATGTGCTATATAAATAAATGTTGTTGTTGTTGTTGTGTTCACATTTCCATTTTTTCCTGTGGTCTTTTCTGCAGCTGAGAAAAGCATGTTAATCATGCCATACTAGAAAATCAATTCTATTTGTGCCTCCCATTGATGCTGCTATGAAGGAATGTAATACCATTTAAAAAAAAAAAATAATAATAATTTTTTTTTTTAATGTAACATGCCACACAAAGACATGATACAATGAACCACTATGCATATTACTGTATTTCCCCTATAGTGCCTGGGAGGACGCTGCTGCCAAACCAACATAGCTAGCAACACAGTTGAGGAAATGCACACTGTATGTAAATACTTCTTTTTCTTCTAAACTAGTGATCTTTTTTTGAATTTTAAATGACAGGAACATGCAGGGTACATGCATAAAGCCCCGTTCAGACAGGAACTACATGCCTTTCTTCTTGAGTGAATGACACAGATTTCACTGGAAAGAAACATAATATCCTTTGCAAATTTTCTGTAAAGTGAAATACTGCGTCTGTGGTGGGCTGGCGCCATGCCCGGGGTTTGTGCCCTGCCTTGCACCCTGTGTTGGCTGGGATTGGCTCCAGCACACCCCCGTGGCCCTGTAGTTAGGAAATAGTGGGTTGGATAATGGATGGATGGATGGATGGATGGATGAAATACTGAGTTTCGTTACAAATTCTGTTTCATTCAAATTGTTTTGCTTAGCATAAATAGTGTGTCACACACATGTGCTTAGGAGGCAGCCAACAAGCCCTGAGGTGAGTGAAAGATCACAAGACCTAGGGACAATATATATATTAATGCCCCTCTCCTTTTTTCACCAGAGTTAACAAAGGAAAACAGTAAACAAATTCACTCATCAACAGTCCTGAATTCCCATAATGGCTCCTCTTCCACTGCATCATTTCCGCCTCTGACCCCTGAAGACAACGTCACTTCTGGACGGCTCCTGATGACGTGATTTCTGGATGATGACACTTCTGCCTACTTCAGTTCTGGTGACATCACTTCCAATCACCCCAGGTGACATTACTTCCTGTCACCTCATGATGATGTCACTTCCGGTCGCACTATCGTGATGTCATTTCCATCAGTACTTCCTTCTGGTTGCCGTTTTCCATTTAAATCCACCATCAACTGTATTATGCTGTCAAATGTTATGTTTTTGATCACTTTTTTTCAATAACTTTTTTGTCAAGATTACCGAACATTATATGGGGACCATTCTCCAACTCTTTATTTTGTCTTGTGTGAGAATTAATTTCCTACAAGTAATAAAGTGTCTGAAATTATAACCAGATCAGTTATGTCAAATGCCTAAACCTTTACCAGTTTTGAAACATCTCATTCTCAAGGTGGTAGAACTGCATCCTGGTGAAAATATAATCTCAGGAGTTTTGTTCAGTGTAAACTAGTAAAAATTAGATATTTTAAAGAAAGAAATGTCAGCTCTATGGATAAATTTCTTAAATAGGTTTTGTTCAACTTACAGAAGCAGAAAGACTTAAATGACTGCCAAGCACTAACAAAATTCTGGCTTGACAGTCCTGCCATCATGTTAACAGAGGGAGAAGGGATCCTTATAAATGATACTGATGTCTGGCTTTGTGTGCTTCTCTACTAACTGGCCATACAAGTTTACTGCCACTCTGTGCTACTCCTGTTATTGATTGTCAGCATTCCAGAACTTAATATTGCAATCATAGTTTTGGAACCTCTTATTCTCAGTTATGGACACTGGGCCCTCTTGCACTTTGTTTTTACAATAAATCCTCAAAGGTTGTGGATTCCATAACCTTCCATAAGGTTCACTTATCTACTTCTATAAAAGTTTTGTTACACCCATGGTCTACTTGTGCATTTTCATGGCCTTGTGAAACAGAAGAAATATACGGAAAAGCTTATCACGCAGCAGCGACACAAGCTCCACCAAGGGAAGTTGCGGTGTTGTCCTTGCAGTTTCTGTTGTGTTAACATGTCTTCATGTTCTGCTCATATTCCACATGTTCTCAGTGTTATACGCTGTTTTTTAACTCATGACAGTGAGGCATATGAAAGTGTTTTACCAAGCGTTCCTGAGCACAAATGTGTTGTAATGAGCCTGGTTGATTTTTGGTACATGAAATTACAGTGGTGTGAAAAACTATTTGCCCCCTTCCTGATTTCTTATTCTTTTGCATGTTTGTCACACAAAATGTTTCTGATCATCAAACACATTTAACCATTAGTCAAATATAACACAAGTAAACACAAAATGCAGTTTTTAAATGATGGTTTTTATTATTTAGGGAAAAAAAAAATCCAAACCTACACGGCCCTGTGTGAAAAAGTAATTGCTCCCTGAACCTAATAACTGGTTGGGCCACCCTTAGCAGCAATAACTGCAATCAAGCGTTTGCGATAACTTGCAATGAGTCTTTTACAGCGCTCTGGAGGAATTTTGGCCCACTCATCTTTGCAGAATTGTTGTAATTCAGCTTTATTTGAGGGTTTTCTAGCATGAACCGCCTTTTTAAGGTCATGCCATAGCATCTCAATTGGATTCAGGTCAGGACTTTGACTAGGCCACTCCAAAGTCTTCATTTTGTTTTTCTTCAGCCATTCAGAGGTGGATTTGCTGGTGTGTTTTGGGTCATTGTCCTGTTGCAGCACCTAAGATTGCTTCAGCTTGAGTTGACGAACAGATGGCCGGACATTCTCCTTCAGGATTTATTGGTAGACAGTAGAATTCATGGTTCCATCTATCACAGCAAGCCTTCCAGGTCCTGAAGCAGCAAAACAACCCCAGACCATCACACTATCACCACCATATTTTACTGTTGGTATGATGTTCTTTTTCTGAAATGCTGTGTTCCTTTTACGCCAGATGTAACGGGACATTTGCCTTCCAAAAAGTTCAACTTTTGTCTCATCAGTCCACAAGGTATTTTCCCAAAAGTCTTGGTAATCATTGAGATGTTTCTTAGCAAAATTTAGACGAGTCCTAATGTTCTTTTTGCTTAAGAGTGGTTTGCGTCTTGGAAATCTGCCATGCAGGCCATTTTTGCCCAGTCTCTTTCTTATAGTGGAGTCGTGAACACTGACCTTAATTGAGGCAGGAGAGGCCTGCAGTTCTTTAGACGTTGTCCTGGGGTCTTTTGTGACCTCTCGGATGAGTCGTCTTTGTGCTCTTGGGGTAATTTTGGTCGGCCGGCCACTCCTGGGAAGGTTAACCACTGTTCCATGTTTTTGCCATTTGTGGATAATGGCTCTCACTGTGGTTTGCTGGAGTCCCAAAGCTTTAGAAATGGCTTTATAACCTTTACCAGACTGATAGATCTAAATTACTTCTGTTCTCATTTGTTCCTGAATTTCTTTGGATCTTGGCATGATGTCTAGCTTTTGAGGTGCTCTTGGTCTACTTCTCTGTGTCAGGCAGCTCCTATTTAAGTGATTTCTTTATTGAAACAGGTGTGGCAGTAATCAGGCCTGGGGGTGGCTACAGAAATTGAACTCAGGTTTGATACACCACAGTTAGGTTATTTTTTAACAAGGGGGCAATTACTTTTTCACACATGACCATGTAGGTTTGGATTTGTTTTCTGCCTAAATAATAAAAACCATCATTTAAAAACTGCTTTTTGTGTTTACTTGTGTTATATTTGACTAATGGTTAAATGTGTTTGATGATCAGAAACATTTTGTGTGACAAACCTGCAAAAGAATAAGAAATCAGGAAGGGGGCAAATAGTTTTTCACACCACTGTATATGTTTATGGAAATGGGTAGCAAAAGTGCATAGTGAATAGGGGCAGCCATAACCTACCCCATGTTTCAGTATTTGCAGTTTTTCAGGAATGTATCCCCTACTGATAATGGGCTGTACTTGTATCATCTTATCATTATTCTGTTGATCATTTTGTGCTGATTGTGATTCTGTTGCGTCTGTTTTGTACTCACGGATTTGTTTTGCTGACTAATAACCATTGTTTCTCAACCATAGCTTCTGGACCCTGTTTTACCTTTCAGTCCACTAACAACCCACAGATAGTAATTGAAGGGTGTGTGAAATAATTACAATTGGAAGATCACAGGAGGTGCCCCCTTTGGTTAAAAGGATCTAGGTTTGGGTTTGGTAAAAGATAGGGCAAAGGTTTGGTTACTCGTGTTCGGGCTAGTTTTACAACATTTATTTTCCTGGTTTCCTCCACAACAGTATCCTGCCTTTCCTTATGTTGAGTACAACACTGACATCAGGGTATTGGATTATATCCCTAAAATTGCCACCTTTTTCTTCTGAGAAAACTTTTTGCATTAGGTCCTCTTGCTTTGAAGTCCTCATGCTTTTAAAAGCACATTGTCCCTTATCTCTGTATTCTTTTCCTTGATTTATTTTCTACTTTTTAACTGGAAGAGCTGCTAAATCTGCAGAGAAAATAAACAAAACATGGAATTAGAAGCAAGAAGAGTGGGATCTAAATATGACACTTCACTGACTGCAGGTGATATACAGTATAATCTCTGTGAATAAGTTATATAAGGTGAACTGCCTTAGAAAACAAACATAAAACCTTTCAGAATAAATTAACAGATTCAGAAGACAGCACAGCACAATGAAACATGTTATGGTTCTTGAAATTCATGAGGGGCTGCAATGTGGAAATCCTGTGAAATCTTGGCCACTGTCCTTCACAAAAATCTTGGCAGAATTCTTAACGAAAACTCAGAAACTGAAAGAGCAGATCTCCAAAAACATTTCTCATCAAATGTGAGATATTTTGGGAAAACGGTGCTATTCCATGCTAGAGAGAAGGGGTATTTTCATTTATATAATAACTTGAAAAGCATTTTGCCAGACGTTTCCTTATCTGAACTATCTTTCTGCAAGTTTTTGCACTATTCTATCACTCAGCTGTTTAACACTAGAACTCCTGAAGCCTACGAAAAAACTTGTAATCCCGGCCCACCTTAAATTACTTCTCACCTCTCCATCAGCGTCTTTCTTTTGTGTTGTAAATGTGTCGATCACTACAAGCAGCATGCAACCTGCTGAACCATCCTGTGGTAATGTGCCTTACTGGCATTACCAGTAATTAAATAACATTAGTTAAGTGTCCTCTGCATGATGTTGAGAAAGGCATTTGTTTGAGAAAAAAAGGTTAAAAAAGTATAAAGAAAGGAAACTTGCCTTTTTCCTTTTTATATAATGCAGACAGACGTCTTCACTGACCATATTAGCCCCTTTTGGGAAGTGTCGCGGTGGATCTCATGTAGACTGGAGAGACGGCCTTGCCATTGACCAGCCGGGGTGGCATTGTCGGTCCTCCACTATTGCATGTGTCTCCCGCAACCTCATAATGCTAAAGGAGTAAAAGAAAGTGTGAAACATCGTAGTATTGGTTTACCGCGGTTTAGAAAAGGGATCCCGTGTTTGTAGTTGTCTGGGCTGTAGCTCAGGGAAGGAGGAAAAAAAATTAAAACTGCCTACTTTCACTTTTAGGAGAAGCACAGTTCGTGTCTCAAAAGCCGGCACAGCTATGCGCGCGCCGGCTGCTCGGACCTTTATAGGGCTTGTACAGAGCAGGAGACGCCACTTTTTGCAGTCGCGTTCTTGTCATCGCGTGCCCGCGGAGGGATGACGTTGAACAGTTTAATTGGTCAGCGCAGGGTCATATATATATATATATACTAGCAAAATACCCGCGCTTCGCAGGGGCGAAGTATTGCCTTAAAATTTTTATTAAGAAGAAAATTAAACCTTTTTAAACTGAGGGATAATATACCAATAATTATTTGTTAAGGATCTCTTTGTATACCACATTGTGAGTTCGGCCCTCCGGTTGTAATATGACCAAGCTGTGCGCTAAGCTTACTCTTGAGCATGAGTTTCATGGTTTGGTTCAATTAAGACAGTATTTGCAGGACTTGTGTTGAAGAGACATTCGCCAACTGTCAAGCGTTGTAAGTATACAACCGGTTTCATCGATAACTTCACATCCAGCTTTTGAGAGTTTAAACATTCATAAACATCAAAGTGTCCACTACTGAAATTGTCACCTGTGAATCTAAGATGTTTAAGAGGCATTGGCGGTTGTGGAAAGGTGTAAAATATTTGGCCATTTCGGTACACTTGAAAGCAACAACTAAACAATTCAGCGGCAGCCATCAACTCACATGCAGATGCATAGGTGAAGGGCTTAAGAATTTAACTCTTATAGTGCTCCTGTACAGTATAATTATCACCTTGAACCTGTCCCAGTCATTCAATACATAAGACACAATGCTCCTCCCCATATCAAGAGTGAGACTGATATTGCCGTGCAATATGTAACAAAGAGAACGGAAAACGTAAGTGCCATCTCCGGGCATGGAAACCACTCAGTAAGTGACAGTTCTTTGATCGATGGTGATCACCTCAATAGACATGCTAATGGGGGTACGGTTGGAATGATAAAGGAAATGGGTACCTGAACAATGTAAAGTAAGTCTAAAATACCTACACAATAACTATAATCGTAATAAATAAACAATAAAACAGCGGAGAAGCCGGGGATTAAATAAAAAGGCTGTAGTTATCAGCAGGGAGACGTGAATCCCGTGGCGAAGCAAGGAAGGGAATGTAGAGACCGGAGCAACGGACGGACTTATATAGGCAGGCAGCCAACAACGTGGGAGGCGTTGGGATGGGGGACCCAATGCCGCCTCACACAGTTACCAAGCTGCAGGCTATGGACGTATATATGTATGTAAGTAGGATTCAGTTAGCGTTGGGAACCCCCGTACCAAATTTCTTGAAGATGGGCCCATAAGTAAAAATGATCATTGAAAAGTGCAATATGGCGGCTGACAGTGGCGTCATACCACCGAAATAAGTACGTACATTGGTTTCAGTTAGCGCAGGGAAGCCGCCTACCAAATTTCGTGAAGATGAGGCAATAAATAAGAAAGTTCGACCATTATGACCGTTACGCGTAGAATTTCTAAATGAAACCTTAACTTTTGTAAGTAATCTGTAAAGAATGAGCCTGCCAAATTTCAGCCTTCTACCTACACGGGAAGTTGGAGAATTAGTGATGAGTGAGTGAGTGAGTGAGTGAGTGAGTGAGTGAGTGAGTCAGTCAGTCAGTCAGTCAGTGATGGCTTTGCCTTTTATTAGTATAGATATATATCTGGATTAACTTTGGTGGAGGTATTTATTGGGTTGTGGTTATTGGTGCACTGTTTATTTTTGTATATACACTTTTTCTGTATTTTGAATATTTTTGTTACGGTGAATCCTGTATACACTGTTTGAAGGAGCAGCTACCTGACTTGGAGCGCTGTGGAGGAAGACAGCTTCATTTTGGTTTGTGTATGTATGGTTTTCACTAGTTTGTGTGTATTTTAGTTTTTCATTTGGGAATTCCAGGCAGCACTGTAATTACTGTATATAGTAATTTTTTTGATTTGATTACTGTTTTTGTGTGTCCTTTGCGGTATTGGGCTGTGTTTCAATATACTGTACAGTGATCCCTCGCTATATCGCGCTTCGACTTTTGCGGCTTCACTCTATCGCGGATTTTAAATGTAAGCACATCTAAATATATATCACGGATTTTTCGCTGGTTCGCAGATTTCTGCGGACAATGGGTCTTTAATTTATGGTACATGCTTCCTCAGTTTGTTTGCCCAGTTGATTTCATACGAAGGACACTATTGGCGGATGGCTTAGAAGCTACCCAATCAGAGCATGTATTACATATTAAATAAAACTCCTCAATGATATAAGATGTGCTTCCCGCACTGTGCTTGATTGTTTGCTTTTTTCTGTCTCTCTCACAGGGGTGTGAGCAGAGGGGCTGTTTGCACAGAGGCTGTTTGCCTAGAGGATACCTACGCTCCTCTACAAAATGCCGCTTTATCGCGGTGCTTCGGCATACTTAAAAGCACAAAAGCACATATTGATTTTTTGATTGTTTGCTTTACTCTCGCGCTCTCTCTCTCTGACATTCTCTGCCCCAGACGTTAACTTCTATGAAGAGGAAGATATGTTAGCATTCATTTAATTGTGAGAAAGAAATGTCATCTCCGTCTTGTCATGGAGCACAGTTTAAACTTTTGACTAATGGGTGTTATTTCATGTCTAGGAGGCTCTAATAATGTTAACAGTGTGGGAGAGTTTATAAGGGCTTAAAATATATAAAAATAACCATACAAACATATGGTTTCTACTTCGCGGATTTTCATCGCGATCGGGGAGGGATTACTGTATAGATTCCGCAGGACATTTTTAATGTTTTTCTTTTAATGCACCTGTAAATAAAATCTCATTTTATTTTTCAAAAAACCCAACCCTTTTTGTGTCCGTGTCTCCCTGTCTTACACCATCATCCTGGTCACGCTCGGTCCCACATACTAGACACCTAGATTGTAGGCTGGTGATCCTAATTCCCACTACACGGGATGTCACACATCCCCCCAGTGCTGCAGAAAGGGCATAAAGTTCTCCCAGCTGTTTATCTCAGTGTGAGGTGTCTGGAGTTGTAGAGGGTAAATAATATATTGTTATTCGGAACACATGCATTTTATTTATGTTCCATGTCTAAAGCGATCTGTGTAAATGTAGGATGAAAGGAAATGCAAGAAATGTTGAACAAATACCTAAAATAGATTTTTTTTTTTCATGTTATTGTACTAACGACAAAATGTTGAAATGGAGTGTATGATGTGTGAAGACTGAAGTCCAAATATCAAATAAACACTTTCACAAAAGGTACACGTATAACAAAACAAACAGCATTGTGAGATCAGGGGAGCGTGAACGTGACTAAAAGAATACAACTGAATAAAAAAAAAAAAAATTAATTTTTTTTACAAATACCATAAATTTACACCAGCTGTTACAGACTCAAGTCAAATGTATGTTTTTATTGTACAATAGTAACAATAAGATCAGCTCACTGCAGTAATTCTGGAGAGTGCCTGGATTCAGTTCCATAACCTCTTGCTTATCAGTCAGCAGTTCTTACTGCTGCACCACCCAAGCAGTCGTATCAGCATCATACCCCAACCTGATTTCTTTTTCTTTGGTTTTATTCTTGAATAAAATCACTCTTGTTTTGTTATACAGTAGGTGTACCTTTTGTGAAACTGTTTGTTTGATATTTTGACTTTAAATCGGATGTAAATTTATGCTGACTCTGTTAGTTAGGGTCAGATCAGAAGGGGTAGAGTGTGGAGAGCATGAACGTGACTGAGAGACTAAAACTGAAAAAAAGCTAACTTGTACAAATAGTGATGGGCAACCTCGATACTGAGATTTCAACACTGTGTTGAGCTTTCGAAGCACTGGAGCTCGAAGTGCTGCTTCGAGGCTTGTTTCAAATGCGCCCATCACGTGATTGTGAGGCACACTAGTGCAATGACGTCATTGATATCTGCACAGTCAGCAGTCGATTTGATCACTCACTGCTGAACTGCTTTGGCTCAAAGCATAAAAGTAGTTGTCCCTGCTAACGTGTTAAGGGGTGCTGATGCGAGTTCAAATCCTAATTGGGGTTCGCATATGTTAAAATAAGGATTTTGTATAAAACAGTTATGTAGTACTTGTCTGTAAGTTAGCAAATATATTTTGGAGACATTAAGAACGATTTACATGGGGCATCTCTTAGGGGGATCTTCGTGTCCACCTATAATCTGTAACAAATTGATGAGCATATTTTGCATAAGGTAGCACGTATTATAACAATCCAGAATCTATTCTACCCCATGTCGATCATATCAGAGAGGCTAAGAAACACTTCACTAAAGCCAATGTGGTCATTACACCAGTATATGTGCAAGACCCTCTTCATTAAACGTTTTTACTATTAAGCGATTCCCAGATCTTTAGCGGATTTGTATTATTGATTTCCAAAAAGCAATGTGAGTAAAAGCGTGTGCTGCATAACTAATCACAACTGTCTTTCAGCGCCATCAACAGTGTCTTCTGCAATTTAAGGAAAGCCTCGAGATTCCTGAGTTAATGAGACAAAAAGTTGTAAAAAAAACTTTGCGAATTCATCCAGAGGTGGACATAAAGATCACTCAAGTACTGATAAGAATGAACAGCTGGATAAGCACATCTGGAGCCAATCTTTCAAAAAAGCACCTGACTTTATCAGCAACATCCTTTCCTTGTGAATGCATCTTATCAAAGGCTGCGGTGGGGGGTAAATAAGTAATCTTCCGAACTGCAGCACAACAGAATAAATCATTGATGTAAATAGAATTATTGAAAGACTAAGCTTTTGTCGTTTCTGTATTCTTAAACCGTCTTCCAGTTACACAGTCCCCCGCAGTCACTTTCACATTTAACGTTCGCTGCTCCTTAACCTGTCTTGTTACCCAAAGCATCAACACTCAGTTTCATTCAAGGCTTTACTGTCCTTCCTTTCATAGACATAAAATAAGACACACATTTCCTATACATACATGTCCAATAATAATAGTAAACTGGCAGGAATGAGAAAAAACACAAGATGGGAATATTCATAACAAGAGCCTGGACATCAGGGTGAGGATGTGCCTTGTCACCCATTACGTGAGCTCGTCTGCCACCCCTCAGTTGCACTGGCACACGTTGCACTGGGAGCAAATGTTATGGAGAATACCGACAATGAACACCTTCAGAAGTGGAATAAATCAACTGTATAAGTAGAACATTTCAGATAAACTATGAATTTTGTGAATCATAAACAATGCAACGTAACTATTATATGTGTTGTTTCTTTTTTATTTATTCCCACCAAACGTTACAGATCTACATGGGAAATGAACATGGGTAATATGTTTATAATCATTTTCATTAAAATACACTGTCAAAATACTTTATATTAATGAGCAAATTGAGACACATTGGCCTTTAGGAAATATCTAAAAGCGTGTGCGCTGTCATTTAGGACAGAATGCCTGACAAGTCTGCCATAGTAAGTTCAATTAAAAAGTTTGCTTATACAGAATATAAAACAGAATCTCAATGATGCAGGACTCGCGAGTAGTAACGAATAATATGTGACACTGAGATATTATAATTCCTAATAACGGGAACAAGTAAAAACTATGACTTCCAAAAACGGACACTGTAAACATAGGCATTTCAATAAATAATTTAGGAGGCTTGTGTGTGCATTTCAATATCGATTTAAGAACTAGATAGGCCACCTGTTGTACTATAAATGGTAGCTCAAGCAGCACTTAACAGTAAATAGTCTAACAGGACAATAACTGACTGAAACGAAGATGCTGCGCAGCAACAATAAATGTTCACACTGTCATTCTGTATGTTTAGAAGGCGTTGATTGGCTGAAACTGTTTATAGCGAATTGCCCTAAGTTGGAAGTGCCGTATAGCAATCAGAAATGAAAAGAGACATTTAGGCATGCTGGACAGTAGTTTGTTTATCTACAATACAAATTCAGTATGACACCAGGGTCTCCAAACACACAAATATGAAGCTTATTACGTTTTACAGTGAAACTCTTTACATACACAATATAATTAGGGACTATGGCACCCCAACCTTCCCTCGATAGCTCGATTAATTCTCTATCCGTCCAAGTTCGAAATTTTTGTTAAATGGGGGAATTGAAAAAAAAATCTTTCACAAGAGGAGGATCAACGACGTGAACCTCTGGTGTTTTTACTGAGAGACAGTTGCAATAGCATTGAGCCACCTAATCAGCATAATTAATGAGCTCTGCACAACTGAGCTACTACTACTGTTCTTACTGTGGCGAATGTAGAAATATGTTGTTTGACATATGCACGTTAAATTGGTTTAATTGACACAAGAGTATCATTGTTGCATTCTCTTAAAGAAGTCAAAAAAATTATATTTATAGATATATACTATATGACATATGGTTTTGAAGAAAATTGAGCGTTGCTTAAAAAGGTTGCACAATTTACCTAATTTTTATATATATTTATAAATATATATATATATATATATATATATATAAAGTTGATATATGACAATATATCTTTGACACTATGTATCAGACAAATGAAATCACAGCAATCCACAATAACAATAATGAATTCTTAGCAACTATCTGAATTGTAGTTTCAGACCGTCACTTAACTATATGAACTGAAGTGTGTAATGTCATTACGAATTACAAAATATAACTAGAGAGTTAAGTTAATCTATGATTTAAGGATTTCACCTTTTCTTTCTTAAATGTGATCACTTATATCATGGCAAAGTACAGGGATAAACCTTTATTTTCCGTCTGCTCCATTTTAATTAAGTCAGAACAAAGAAAACATTTAAGGCTATTAAATGTGATCTCAAGAAAAGATGAGGGTTAATTATAATACTAATAACAGGAGCAATTATAATGATACAGTGCAAAAGTAAATATTCATTGAAAGAGCCGGGGATCCAAGAGTGAGGCGTCTTATTTTGTTTAACTCTTGCTATCGTATAGTACATTCTGCCTGTCGACATTAGTTATATATATATTTTTTTAGACATCAGACACTAGAAGCTGCTGACGAACCCTTCTCTTCGTTGCCAGTCTGTAGCAGCGAAAAAGTAAAATCAATAAGAGTTTTAACAGACGTCATTGAAGTGGATCATGAGTTTGTGTAACGTTAATGAAAATGGCCAGTAGGTGTCACTAGAGAGGTGAGCGTGAAATGCTTCGTAGCTTTGATACAATTTCCGACACAATTGCTTCAAACGTTTTTATGCCTCTTGAGGCTTCACTCCGCCCATCACTACTTACAAGTACCATTAATTTACACCTGATCTGAAGCTGTTATGTAGTTTTCAGATAATATTGCATTAGTGCGATGATGTTTGCTGATTAGTACTATTCAGGTCATAAAATTATTTCTTCAAAATGTCAAATATATTTGTCTCTTACTGTTTTTTCCTGGTGTTGCGTTGACATCATGGACCAGAAGGCGTGAGCTTATTCAGTGCAAACAGGAACACGCAGGTGGCTGGTTGCTGTGTGCTACAACAAGCTTGACCTGGCAGTGATAAAAGCACATGTGTTGAACAAGACATGCACAGGTCCACTGAGAAAAGAAGAGTGTTCTTTGCTAACCATGCAGAGGAACTTCGCCATCATTTCTTACAAGAAAAGGCGATGGAAAAAGAAGAGGAGGATGCAACATCAACAAGCTTCTGTTCCAAGACTGCCGCTTCCCCCAAGAAAGCAAACTCAGTCAGTCTCAGGCACCCCTTCAGTGTAATAGGAACCACAGCACAGAGAGAAGTGTGTACATTGCAACAGGTACACATGTCGTAAATGTAGGAAGGACGGTCCTTGGGTGTGTGGGAACTGTTAACTTTTGAATTTGATGATTGCATATAGCACAGGACTATTCTTTCCTCTACATGTCCTGGAGTACAAAAGAAACACTATCAGACACCAAAATTTGGAGATTGGGCAAGATCAGAAAAAAAAAACCGCGATGACTGACTACAACCACAAGAAGGTATGCAAATAAATATGAATAATATGAATAATGTACTATAATATGTACTATGCAGTCAAAAAATGAATTATTCCAAATATCATATACCTGTATACCTATGACTCTGTTTTTTTGTTAGTGCGGCTTTGCCATTATGGACCATAAGGTGCATACTAATTCAGCGTGAGCAGGAAAACTAAATAAATCTGAATAAAAAAAATTCAAGTGACAATGAGATACCAAGAAGGCAGATTCAATTATCGGTATACAGCATCAAGCACACGCTGCCTCAGCCATACTGTCTATTTGAACTGCTCTCATACGGCAAACGCTTCAGAGCCTTTCCTGTAGGGACATCGCAGTTCGAAACAGCTTCATTCCAAGAACTGTAAACGCACTCAATCAGTCCATCAAGTGCTCCTTGTAGAACGCTTTGTACTTATAACTACAATTACCTCACTGTAAACTTGCGATACGGTTATAATATTGCATAACCTGAGCCACTTTATAAAGTGCATATTTACATATGATGATGATATCATTTTTAAGATTAAATGCAGCAATATATGTTTATTACATTATACAGTGTAAAAGGAATTCACTCGACACACTTAAAAAGGTTTGGGGCAGCCACTGTATATTTTTCCTGGCTTGAAAAGAGTCTTTGTTAAATACAGAGATGTTCTCTATACCGAGTCCAAAACAGAACTGATGATGGTTTGACAAGATGGCGACTTTAAGGGATAAGACAGGAAGTGATGTAAGGGGACCGGAAGTGATGTTCTTCATTAGTCAGCCGTAATTAGAAGTGATATTCTTCTAGGCACCGGAACCGGAAGTGATATTCTTCTGGGTGCCGGAACCAGAAGTGATATCATCTGTTTTAAATCAGACAGGTTTTCCCGCTGCTGGTCTATAGAGATAACAGGAGAAGGTTTTGTGCATCCTGCCACCCCCTGGCCTGGTGTGGAATTACCTTTGCTTGGTCCATACAACATCTTCCTAGTCACCAACAGATAAAATGTTAACATCATTTAAATAATCTATATTGTTAATAATTAAACATGTGAGGACACGGTGTCACAGCGATAACTAGTTCAGGGATTGTTCCTGCCTCGCGCTGTATTCTAGCTGGTGTTGGCGCGACACTGGAAGGATAGATGGATGGAATAATTAAACATGTACTATGAAGATATTTCAATGTTCCTTAAATGTTTTGAAGAATCTGCGTTCCAAGCTTACAGATGGCTTAACATCTATTATGGAGCTGATTGTGTGGCGATTGGTTACTTGGAAAAAGAAAAGGAAGGAAAGGAATTGGAGGTTATTACGTTTGAAAGAGACAGTACTGCTGCAATAAATTATTTCATCAAAGGTAGCGCACAGTGCAGCAAGCATCTTGCGGGCAGGAAAAATCTCTGGACAGGGCTTCAGCTCGTCACTATCACTGTGCCACCATGTTTCCATGTTTAATAACATGCTTTAAATCCTATCATCATGAAAATGATATCAAGTATACATCTCAGTACTTTAATTATTCAGAGAGCTGTAATATTACGAATGTAATGGATTCTGTGTCCAGTCAGAGGAAGAGAAAGCCCATTTAAGAAGCACGTAGTGATTCACACACATAGAGCACATAGAAGAACATATACAAAACAAAACATTTAATGTGCTACTTTAGCTACGATGGTATTTGAGAAACTAGTAAATTAAATGATTTAAAGATGAAGTTTGTGATGTTCTGCTTTAATGACAAAATAAACAATGTGATTATAGTTGAAATTTCGAGATTAAAGTTGACATTTTGAGCTTTTTTTCACTATATCCCAATTTTTTTTTCTCTGTACCCTAATAAACTTCATATGACGCTCAGATGGTGGGTTACGACTCGCCTTTTCACGGCGCCTTTGATATCTGACAACTTTTTTTTATTTCAGGCACTGTGCAACTTTGTGATCTTGAGCTTCCAAGTTTCTCCAACACGCTATGTCACTCAATCAACTTCCTTTTGCTGTTTATGTCACTGCTTAAACCTACAAATAGTATGTTTTTTCTTGCCTCCACTTGGTATATGCTGAAATTCTTCTATTTTCCCCCATGCGTTTGCCACTGTCTTTTCACAGAATGCTGAGCTTAAGGGCTATTTATAATGATTTGCATATTCAAGGAGGCGTAGTTCTGGAAGGAGTTTGGGTGGGGCAGCAGGCGCATGCACGTGCGTTACTTTTCACGCTGACCGGGATTTATGGAGCTGAAGAACGTGGAAGTTGGCAAACGCACAGATTTATGCATCTGGATTTTTTTGTGCGTATGCACATTTCCAATTTTGTCCTTACACCATGTTTTAGTGTGAATTCTACGCACGGCGTTATGCATGAGGCCCCAGATCAGTAAGGGGCATACAGGTTCATTCAATCAGTTAGTGTACTGCAACAGTCATAGTCACACAGCCAGAGTGAGCCATTCAATGGGAGGATCTTGGTATCATCTACCAAGTCAGTCATTGTCACGTTGTCATCATGACCATTTTGCTGAAATAGCTTACTGATAGGCTATTTCCCAAAGACAGCATCCATTTAAGTGAAGTTAAGATAAAAACTCCAGACTGTTGTGCAATGCTGTATAAAATGCAGCACGCGCTTTAATGTCATTGAACAAATAAGTTTGTTCAGAGACCAAGACAAGGACAAAAATCTAGTTCATTCATTGCACCTCACTAATGGGAAAGACACCAGACACACTGGGAGACTTATAGTGATGGATGAAAGGAGACAATCATCACATTAGTTCAAAATTACATGATACTGAAGAAATTCCAGGAAAGACTGGGTGGCTAGTTGGACTAGGTCACCAGAACTGTAACTGTGTCTGATACTCAGTATCACCACGAAAACCTCACCTTCCTCACCTATGATGTTTATTTACTATAATAATGTATCAGACTGGAGTTCTTGTTTTCCTCTGTTGTGTTGTCAACAGACCATAACTCAAATATAATTTTTATAGACCTACAATGTCATGATGTGTTTATGTTAATGAATTTGAAGTTCCTCTACTTTAACTGTGTACATTTAAACTAATTTCCAGTTTTATGTTTGTTCATCATGTAATTTGTATTACAGTTGTGGGTTTATGATAGTGATCTAAGTCTCTATTCAGTGAAAAGCAAAAATAAATAGTTTTGTCCTGACATTTCACTTCACATTTCCAGAGTCATGTCTTCCCAAAGAAGAAGAATTAAGAATGTTCTGAGTGTGCATCTTAACAGATAAATCTCGCTACTAAACACCAACATCAAAATCTCGGTGAAATTATTAGCTAAATAAATAGAGAATGTGCTCTCCTACTATATGAAGAACAATCTGGATTTATAAAGATGGATGGGTATAATTTAGTATAATATCAAATAATACAGTCACTGATCTTGCTGAGGTCCTATTGCATCTGGACACTTAAAAATGTTTCATAGAGTTTAATGGAGATATCTCTGTAAAACACAAATTAGGGTTCAGATCCCTTAGATTTGTTTGGATCAGATTATTATACTCTACTCCAGATGTTTCTATTCATGTAAACAGTATTATTTCTAACTATTATATACTTAAATGCAGAACCTGACAGGGCTATCCATTATCAACAATTATTTTTGCATTTACTGTTGAACCCCTGGCTATCTATCTCTGAAAACAGTCAGAGACTATGGAGGAGCATTATAAGGGAAAGGTAACTTGCTGTGCTGATGACATGGCATTCTGTATCACTGATTTCTACTGATTATTAACACTCATGTTATGTCCAACTTTTACAGGATCTCTGGGTTCAAAATCAGCTTGATTGAGATTAGGGAATCCATTCCTGGACGGGTTTATCCATTCCCGGTAATTTGGGATTCCTGCATGTCATTCCCGGGAATCCCAGGCGACCGGGGATGACACAGTGCAGGGGCATCTCACATGTGAATGGTTTTAGAAAGACACTTATTTTTAATAAAACTACTGCAATATGTTGACACCACTAAAAGACTAGCCTTATTTACAAGCAGTTCATGCTGTCATATAAGTACATGTATCTAGTTCAAGGGTGCCCACACTTTTTCGGCTTGCCAGCTACTTTTAAAATGACCAGGTCAAAACGATCTACCTACATTAAAATTATATATATATATATATATATATATATATATATATATATATATATATATATATATATATATATATATATATATATATATATTGCATAGTTTTACTGTCAAATAAGCAAAGAGTACGCGGCACGTGTTTTGCCTTTTACATTGTGCCACAGCATGTGGTTCGTTTATTTGACAGCATGTAGATCGGGGTAATTACATTTGTGGCATGCGTAGTCTGAATCACAATCTGATTGTATGGGTGGTTACCTACCAGGTAAAGTTTGTGTCGGCAAACATCCGCCACGCTGCCCTCTTCAGTTGCGAGAAGCAGATCATAGAATGTTGCAAAGTTTTACTGTCAAATAATGCAAAGAGTACGCGACACGTGTTTCGCCCTAATTCTGGGCTCATCAGGCGTACACACTCACTGCACGTTAGCGTCAGAGGTGAAGCCACTGCGTGTGGTTCATTTATTTGACAGCATGTAGATCGGGGTAATTACATTCATGGCATTCGTAGTCTGAATCACAATATGATTGTATGGGTGCATGTGGGATGACCAGTGTGTTAGAAGAAAAGAGATCTCAGACTGGCCGCCCTGTATGTCAATCAAGTGGCAAATGCCATAGGGAGGATATATGATAGACTAACGTTTAAAAAAAATTTTTTTGAATGCAACTACCTGATCAGATACTGATACACTTGTTCTAAACAACACCCGCGCTTTGCGTTGCTCTGAAACCTCGCCATTTCAGCTTTTACTGATGCTTTCAGCTTCTTGTCATCATTCTGTGTAAGCAAGTTTCGTGGCACAGATAATGCGGATGCAACAGACTGATGCATTGCAATTTCAAGTTGCTGTTCAAAGCTGTTGTCTGACAGATGTCAATGAAGTCTGCCCTGTCCTGGCATTCGTGAGCTGCCCCTGTGCTCAGTCTTAGTGGGAGCCCGGGAGACTGACAACTGCTGCTGGTTGACTGAATCAATCTGAAAAACACTACACTGTGGGCCAAAAAACCGTGTCACTTAATTATTTTCAACTATAACTCTGTTATTTCTTGATCGATTTTTACGCTTTTACACGCTATATATGCGAGCGTGGCCTTTCCCGAGAATTACAGCAGTTTCATTCCCGGGAATGCGGGAATGAAAAATGTCCGGGAACCCCGGGCTCTCGATTGGATGGATTCCCTAATTGAGATTCATTTCCTTAGTGCTTTTCCTACTAAATACCCTAAATCGATAAGTTCAGATATTTAGGAACTACAGTTACAAGAACAAAACATTAACTGGTGGTCATCTTTTCATCTCATATCAGCTGAAAAAAGTAATATTGTTAAAATAAATATACTCCCAAAGCTCTAGTGTCTCAAAATATCCATAAATATATAGCCATTGAAAAGAAACATTGATAAGACTCCTTTCAGCATGCCTTACTCTGCAGTTTAGTAATTACTAATTATCACAAATTTATTAGTAAACTGGTAGTGTATCATTTGCTCAAAATATGGTACCAATGACAGAGATGCTGTTCTCGGTCACTCTATTGCTCAGTAATCATAGATTCCGCACTTCATTAACCTAAACAGAATTTAATTAATGGAAGTTACTAGACATCTAGACCTTTAGAGACCTCTGTATTGACAATGTGCCCACATCCTTTGAACAACTACTGCATGCTTCAAGTATAATCTTCTACTAAGACTCCACCTTTTCTGTGAACAAATCAGAGACTAGCTGGGTTGCCTAATCTTCCATGAATGTTTCTGCTTGAATTGATGCTAGCTATTAATGATGAAGATGTCGATACTCTTTTGGCAGACCGCTAGATGATCACAGACAGTGAGTAGCAAGTGATCTCAGAGTTAAAATTTCACATAAGGAAAACGATTCAACCATTTTATGAGACACACTTTTTTTCAATCTGTGCAAAGAATGGTGTGATGAAGCTACATATTGTAAATTGCATACATTTCTCTTGACAATAATTATGTAAACTAGGGGGCTTTGCCCCCTGCTCACTTCGTTAACCAACCCCCAGCCGGCACTACACACCAGCCACTTTACGTCTCGTTTATGTGGATTTCACTTTCACCAAACAACAAATCTTTTAATTCTCGCGGATACACCTCTTCATTGGGGAGAAACACTACTTTTCCCTGATGGCAACACAAATTAGATCCGACTTAAAATTTTAATCCGAACAATATATTCAATCTCTTTTCACGGTTCTATTATTTCACTGTGTAATAATTTCCATTTGTTTACGCTAATACAAACTTACTATCATTTTTTTGAGACTTTCTGATTTTAGTACTTTCATTATCTCTAACCTTCTCTGCATGTGTAATCGCACCAATGTTTTTTAACTTCTTTACAACATTCTACTTTGTCATCTACTCTTTGTCTTCTGTTTTCAGCCTCCAGGCATGGTTAAATCTCTTGGCACAAAGTCTCATCTTGCAGAACTTGAAAGTATCTCTCAGAAAAAGTCACGTCTTGTCCCAGGCTAAAAAGTCTCTTCTTGTCCCAGGATTTTTTTTTATATAATAGAGAGACTGGAACAGGGTCCACTGTGCAAATGATGGCATCAAGCTCTGACATCGCTAGGTCATTTTTTTAATGCATCGTGCTTAGATTTTGGTGAAGCATACTTACTCCTTTTTTAGATAGTGCTTGATTTACAATTACTCGGCATCCATTACAAGCATTATCCATCCATCCATTATCCAACCAGCTATATCCTAACTACTATTGTAAAATAATATTATGCAACAGGAGAAGATATATTGTGGTTTTTCACACTACATTGTTTGCACAATATCTTACCTTACCTAAATACAGTGGAAGAATTCTAATCCATCCTCCAAAACTAAATGGAAAGGAACAAACTATATTATTTAAAACTAGATGAAATCTTTTTTTTTTTTTTAAATTAGGTTTAGATCAAATGTTTGTTTGAATTCTGAAATTGGCTCACCATGCCCGTGCTCAATATTCTTCTTTTCTTTTAATATTTCTTTCTGCCAGTAGATGGTGGTACTGATCCTCTTGCATTTCATCAAGGGGTTTTATGCTTGAAAAGTCAGCAGCAATTTGTTGTGTTTAAATTGAAATTTTCTGAATTACCACACATCACCTTTCCCAATAAATTCATGGTCTGTGTTACAGAGCAAAAGCAAGATGGATGTTTATTTACTGCTTGAAATGGACAAATGCCAATTCAACATAAGCTTTTTTTTTTTTTACAAAAATCAAAAGCAAGTAAGCACATAAATCACAATGTACAGCAGGATGTGATATGAATACAACAGAGATGCATGTTGGGACAAAATTACGTAGCAGAGGGATGCATTTTGCTGGCCTGATTTATGCCCAACAAATCCCCAAAAGTTTACAGAAGTGGATTAGCACAATCACCCATTCTGAACCCTTGGGTGAACAGCAAATTTTAAGCTTCCAAACTTGTTTTTTCCTCCCACAGGAAAAGATAAAGTGATTGCAACAGAAGGCAAATAAAGGTAAAAGAAGAGGGTTAAAAGAAAGTTTGTTTTAATTTAGAAGGAAGAAAGCACATGAATTAAATTACCCTCTATGATCACGTGAAATTATCCTTATATAACTAGATTTCATTTTTAAATTACTAATTAAGGAATCCATTCAAGGTGTACTTATGAACAGTTGAAGAAAAATGTTTGCAGATACACATGGAGAAAAAGAAAATCCAGAAATTCTTAAAAAATTTAACAATCCATGCTTAGCCCAGATAAAAGTGAAACTGGAAACTGTTTCAGATAACGTTCCAAAGGCTGAGGCTCAAAGTCATGTTTCTTGTCTGTTTTGTCCATTTTTGTGCCATTCATCTCTGTTAATGTTTCTTTTGCTTATTTATGCGCATTATTCTTTATTTTTGTCTGTGATTATAAAATGCCTTGGTTATATCCCACATGTTTTGTGGGTTGTCTCTTCAAGAGAAGGGACCACCTGCCAATCATAGCCAGGAACTGCCCAATTAATTGGAGGGTCTTCCATAGATCATGGTGGTTCATTTCCATTGTGCTAGGGAGTGGAGTGTTTCCTTGCGTTTTGCTTTGCTTTGTGCTTATTGTGATTTCTGGAATTTTTTCATCTGTGTTCTGTTTTTTGATTTTGTATGGGATTCTGCCTTGGGACTGTGCTTGATGTGGATTGCCGTGCCTTCCCAGGCAATTCCTGTTGTGCTCTATGGAGTTTCTTGTAATACAGAGCATTTTGCTCAAATAAATCTTGAATTGAAATCACACACCTTAGAGACAAAATTGTGAAATATCATATTCATGATTATTTATTTATTTATTTTATTTATGTTTTCTTAATTTGTGCAATATTTAAAAGTTTTTGCGCATGCTGACAACGTGTGTAAGATATTAGATGTGGTTTTTAACAGTATAGTTTTGAGTATCGTTTCAGGTAGTTTAACACAATCTCATTGTATGTGTTATGTAATGACAATAAAGGAATGTTATCTTATCTTATCCTACCTTATCTTCTCTTTGTCTTATCCTATTTTATCTTATCTTGTCTGGGCTTATCTTATATTTTCTTCTCTTGTCTTATCTTATTCCCCCCAATCCCCCAACCACTCCACACAACAATTTATCTTATCTTATTTTATTTTTATCTTTCCTTGCCTTATCTTATCTTTTCTTACCTTATCTTTCCTTATCTTCCCTTGTCTTGTCTTATTCCATTTGTTTCTAGCCTGGGTTTCAAAGATAATTGCCCTCTAGGGCAAGCATTTATGGGGCTTATGTGCTTTTCGGGCTCCCAGTTTATGACATCCATCTTCACTGAAAAAGTCAGAGTACAAATTTTGGCCAAATCAGTTGTGCGTAGTACAGTCATAAAAGATTTACAGATATAATTATATTAAGACAGGGTATTAAAGGTTTCAGGTGAAGCCTTCGAAGGATAAATATGGAAACTGAATACATTTTCTCCCATCAATACAGTTAGGCGCTAATGTTTCAGGAAGGAAAATCATAAGTGTGTGCAACACAGAGACAAATAGATGAAACTCAACCACCAATCAAAGTGCTCCAACTATAAGAAATCGACTATCAGAATAAAGAAATCAAATTTTGTATAACCTGCCCACTGATGGCATAGATTTAATTCTTCCTTTTGAGAAGCTAAAAAGAGTCTGAGTAACGTACTCCTGTCCCCGAGACAACAGTCCTGTTATTTGGAAAATATATGAAGGAATTAAAAATGTAAAGTGCAAAGAAGAAGAACTGAAAAGCAAAAAAGAAGGTTAGAAGAAATCATGGAGACGAAAAAACAACTTTTCAAACAAAATAACAGTTTTTCAATCTTAGAAGTATAAAAAATAAGAACAGAAGAGACTGAATAGACAGAGTATATAGATACTTTCAGTCAATCAAAGCAGATGTGCAGCAATACAGAATCCATTCTAAGGAAATATATAAACATTATGAAAAAAGATGGGAAGAAGGAAACCCCAGGTGAGTAACAAATGATGTTAGCATAGCAGGCAAGTGTTCTCTGTGTCCCGCTACATGGTGCTAGGATAAACTTTTGCCACTTACAAACTTGAACTGGGCTTAAAAGATTCCAGAATGTTGGGTGCGTGGAGATTAAAATAGAAATACTGTTGAACTCATTCATGGTAATTGTCACAGCCTGAGTGTAGTACACAAATACAAATTTACAATGTCAGCAGCACTGGACACAAACAACTGTGGACATGACTATCAGAGACAGCACTCACTTTACTTAACTGGAAGCTGTATGCTTTTGAAGTTGCACTGTCAGAGGGACAGAGTCATAAATTAAAGAGTGAGTGGGAGCAAGAGGTGGCGACAGACATGTATTTAAAAGGGGCTTGCCTGGTGTGTGGCATGGGAACAGTTATAGTAAGTGCCAAAACTTTTGTGAAAGCTTCCTTTCATTTGCATTGGAGTGCAAAGCTTGTGATCAGTATTGTTATAAAGAAAATCATTTAAAGGCAGTTTAAAAGTCCAGCTAATTGATATTTTTAAAATACCTTGATGAGTTGTGAAGAGTTATCTTGAATGAATAATCATACATTTGAACAACAAACAATCAACATCTTGTTTGGTCATCACACTTGACCAGCAAAAATGGCTACTCACATGAAGGGTACATGTTTTAGTGTTTTTTTTACCAGACACTATTGTCCTCTATTTACTATGCAGTATACTGATTTCCATCCATCCATTATCCAACCCGCTATATCCTAACTACAGGGTCACGGGGGTCTGCTGGAGCCAATCCCAGCCAACACAGGGCACAAGGCAGGAAACAAACCCCAGGCAGGGTGCCAGCCCACCGCAAACACTATAAATCAGTAGACAGTTTGTGGTTGGCAATTGGTGTGGTGTGAGTGTCACTTTGGTTATTGCTACACACATGATGACGTATTCCATTAGGAGTGCAGTATACATCTGTAATGTCATTGGAAAATAAAGAGTCTAATTCTGAAGCCCAGGAACATGTGCTAGTATATAACTAGGCATATCAATCAATCAATCAACATTTATTTATATAGCACATATTCATACAAAAAAATGTAGCTCAAAGTGCTTTACAAAATGAATAGAAAAATAGAAGACACAATAAAAAATAAACATAAGTCAACATTAATTGACATAGAATAAGAGTAAGGTCCGATGGCCAGGGTGGACAGAAAAAACAAAAAAAAACTCCAAGAGCTGGAGAAAAAAAATAAAATCTGTGGGGATTCCAGACCAAGAGACCGCCCAGTCCCCTCTGGGCAATCTACCTAACATAAGTCAAACAGTCCTCTTTGTATTTAGGGTTTTCATGGAAGGACCTGATGATGATGGTCACGTAGACTTCTGGCTTTCAGTCCATCAATGTTGGTGCATTGAGTAGGTGGTGGTGGCGCAGGCCGCCACCACAAAGAAACCGGAAAAAGAAACAGAAGAGGCATAGTTACACACGTACACACTCTCACTTATACCAGTCAACTCACACAAATACAAACACTATGACTAAGCTAGAAATTAAATCAGGGCCCATACCAAAATATCATCTATAAAAGCAAACAGATAATCTATATAGTAGATTTCTGTTTCTGTATTGGTCATAACATTGTCTTTGTTCATTCATAGATCTCTTTCTCTTGTGGTAGAAGAAAAAAACAAATGTACTGACACTGCCACCATCTGTTAGAAAAAAAAATTCATTATCATTATTATCATTATTATAAAAAAGTGGCATTTAAAAAATTAACTGGCAAGAATAAGATTCTTTAGTAAAGAGAGAAAATAATCAACCTTGTGAAATGAGCATCAGTGAAATTTCCCACAGTAAGTCCATGCGAATTATCATATTGGGTTTTACAAGAAGTGATTTCCTACAGTATCTGTCGATTTGCTATTTTGAATTTGCAAAAGAATGCTTACAAATGAATGCTTCAATGATGACAATGAGGTTAATAAAACAATTGAATTATGACAGCTAGAGGTGTACCCAACTGTTTAGCCAGGGAAAGACATGTAAACAATTTCTAAGAAGGACAAGTGTCAAAATACAGCAAGAACGTAAATCCCTTCACTATACTTACTGAACAGTTCACTTAAGCAAAGTGGTTGTTATCTCAGTAGGACAGAAGGAGGACCAAAAACGAGCAGGAAATGGAACCAGTTAGTGTGAGAAGTGTGAAAACTCTAATTTCCATAGCATTAGGTGTAAGTGGCCATATGACACTATGGAAGTACCGCATTAAACGTAAGACTTATAGATCAAAAGCAGTGTCCTGTGGGATGATGTTATAAGAAAAACTTCTGCAACAGAATGAATATTTTGTATTTGTATTTTATGTGTTGCCATCAGGAACAAAAAGGTTATATCTTCCAGAAAGGTATCGATGCCGCATATCATGTTTTTAGAAAACGTTGTGATCTGAGACCAAAAGGGAAAGCAAAAATTGCTAAAGCACCTCACCTTAATAAAGCTTTAACGATTAAATAAACTCATTTAATTCATAAAAGAACTAAAAATACATGAACCTGAATACAAAATCCAAACAGTCAAAACACTGAAATTAACCAACCAAAAAGTCCACAAGCGCTAAATTTAAGAGTCAAACGTCACAAAAGATCCAAAAGTGTTGAGGGTCAAATGACCACAAACCTTCTAAAAAAAGGAACACCTAAGTATATAAAGACAAAAGTAACCAATGCCACAGCAAAGAAGCTGTGGCAGTTGATTGGTTTAAATATCCCACAGGAAATTACATCTCAAACAACCAGAGCACCTGACTGCATTGACCTAATTGGAGGCTCATGCCCCAAGAGACATGTAGTGAAAAGAGATCATGAGAAAGCAAAACCCACAATTAAGTATTAATTAATTAATTAAATTTATATAGTGCTTTTCTAAACTACATAAAGTGATTTACAAAGACAGTGGAGAGCCACTTAAACCACCACCAATGTGTATCAGCACTTGGATGATGCAATGACAGACATTTTTAATCCACACATTAGCTTTTAGATGGTGTAGGGGTAAGAGAGATAGCCAGTAAGGGACAAAGGATGATTAGGAAGTCAGAATGACCAGGCTGTGGTTGACAATATAGCTAGGATATGAGGAAATACCCTACTCTTAGGGAACTTTTATGACCATAGGGTGTCAGGACCTTAGTTTTCCATCTCATCCAAAGGTTGGAGCTACATTTTTGCAGCACAGTGTCCCCATCACTAGACTGGGGCATTGGGATACACACATTGACCACAGGGTAAGCACCCCATGATAGCCTCACTAACATCCCTTCCAGCTGCGTCCTCAGATTTTTCCTATGTGATTTCCCATCCAGCTGCTGTCCAAGTCCAGGTTCTGAAATGCAGATGGTATGGCTGGTAAAAACAGAAGATAAAGAAACCAATGCAAGGGCGAAAGAGGGAAATATGCAAGCACAGAATAATGTAAATATGGTGCAAGGAACACCATAAATCCCAACAGTATGGGCGAAAATACAATTTCTGAGGCTCTTTGGCTGGCACATGAATATTTAGAAAGAAGAATAAAAACATCCCAAGAATGCAAAAGATAAAGATGGGTCATGTTCTATTAAAAACTTAACAAACATTACTAAAGACACTGTGCCTGGAACAGTGATAGCTGGGAAGAATATGGAAGAGACTGTATTTGGTAGGAATTCTACATGACTTTAAACAGAGAAATGGGGAAAAAAGAATGGTGCATGGAAGCTCAGGGTCATTGATTTGGATAGAGCACATGATGCCACCTGATAAAGGCACAAACAGGAAGGAGAGGCCTCCATTTTAATTTTAACTGTGAGTGCTTTCTGATTATGCCTGGTATATCTACTTAATATTGCAATAGGAAATTGGGTATTGCAAAACAAACGGAAATGGAAAGAGAGGTCTGGAAATTTCTGTCTTAGGATCCACTGGGGTGAATCTCCTGGGGTCTCATGCATAACGCTGTGCGTAGAATTCACACTAAAACATGACATAAGGACAAAAGTGGAAATATTCATACGCACAAAAAAATCCAGATACATAAATCTGTGTGAACGTCAACTTCCATCTTCTTCCGCTCCATAAATACAGCGTGAAATGTAACACATGTGCACGTGTCTGCCGCCACTCCCAAACAAATCAATATAAATAGCCCTTAAGCTCAGCATTCTGTGAAAAGGCAATGGCAAAAGCATGGGGGAAAAATAGAAGAATTTCAGCGAATACCAAGTGGAGGCAAGGAAAAACATGCTATTTCTTGATTTAAACAGTGGTATAAACAACAAAAGGAAGTTGATCAAGTGACATAGAATGTCAGAGAAACTCGAAAGCTCAAGTTCATAAAGTCGCACAGTGCCCGAAATAAAAAAGAAGTTGTTAGATATCAAAGTCGCCATGAAAAGGTGAGTTGTAGCACACCGTCTGAGTGTCATATGAAAGCTTATTAGAGTACAGAGAAAATAAAACAAATAGGGACACAGTGAGAAAAAAGCTCAAAATGTCAACTTTAATCTCAAAATTTCCACATTTCACATAGTTTATTTTGTCATTAAAGTAGAACATCATAAACTTCATCTTTAAATCTATTAAATTACTAGTTTTTCAAATACCATTGTAACTAAAGTAGCACATTAAATCCTTTGTTTTGTATGTGTTCTTCTATGTGCTTTGTGTGTGAATCAGTATGTGCTTCTTAAATGGGCTTTCTCTTCCTCCAACTGGACACAGAATCCATTGCATTCGTGATATTACAGCTCAGTGAATAATTAAAATACTGAGATGTATACTTGATATAATTTTCATGATGACAGGAGTTAAAGCACATTATTAAACAGTATTAGCAGTACTATCTCTTTCAAACATACTAACCTCCAATTCCTGTCCTTCGTTTTGTTTCTCCAAGTAACCAATCGCCACACAATCAGCTCTGTAATAGATGTTAAGCCATCTGTAAGCTTAGAACTCCGATTCTTTAAAACTTTTAAGGAACATTGAAATATCTTCATAGTACATGTTTAATTATTCTATCCATCTATCCTTCCAGTGTCGCGCCAGTCCCTGCAAGAATACAGCGCAAGGCAGGAACAATCCCTGAACTAGCTAGCATTGCGACACCGTGTCCTCACATGTTAAATTATTAACAATACAGATTATTTAAATGTTGTTAACATTTTATCTGTTTAATGTAATAAACATATTTTTTGCATTTCATCTTAAATATCGTCATCATATGTAAATATGTGCTTTATAAAGTGGCTCAGGTTGTGCAATATTATAACTGTATCGAAAGTTAAGTAATTGTACTTATAACTACAAACAGTTCTACAAGGAGAACTTGATGGACTGATTGAGTGTTTTATAGTTCTTGGGATGAAACTGTTTCTGAACCTCAAGGTCAGTACAGGAAAGACTCTGAAGCATTTGTTGTATGAGAGCAGTTCAAATGGCTGCATGGCTGAGGCACTCAGATACAGTGGGATAAATACTTGAAAGTAATAATGCTAAAGCAGCTATAGTATTTGGAATAGTTTGGCCATTTTGTGGACCATTATATTGTTACAGATTAATTACAATCAGAAACCTTAAACAAATAAAGAATATGCAGTTAATTTAAGTGTATTTATAAAGCCGTGTCAGGGATGTGGATCTAAAAAAGAAGGGGAACAAAAGCACTGCTTTGATGCTGGGTGCCGCCAGTTTGCAAAACTGAGTGGAGAACTTGCGTACACCAAGCATTTAGCTGCCGTGAAAATGTGCATGGCTTTACGCCAAGTTTAGGCTTTATACATCGCGATTTGAGAGTTGAAATGGGAGTACACAACATTTTTGTGCATACGTACTGTTTATACATGATGCCCCTGGTCACTACATCCTTTAGTTTTTTCCATGACAGCTGTTTCCAGAGAAAATATTTAGGAGTGAGACTCTTAAATGGTATGGCCAAATTTAGGCCGGGTAGGTTTCTTGCCCCGTAATATTTTTAAAAGATATACAGTAAATGACAGAGAAAATTAACCTAGATTCTCTTTAATTGGCCTGAACAGTGGAATACATTTGGATGATGCACTCCATAATCTTAAAAAAAAAAAGCAAAGAAGAGAAATCAGGTCAAGGAATGGAGACGTATGTAGGGTAACACATAAACCCCTAAAAAAAGCGCTTAAATATACTTAGGAGCTACAGATAATAGTATAAGGAAGGGAAGTTACAGCAACTGCAGATAAGGCACCAACCAGATTTTAAGGACATTTTCTTTTTGTAAGCTGCAGGTATCAAAAAAATAGATATAATCTACAGAAACTACAGGAGGATACAGGATTGTATTTTCATATTTCTGAAAAGTATATGTTGGTAACACTAAAATAAACATGTCTCATAACATGCCTGATATTGATTGTATTGTTTCAGTGGTACTTAATTTATTCAGTGGTTAGTGAAGTCACCCTGTCACTTCTTCAAGAGAATGGCAAATTCTAACCCCACCTCTGTCTCTATTTATTCCACATGTTTTCCTCATGTATTTGAAGTGTTTTTCTAGGTAAATCATTTTTCCCCAACATCACAAAGATATTTATGTGGACTAGCCTGCCAAATCTGAGTATGTGTGAGTGCGGGTGTGTGAGTGAGTGTGATGGAAAAACACTCTGCTCAGAGTTTCTTCCTTGAACCTAAAGGTTATAAAATAGGGATTGTCCACCTGTGACCCTAAAATGGGATTAAGCAGTATCAATAAAATGGGTGTTCAGTAGCTGGATTATTGCAGATACAGGTACGTATATTGTTGAAACAGACAACTGGTGTGCCGTCATAAGAGAAGGACCAGGGAAAAGAGCTTACACAGGGCAGTACCTCACCCAGGATGACAGAGGGTAGTCCCCCATGCTTGGTAAAGTTCCACAGGTTTGGAGCATGAAAGCTCAACCCTGTTAGGGCCTCTAACCACTGCCAGTGGGCGCATGGAGAACATTGCAGCCCTTTTCTGCAGGACTGCCACCACACCCAGAAGTACACCAGGAAGAAGTTCATGGGACACCTGGAGTACTTCTGGGTGCTCTATAATAGGAACCACCTCACTCTGCACTGGGAGCCAGAGTTGGGAGGTGAAGGACAAAGCTTGCTGGAAGAGGAATGGAAGTAGAAGAGACTGAAGAGGGAGAAGAGACAAAGTGCTGTGTGCTGTGCTTATTAACTGTACTTGTGCTTTGTACTCTGCTGCAGGTGGGAAACAAAGAGGAAAGCGTTTCCCACACTTTAATAAAAGCTTTGTGTGTGCTGGACCTGAGCCTGTGTCTGTTGTGATGAGTGTTTGGGAGTCGGTGTGCCCCCTGGTGGTCACACTGTACATGCATTCTCAAACCTGATTAATCTAGTTCAGGTTTACGTTTCTGCCCTCTGAATGTGCAGTTGCCAGATTTAATCAGTTTCTGAGCCAGACTCACTTCATACACAGAATTGGGTAAAAAAAAAAACACACGTGACCATTCACATAGTTAGGTAGAGTATGTATTGTGTGCCTGGTTTTGATTCAGCTCAACTGGTGCTTGGCATTTTAATTAGATCTCTCTCAGATATTTTGGTTCTGTTTGGTGTTTTGCAGTTTGTGGCATCTTGTACATTGTTAAAGTCAGTTTTTGTGTATACTTTTTGGAATAATGAATGTGTCATTCCGAGGCATAAATATTAACTCTTAGTAAGATAACTTATTAGGTCACTGCCATTCCATTCATATTTTTCAGAAAGTTGTAGTCCTTCATGCTTTGTCAGTTTTTCTGTGCACTTGAATGTGGACGCCTGGGCAAGTTTGTTTTGACAGTTTGTCAGGCTACTCACTGGGATTAACTAAAGCCTTACACATCTAGAGAAAACATTCAAAGAAAGAATTTATGATATTTTCCTGGCCTTTTAAAAATAGCTGACCTGACAATGAAGATAAAAATAGTTACTGTATATGTTTTGTTCATAATTAGAGGATCGCTTTGAAGTAGTATGGGTTTTCATTCCAGCATCTGCATATCAAAGTATTACGGAGCTAGGAAAAGTAAAGACAAAGCCTTCCATCTCACTTACTTCACAGGCTCTGCACTTATTATTTCAAATGTGATTTGTATGTATTACATCAGCTTTGTCATCATTCTTATTTGAGATCTGGCAATGTGACAACTCTTATTATAAGAGCCTTCACATTTACAGGAAACACATAGTTGGCACAGTCAATAGATATATTATTTATTTATCTATTTATGTGTTTGTTTATTTAAAGAGCTTCTATAAAAAGCCAAATTTCCCACTGGAGACAAATAAAGATCTATCTATCTATCTATCTATCTATCTATCTATCTATCTATCTATCTATCTATCTATCTATCTATCTATCTATCTATCTATCTATCTATCATCAAAATATTTGACAACAACAGATCATCATATCCTGAGAACTCTTTTTACTTTCTCCTGCTCTACTAGTTAATGTTCAATTCAGGGTCACCTAAATATCCTTTGGAATGAATACGCTTCCATGGTTGACATATAGAATCTCCTTTAAAGTGCTAGCTGGTTTCCGCCCTATGTATTCCCTTTAGACTCGAACATTCTCATTTTCTGTCTCTTCTACATTTCTTTTTGTTAAAACTAAACATACTACATGCTTCTCCCAGGACCACTTTTCCATTAATATAAAAAGGTAATTTCATATCTTTTTCTATATTACAAACCACACGGAGCCTTACATTTTGCAATTGCAAGATCCAAGTGAGGAAGATTTTTTCAAGTGTGTACCAGTAGTACCAGTTATTCACACAGCTAGGTTCATACAGTTTGTTGCGTGTGTGTGGTTCACGTGTGTACTATTGACTTCATCTTGCATTATCTTAAGTATTATGGATCCATTAGTGAACTAGCTGGAAAAGCCAAAGGAAAATCAAAGGTCATTCCTCTGAGTATGAAGTGTAATGAGATTAAGTGTATTGAGGTAGGTAGACTTAATGAAGCTGTTAAGCAGGGTGTACACTTTGCAATATACAATAAACGAACAATTTACTTGACTGCGGCTACTCCTCCTCATCCTCCTCCTCCTACCCATTATTTTTAAGGAACTGTTGAGTTTTTGTTTTTTTTTTTAATTCTTGTGCTTTCTTATTCTTTTTTTTCACACAATGAATGGTTTTGTTTCCATTTGAGGGGACAGTATTCCATCTTTTGTGTGCTAACTCAACACAATAGCATAATGAGAGCAGGCCAAAAGCTTTACAAAACACTTATTCAGTACTAATACTTACTACAGTATTTAATAAAGGGTTGTTTTGATCAGTAATGTTATTATTAAAGTAACTATGTCCATTGTTGGTGTTATTTCAGCTAAAAGAGAGGAAATTCTTTTGAGACCAGTGAATGCTTCAAATGCTTTTCATTTTAAATTAATATTATGTGTTCATAACATGAAAATACATCCAATAAAGAGGTTTTCAAGAACAGATTTGCTTTACAAGACAGGGGAAGCCTGTACATGTATTTCAATACTTCTCCTTAGCTCTGCAGTTCTAAAATGAGTCCAGTGATTCTTCTCTGAATTGTCTTTAGTGTTGTTATGTCCATTTTGCAATAACTTAATTCATTCACCATTTTCAAACATCGAGTGAAGGTTTGATCGGTCCCGTCAGGAGAATTTGCCTGCTTTGCAATGATTTCTGGATTGTATATGCAGTGCAATTACTAGTCTTTTTCAGGGCACTAACTAGTATGCCCAGACCTGGTTATTTATTTAAGCAGACTGTTTCATCCATTCAAAATTTTGCTTTATGACACAAAATTTAACAGTTACAGGTTCTGTCTGATCACAAAGCACAAGTACTGTAAAAAATATTACATGAGGGTCACCACCAGAGCTAGTTCAGTAACAGCACATACAAACCAACTCTGGATTGAAAGCCAACCTGCAGCAGGAAATTAAGACAAAATAAAACAAGCAAAGATAAAAATATGTTGTGATTACTACTAATAATTAGGTTATTAATCAGTCATGACTATAGCACCTCCAAATAAATACTCCTTCTTCTTAAGCTTTTCCCAATTTCATGTGTGTTTTCTATATATGACCAGGCTCCTCTACTCTCATCTTTGGTACCCTTCCTCACCTGATATTCCTTTCTTCAGTAGATCTCCTTCACACAGTCCATCCGGTTTCTTGTTGGTTGTCTTCTTCTCCCCTATCCCAACACCTACATATCCATGATTCTTCTCCCCACATTGCTTACCTCTCTTCTCGTAATATGTCAATGGCACTTTTCGGATCTTCATTCTTTATTGGACCAGTGATTGGTGCCCAGCAGTGATATTTTCATAACGAGAACAAAAAATGTTGTTTTTTGTTTTACAAGAATGAGAACTGAAATGAAGGTAGAGAAACTAAAACTAAATAAAAATAAAAATTAGGGATATGTGAACAAACTAAAACGCAAAAAAAAATTGAGTAAAAACGAAAAGAACAGCAATAGCATTTTCATTCAATCCAGTTCAGTCATGCACAGGGGTTGTTTGTAGGTCACCCTGAGAGTTCAGTTACATTGCGCTGTTCACTATATGGTAATCTTGTACCTTGGGCTTACTATATTCACATGGTGCAACAGGACCATTGTTTGTTTGTCGAGCACATTTGGCTCATCGGGTTGAAGCAGTAAGCATGGTTGAGTTTTGCACAGATGTTTGCGGGTAAAAAGCAAGAAAGTAATGTGTGGAAATACTTAAATTAGATAGATAGATACTTTATTAATCCCCAAGGGGAAATTCACATTACAGTGTGGATGATAATAAAAGCAAATGTAGAAGAAAAGAGTCCTGAAGTTTCAATGCAGGAGCAGCTGGATCAGTACTTAGTGGGAGTCCAGCTCTTCTCTGGCACCATGACTGCTCTTCATAAAGGGACATGCAGTTTCACTTGTCATCATGATAAGTAAAAAAATTAATAATGATAACATAAAATAAATCTGTCCACTGGTCTGTGCTATAAATTAGTTTTCTGTATGATTCCAATAATTTTAATCATTTTTATAGTCAAAATCACTAAATTTGCTCATTTCCTGATTAAATATGGTGAGAAACGTGAGGTAGGCTAGCGATGAGTCTCACCACACCTCGGACTGCGCTGTCCTTCACACACTGGGTTGATGCATGCATATTGGCGCGTGCCTGTTGCTGTCTCTCTGTATGTCACCAATATAATGTTTGCAGACAAGTTTATTATACACCCTGACTTTCCACAGTCTGGCTCATATCTTTAATGAATGTGAGTGACATATTTAGTCTTGCTGATCAGACATTAAACCAGAGTGAAAAGGCACAAGGTGAGGCAGACAGTACCGTGCCACACTGAACAGGGTGGATGTGAGCCCAACAGGTGCTCGTTGCTGCTGTTCTTCTACGCAGAGACGCCAATAAGTTAGCAATAGCAGAAAGTCAAGTGCACTGCAGCACTTCGTTTATTTTTATATTTTGTTCCGACTGACTGCCAAAATGGAAGATTAAGACTTTTAAAACTAAAGGAAAATAAGGAGAGACTTTTACAAGAAAGTGATGGAGATTTTCATGGCGAAGGATAGGCATATGGATTTCATTTACAAATAAAGGTAATACCATAAACTAAATATTTCAATTAAGGTCAAAATTGAAATCTGTTTTTTATACATCACTCTATACTTTCATTTGTATTGAATGAGTGTGAATTGTGAAATTGCCACAGCAAATTTAGAACACATGGAGGGTGAGGAGCAAATGCACTCTCTCTGCTATAAATGTAATTTTCTTTCTTGGCCAAATATGAACCTTACCTACAGTATGTGTGTGTAAAGAATACTGATGAGATATGAAACATAATTAGTGGTCAATGTGCATGCTGCCAAATGAATAGTGAAAAAGCTACTTTTTAGGGTTCATATATCTGTAATTGTTGCTCTGAAGGAGTCAGTGCCTCATCAGCCATGAACCTCACTGCACGTCACTGCTTCAGTACTGGCAGAAAAAATCATCAACATACAGTCTGGACCTTGTCTGTGCACCTGCATTACAGGCTCTCATCAAGTGAATACTTTTCACTGTGTGGCTATCTGTGCCATGGACGTCATTGCAACATGAATAAATCTCTCGAAATGTGTGCTTGTGTGAAGCTTAACAGTAACATGCTTGCACAGACTGGTTTCTTGGGTTTCTTGCGTTGAAACCTTTGATCTTCCTTACTATGCTCATTAGGCCATTTAATCTGTTTGATCATTGATAGTCAAGCTGTGTTTAACAGCATTATGAACTGTGAGTGTATTTTGTTGACTGAAACATAACTTGCATTGATATATGTGAAGATCAGATTTGTGGTCTTGCAACAGAAAAAAATAAACTAAAATTGTACTAATATGTAAAAAAGCCAGAACTAAATAAAATAAAAACTAAAACCACAATTAATATCAGAACTGAAATATCACTGGCCCAGTCATGGCAAATCAAGTGTTACAGGACAGCAACAGGATAATGCATTGCCTTGACAGTTTGCAAATTGGTAGTGAAATAAAGTTTTTTATTCCACCACAGTAACATTTACATCTGCAGGGAGCAGAATACAGATGAAAATTCATTACATTTCCTCTGATCCCCTGAAAGGCAGACAAACCAGCACTTGGGCAAGGATTCCAGAACTTCTAAAGAAATATAAGATTGACCTTTAAAGTCTTGCCAACATTTCATGAATGTAGGGATACTGATGACCATTTGTTTTGCTGTAGATGGTTCCGATGGTGACCCTAGAACCTTCCATGTGTACCTGAGTATCCCAAACCTTGAACTCTTTCTGTATTAAGTTACACTTACCAGCCTATTGTGGAAAAGCAGCTACAATCTGTAGCTCCACTTGTGGTCACCATCAGGAAGAATCAGGGTTGACTGTGTCTGTGGTTAAAATACCTCTCCCTTTTCTTCTTTCTGGACTTCAAGAAAGTTATTTAAAATGAGTTTCAGGTGAAGCAAAGACACAGGTTAAAAAAGTTTAATCACTTATCTCACTTCTCTAAGCTCTGGTTATTAATGTGCTAAAAGCAGAAGTAAAGCAGGGATGAAACCATACAACCTGGATTGATTGCAGTTCTTCTGGAGAAGTCTAGGCACCCAACATGCCTAGATATCAGCTGGCTCTTTCATTCTTGCTTTTGGCTTCTGCGCTGACATGTCTATGATACGGCATGGTCACTTGATGGATGTTAATCGAAGGACAGAGAGACAAGCAACTGCTGCGGTGCCCCATGAACAGGGATCTATGTTCTCGAATAGAAGGCTAGAATTAAACATGTTTTTTTTTCCTTGCAGTGCACATTAATTGTGATTAATCTGTCAATTTAGTTGACCCCAAGTTTCCCTTTTAACTGGTTATAATCTATTATGCGTTGAGTAGAACAAGCAGACAGTTTCTTATTATAAACTAAACAACAAATTATCTATATATATAATTCACTAAGGGCACGCAAGACAGTGAGCGCAAGCAAGAAAGAGAGTGCATGCAAGATAGAGAGCCCCGCCCGCCAACTCTAACTAAGGGCAAACAAGACAGAGAGTGCACTGAAGACAGAGAGCCACGCCTGCCAGCTCACAGGGCACTGCCCACCAACTCTAAGACCATGGGATACACATGACAGAGTCCCACCCACCATCTCTAATTCTTTTTCTGCGTCCACCGTCGCTCTCGATCAAACAGCAATAATTAGCAAACAAACAAAGATAACTGGCAGTAACAGTGCAAAATTCACAATTGGTATGCCAGTTTGAAAAGATACGTTTTGAGGGCAGTTTTAAAATGTGTTATTGAATCGAGCTGACGTATATGAGAGGGAAGAGAATTCCCGACTTGAGGAGCACTATGAGAGACGCTCGAGTTCCCATAGCACTGAGTTTGATATGTGGTACAGAAAGTACAGCTGCAGATGAGAATCTGAGTGAGCGAGAAGAGTGTCAGTCTGTAGGAGATCAGTGAGATTGTGGAGAGCTTTAAATGTTCAGAGCGGTATTTAGTATTGTATTTTGTAGTTAACAGGGAGCCAGTGAAGTTGAGAGAGAATAGGTGCAGTATGTTCAGTGGATTTAGAACAGCAGGTTATTATCCTGGCAGCAGAATTTTGAATAAATTGTAAGCGATGGATACGTTTTTGTAGGATGACAGATAGAATACCATTACAGTAATCTATATGTGAGGAGACTCGGGCATTAACCAATACTTTAGTACTGTGTTGCGTAAGAACAGGACAAAGTCTAGAAATGTTTTGGAGATGGAAGAAAGCAGTCCGAGAAATGCTACTTATACGGGAGGAATTATTTAATAATTATAATAATAATAATAATAATAATTATAATTATTTAATAATTGCCATTATTAGTGTATAAATGGATATAAATAATTGCATGTAAGTGATTCGCCAAAATCTGTTATATGTAAACGATACTGTTTTAAACGTTATTGGTTTTTCATCAGAAAGCCCGGTTTCCACGTCTACCTGTATTAGTTTAAATGGCACTTTTACCACTTGTAATAGGGCGGACGCGCTGACGTATCGTGTCAACTGGGCAACACAGTGAATGCAGTGTCTATCTATATATGTCTATGTTTTCCGTAGCCTGCTACAGGAAGGTACTCTCTCGACCATTGGCATTCAATCAATCAATCAACATTTATTTATATAGCACATATTCATACAAAAAAATGTAGCTCAAAGTGCTTTACAAAATGAATAGAAAAATAGAAGACACAATAAAAAATAAACATAAGTCAACATTAATTAACATAGAATAAGAGTAAGGTCCGATGGCCAGGGTGGACAGAAAAAACAAAAAAAACTCCACTTGGCATTGGTTTTGCTCCTTACTATTTTCGTTATACTGCGACAGTGGTTTCCTAAGCCTTTGTTATACTGAATTCTTTTCTCACCGTTTTCTGTTCCTTTTCTTACACCGTCGTATGCTGCAGTGGGCTTCGGCTAGTAGCACAATGTTTTCTTTTAAACCTTACAATATTTAACACCTAAATTTTTAACCTCAGTTTTAGTCTGTAGTGCCAGATTGCCCAGACTGCTTAAAACATTTTTCCCTCTGAAAAATCTCAGACATTTGTCAGGAATTGAATGGAGAGCCATGTTCAGGAGCATTCTGTGTGAGCTTGATAACAGTATCAAACATAAATCATGGATTATTTCTATTAGTGTTAATCAGATCAGAGAAATATGCTGTCCTAGCAGCTGAAAGTGCTTGTTTGTAATTTTTGAAATTTTCTACCCAGGCAAGATGAAAACCCGTTTGCTTTGTCATACACCACCTATGCTCAAGTTTTCTACAAGTCTGTTTGAGTGTGCGGATGTCATCTGAAAACAATGGTGTGGATTTCTTCTGTGTATGTTTTCCTGTTACAAGAGGAGCAACGGAATCCAACACTTTAAACAATACACTATTTAGAGTATTTGTGAGATTATCAAGGGAATCATCCCATAATTTGTAATACATGCATCAAGTATATCTGGTAGATGCTCATTCAATATAGACTTAGCATTACTGTCAATACGGTGATAAGTATATGTACCAGGCTCAGGACACTTAATTGGAGTACAGCGGAATACACTGAAAAAGAAATAGAAATAATCAGAAACTGGAACCTGTAAATTTAATGAAACATCAGTGTCAATTCTCTTTGTGAAGATAAGGTCCAATGAGTTTCCACGGTTGTGAATAGCATCCTTCACATGTTGGGTAAAATCTAAACTCACAATGAGGTCTATAAATTCCATTGCTTTATAATCTGAACAGTCATTTATATGCATGTTAAAATCACCCAGTAAAATTATTTTATCATATTTGACAAGAGCAATTGACAATAACTCAGAGACCTCAGACAGGAAATTGAAACTATGCTTTGGGGGTCTATAAATAGTTAGTACAAGAACATGTTGTTGAATTCTGATAACCATAGCTAAGTATTTAAAACTTGAGAAATCTCCAAAAGTGCAATCGGTGCAGGTGAACAAATTAGAAAAGGAAGTTGCAATTCCATCCCCTTTCTTGCTTGTCTAGCGGAAAATAAGAAGCTATAATCTGATGGTGAAGCTTCAATAAGTTTAGCTGATGCAGTGGATGAGAGCCAACATTCTGTACAAAACAGAAAATGCAAACCATTATTTAAAAATAAAATCACTAATACAAAAACTCTTATTAGAGAGTGACCTAATGTTCAATGGTGCTAGCTTCATAAACATACAAGGTGGACACAGAGGGTGCAATGTTAAGCTTCTTCAAGCTGATTTGCACTATTTTTTATGCACTATATTGTGATTGTTTAATAATACAGTGTGAAGGTGTAACTAACAATTTTAGCCCAAAAATATTATGACTTGAGAGTCCCAAAATGCTTAGAAATGCCCAGTAGTGGGGGGTATACTGTCAAATCCAGCTAGATATAAGAGTCAGACAGAAGATCTTTAAAAATTATGAGATTTAGTCTCACAAAAAATGCTCTTCAACAAAAATGAAGCTCTGTAGAGCATAAAAGGAAAAATTGAGTTGACTTATAGAATAGTGGAAGGCCCTAATGATTAAATGGGTGATTACTCAGCTGAGGTACTACCTCTTAGGCTGCGAGCTCACCTTGGTAATGGACCATGCACCATTACAGTGGATGGCCTTACACAAGGAGTCAAACCCATGAGTCAGAGGAGGTTTTTGGACCTACAGCCAAACATGTTTTCGGTCATTTACCGCTAGGGTGTCCTGCAAGCCAATGACACAGTGTCACAACCTCTTGGTCAGGTACGCCCAAACTGATGGGTCTGGGTTGAGGGGTGGGTGGGGCATGTCACACAAATGTGCATGGGAGGCAGCAGGAAGGACCAAAAGAAAGTAATTCCACGCCAGGCCAGGAGATGGCAGGGTGCAATAAACCATTCTCTTTTGTCCCTGCACACCAGACACAGAAAAAATTCTGCCTGCTCCCGATGACTTCACTGCTGGTTCTGGTCCCGCTGACCTCAATTCCACCGACCTGCCTTAAAAGAGAATATAGTAGATAATTAACTAAGACTAAAATTAACATAAATAAATGACACAAAAATGAGCAAAGAAGACATAAAACAAGGAACTAAACCTCATCCAGGTGAGGAACCCTGACTGAAGCATAACAAAATGCAAGCCCAAATAAGCTTACTACACTTGATAATGGATGTGTAAAGTCTGCCTTCAGGCTGTGAACTACGTGTTAGAGCATTGGAACAACCAAGACGAGAACAGGCCATTCAGCCCAACAAAGCTCAATAGTCCTATCCACTTATTTCTTCCAAAAAAACATCAAGTCGAGTTTTGAAAGTCCCTAACATCTTACTGTTTACCACACTATTTGGTCGCTTATTCCAAGTGTCTGTCATTCTTTGTGTAAAGAGAAACTTCCTAATGTTTGTATGAAACTTTCCCTTAACTTTCCAACTGTGTCCACATGTTCTTGATGAACTCATTTTAAAATAACAGTCTCAATCCACTTTACTAATTCCATTCATAATTTTAAACACTTCAATCATGTCACCTCTTAATCTTCTTTTGCTTAAACTGTATAGGCTCAGCTCTTTTAATCTTTCCTCATAAGCCTAGTCGCTCTTCTCGGGACCTTTTCTAGCACTGCTATATCCTTTTTGTAGCCTGGAGACCAAAATGTACTCCACACATCAGGGTGCTATATAACTTAACATTCCGTTTGCCTTCTTAATGGCTTCTGAACACTGTCGGGAAGTCGATAGTTTAGAGTCCACTATGACTCCTAAATCCTTCTCATAAGGTGTACTCTTGATTTTCTGACCGCCCATTGTGTATTCAAACCTAACATTTTTATTTCCTATGTGTAATACTTTACATTTACTGACATTAAATTTCATCTGCCACAAATCTGCCCAAGCCTGCATGCTATCCAAGTCCTTCTGTAATGATATAATGGATTCCAAATTATCTGCTAATCCACCTATCTTGGTATCATCTGCAAAGTTAACCAGCTTGTTATTTATATTCCTATCTAAATCATTAATATATATTAAAAATAGCAGTGGCGTTAGCATTGACCCTGTGGAACACCACTCTTAACATCGGCCAGTTCTGATGAGGTTCCTCGCACCATCACCCTCTGCTTCCTGTGTCTGAGCAAATTCTGTACCTAAAACCATCACCCTGAACTCCCACTTTTTTTTAATTTGATGCCCAACCTCTCATGTGGCACCTTATCAAATGCTTTCTCAAAGTCCAGATAAATAATATCATAAGCTCCAATTTGATGGTATGCTTTTGTTGTCTCCTCATAGAATTCCAGTATGGTAGTAAAACACGACCTCCCTCTTCTGAACCCATGCTGACTGTTCCTAATAACTCCTGTACTTGCCAGGTGTTGCTCAATCTTATCCTTAATAATTCCATCTATTAATTTGATGCATGTTAAGCTTACTGGCCTATAGGCCTAAAGACTGCTTGGTTCAGAAAAGGAAAGCATTCCTGATGGGTGATAAGATAAAAGTGAGGGAATTGGAAAAGGAGTTCAGAAGAAAGGCTAAATTAGCCAGGATAAATTATAAAGACAAGGTGGAGCAGAAACTAACCTCGGGAAACGCAAGGGAAGCATGGGAGGGTTTAAATATTATGATGGGCAGGGCCCCCAAACCCACGAAAATTGACTGCTCAGATCCTGCTTCTTTTGTGGAAAAATTAAACAACTTTTGTATCCGGTTTAATAGCCTATGTACACCAATCACTTGGACTCCTGTAACTCCTGACTCCCCCTTGAGACCTTAAATATTGATGAGCAGCTGGTGACTGCCATCTTGCATAAACTTAACCCTAATAAAGCCTCTGGCCCTGACAGGCTTGGAGGCAGTGTTAAAGGATTGTGCTACTCAGCTAGGTGGGGTCATCACAAGACTGTTCCAACACCTTCTTGATTCCAGCTGTGTCCCAAGTCAGTGGAAGCAATCTACCATAATTCCGATTCCCAAGCCGGCACATGCCAAGGATCCAAAGGTCTACAGGCCAGTAGCCCTAACATCTGTCTTGTGTAAATGTATGGAGAGAGTATTGTGTGATTATCTCTCCAGCATGTTGTCGGACAAACTTGACCCACTCCAGTTTGCATATAAAGCAAAGCGTGGAGTGGAGGATGCATGTCTCACACTTTTAGATACTGTTACTAGACAAATGATTCAGTACATCCACATACAAGGATTTTATTTATGGATTTATCCTCTGCTTTTAATACTGTTCAGATAGATATTTTGCTATACCGCCTCTCTGACTTTCAGGTACATCCCATGCTGATTTTATGGGTAAAGAATTTTTTAACGGAAAGACCACAGCAGGTGTTTTTAAATGATATAATTTCTAGCACATCCGTTTTAAATGCAGGCCTTCCTCAGGGATGTGTTCTATCCCCTTTTCTTTTCTCTGTCTACATAAACAATGTTTCCTGCAGCAGTGCAGCAATGACACTGTATAAATATGCTGATGACATGGCCCTGGTGGCCCATATTACTGATACCTGTGCCCTCTCTGCATATCAGCAGGAGGTCCAGAGACTGGTTCAGTTATTGGCAGAAAATTCACTGGAGTTAAATGTTTCTAAAACTAAGGAATTGTGTTGTGGCCCCAAAGGACGGGCTCCATCACTGCTGTTCCAGCCACTTAGTATCCAGGGTCAGTTGGTGGAGCAGGTTCAGACTTTTAAATACCTCGGGACAGAGATTGACACCTGTCTGTCTTTCATGCAGCATGCAGATGCTGTATATAAGAAGGCACAGCAGCGCCTCCATCTACTAAGGCAACTTAGAGCCTTTCATGTTAGCAAGGAGGTTTTAACGCTGGTTTATAGATCACTTATTGAATCTGTTCTCACTTTTAATTACTTATCTTGGTACAACTTATTAACCGTTAAACATAGAACAAAACTGTGTTGTGTAGTTAACCAGGCTTCCAAAATAATTGGGTCACCTCAAACTCCCCTTTCTGAACTGCACAACCGTGCACTGTTGAGGAAGGCAACCATGATTGTGAAGGATGTCTCTCACCCTTTTTATGCGTTCTTTAGATTGCTGCCATTAGGTAGGAGGTATAAAACCCCATTGGCGCGGAAGAATGCATACAAGAAATCTTTTGTACCCTCAGCAGTATCTGTTTTGAATCAGATGAAATAGGTCTTTTCTATGGTTTGCTTATATTTGTATTTTTTTTGTATTCTGTTTGTCTCATGAGCGTGTCAAAAGGGAAATTTCTGTGACCCCTTTGGGACACAGACAATAAAGCCTTATCTATCTATCTATCTATCTATCTATCTATCTATCTATCTATCTATCTATCTATCTATCTATCTATCTATCTATCTATCTATCTATCTATCTATCTATCTAGTTTCTTGGATCTGTCCTGTCACCCCTTTTATATAATGGGATGATATTTGTCATTTTCCTTCAGAATCTCTCCAGTGCTCAGTGACTTCCTAAAAATATGTGTCAAGGGTTTATATATGTACTTGCTAGCCTCCTTAAGAACACGAGGATAAATATTATCTTGTCCTGGTGGATTTTTTGATTTCAGCATATTTAATCTGAGCAGCACTTCTCCCTCTCCAATTTCCAAACACCTCAGTACCTCCTCAGTATTCGCGTTTACCTCTGGGAGGTTATCCACTTGCTCACAAAATGTAAGTTTAGGGCATCCGCTATTTCACTGTATCTTTTAATTCCCCTTTACTATTTCTGATGCACTCCACCTCCTCCTTAACTGTTCTTTTACTACTAAAATACTGAAAGAATCTCTTAGGGTCTATTTTCGCCTTATCTGCTATATTCCTCTCCAACTGTCTTTTAGCCTCCCTGATATCCTTCTTAATGGTTGCTCTCTTGTTCTCATATGCTCTACGATTCACTTTGCAGTCATTAGTCTTATATGCCTTATAAAACAGTTTTTTCCTTTGCAACTTCTTTTTTAAAATATTTATTAATCCACAGTGGAGTTTGTTATGTATATTGTGTTAGTGGATCTACTTTTTGTGGTGTATATATACTGTTGACCATTATGTGTGCGTAAGCGCATGGATATAAGTTTTTCTGGGTGATACAACAAGGAATAAAAAGAAAGAAAACCATGGAAAGCGGTTATTGTATTGCGTTTCTCGATTTTATATAAGGTTGAATGTTGTAAGACAGAACAACTGGCGACGAAGTTTACATGCACCTTTGATTCACCATACAATTGAACCTTTTGTACAGAGCTATTTCAAGAAAGCAACGGGAGAAACGAGCATCGAAAAGCGGGTGCATTCGCAGGAGTCTCTTTACCCAGGATACACAGCGCAAAGAAGGGCTGTGAGTAAAACAAATGAAACAACCAAAAAAAAACAGAATAGAGAGGAAAGTGTCTGGTTGTGTGGGAAAAATGGACAGTTTTGATAGTTCGGTGGAGGACTGGGCCACGTATGTTGAAAGACTAGAACAGTACTGCCTGGCGAACGAGATTAATGACGGAAAGAAAGTTGCCGTGTTACTTAGCTTAATGGGAGCTAGAACCTACAACTTGCTTCGCAGTTTAGTGGCACCAGCGAAACCAGCCGAGAAAACATTCAACCAAATAGTGGAAGTCCTGCAAAATCATTTGAACCCTAAACCGCTTGTAATTGCAGAGCGTTTTCGCTTTCATAAACATAACCAAACAAAGATGGAGACTGTAGCGGAGTATGTAGCAGAACAGAGAAGACTCGCAGAGCACTGTGAATTTGGAGAAAACTTGTCAGATTCTTTAAGAGACAGGCTTGTGTGTGGATTGCACAATGAAAATATACAGAAATGACTCTTGACTGAGCGTACATTAACCCTGCCTCGAGCTGCAGCAGAAGATCGCGACACAGTGTAACACGCATAAATTGGAAGCGACACACGTGAGAACTGCACTTTGCTACAGATGTGGAAAAAGGTCACACAACGCTTCGGAGTGCTGGTTTAAAGACAAAGTGTGTCGTCAATGTCAGTAACCAGGGCATATTCAGAAAATGTGTAAAACCCGCCTACGTGACAAAAAGTTTGCAAAGAATAAACAGAAACATAAAAACGTGCACGAAATGAATACTACCACATCAGACTCATCTGAACACGAGTTGGCTTGCTTTGATATCTATGCACTGTGGAGCCGACCCGGACACAGACAGGCGGACATGTTGTTCATCAAACCACCACACGTTTATTTACACAAATATGTGCAAATAAATGGTCACTCAGACCCAGTCCAAAGTAGTGCACAAACCCCAACACAGTCCTGGCCACTCAAATGCCTTTCTTCGGGCCATCTCCACTCTCTTCTGCCTTGTCCTCCTTCCACCCGACTCTAGCGCTGAATGAATGGAGACGGCCCCTTTTATACAGTCCCCGAATGAGCCCCAGGTGTTCCGGGCATTCCTCCCATGGCCACTCCCCAGCGTGGCGGAAGTGCCGGCTGTCCTCCCGGCAGCTCTCCGGGTGCCGTCCTAAATCTTCCCCCCAGCACTTCCTGGTGTGGCGGAAGTGCCTGGGGTAACAGGTCCCCAAGGCATTGGGGCGCCTCCTGGCGGTGACCACGGGCCCCTACAGGGTTCCTCATGGCGTCCCGGCCGGGTCGTTGCCCCTGGAATCCCTGACAGCACTTAAAGAGGCTGACAGAGGAATCTTGTGGGTGTCCCTTGAAGTGGAAGCCGTGCCTTTTAAGATGGAGCTGGACACAGGATCAGCCCTGTCAGTGATCTGCTATAAGGATTATAAGGAACATTTTGCACATTGCATCCTGGAGACAGACCCTGTGATGTTGAAAACATATACTGGTGAGAAAATAGAACCCCTGGGAACAATTAATGTAAATGTGAAATATACAGGGAAAACACATACATTGCCACTTTATGTAATTAAAAAAGGGGGTGTGCCACTGTTGGGACGTGAGTGGCTGAAGAAAATACAGTTGGATTGGCAGTCAATCAAAGCCATGCAAACCTTAGAAAAGTCAAGCAACCAGTCCATAAATAACAGTTTTAAACAGCTACTTTCACAGTATGCACAGGTTTTTCAGGATGGCATTGGCACATTAAAACATATGAAAGCCCAGACTGTATTAGAAGATAATGCAGTGTCAAGGTTTCACAAGGCAAGGCCAGTGTCATATGCCCTACGCCCCAAAGTAGAAGCAGAATTGCAAAGACTAGAAAAGGACGGCATACTGACAAAAGTAGAATGGTCTGAATGGGCAACACCAATTGTGCCAGTTGTTAAGGGTGATGACACTGTGCGCATATGTGGTGACTTTAAGGTTACAGTGAACCCAGTGATAAAAACTGAACAATATCCCTTACCCCATATAGATGATATCTTTGCATCTCTGGGCAGAGGAGAAAAGTTTTCAAAAATTGACCTTGCACAAGCATACCTACAAATGGAAGTAGAGGACTCATCTAAAAAGTATTTGACTATTAACACTACTAAAGGCCTGTACCAGTATAACCGTTTGGTTTTTGGAGTTGCTTCAGCACCAGCCATATGGCAGAAGGCCATAGAACAAGTCTTATAGGGCATTCCTGGCACTTAGTGCTACCTTGATGACATTCTTGTTACAGGAGCTGATGACAGGGAGCATCTAGAGAATCTAGGAAAAGTCCTGAATAGATTAGCAGACTTTGGCTTGAGAGTCAACAAAAATAAGTGTGAATTTTTCAAAAATTCAATTGAGTATTGTGGACACCAAATTGATAAAGAAGGCTTACATAAATGTAAAAACAAAATTGAAGCCATTCTGAAAGCACCAAAACCCCAAAATGTATCTCAATTACGGTTATTTTTGGGACTGGTTAATTATTATCACAAGTTCCTTCCAAATCTTTCGACTGTTTTGCACCCTTTAAATGGTTTGCTGCGTAATGAAATAGCATGGTGTTGGACTAAAGACTGTGAGCGTGCCTACAAAGAGGCAAAATCTCTTGTAACATCTGACAATGTGCTAACTCATTATGACCCCAACTTGCCACTCCAGCTTGCATGTGATGCCTCTCCTTATGGTATTGGTGCTGTATTGTCACATAAGTTCACTGATGGGATGGAACGGCCAATTGCCTTTGCCTCAAGATCTTTAACTCCAGCAGAGCGTAATTATGCCCATATTGATAGAGAAGCCCTTAGTTTGGTTTGGGGAGTTAAGAAGTTTAACCAGTATTTATTTTTTTTTTTATTTTTTTATTTATTTATTAATTTTATTACAATCAATACATAGCAATCAAGTTTTACAAAAAAAAGAATTATGCTAAGAACAGATCGATCCCCACCCTTGAGAGAGAGAGCAAGCCAAACGGTGTAAAATTTAAGGCTTTTAAAAATACCTAAATCAACAAATTCTCTGTGCTTTATAAAATCATTTCAAAATATTACTGATTAGATCCTGCCATGTTTTGAAAAAAGTCTGCACAGATCCTCTAACTGAGTATTTGATTTTTCCAATTTTAAATAATATAACACATCAGTTTCCCACTGACTTAAAAGAGGAGAGTTTGGGTTCTTCCAGTTTATCAGAATAAGTCTGCGTGCCAACAGTGTAGTGAATGCAATCACAGTTTGTTTGTCTTTCTCCACTTTAAGACCCTCTGGAAGAACCCCAAACACAGCTTTTAATGGGTTAGGAGGGATTGTGAGTCCAAGACTGTCTGAGAGGTAATTAAAATTTTTGTCCAGAATAATGTTAATTTGGAGCAGGCCCAGAACATGTGACCTAGTGAGGCTGGGGCTTGGTTGCAACGTTCGCAGGTTGGATCATGCCCTGGAAACATTTTGGAGAGTTTTAGTCGAGACAGATGTGCTCGATATATAATTTTGAGTTGTATAATTGTATGCTTTGCGCATATGGAGCTTGAGTGAATTCTCTGCATTGCTACTTTCCACTCCTTTTCTGATATATTAATTGAGAGGTCATTTTCCCAGTGTCCTCTTGGATCTTTGAAAGGAAGGGATTGTAAAAGGATTTTATATATTGTAGAGATGGAGTCTAACTCCTTGAAATTGAGCAATAATTTTTCCAGCGTGGATGAGGGTGCAAGATGAGGAAAATCTGGAAGGTTCTGTTTAACAAAGTTCCTGATTTGAAGATAGTGAAAGAAATTTGTAGCTGGAATGTTAAATTTGGAACGTAATTGTTCATAGGATACAAAGACGTTGTCTATATAAAGGTCTCTAAGCAAGTTAAACCAGTATTTATATGGGAGACATTTTACCTTGCTGACTGATCATCGGCCATTGTTGTCCATCTTTAATCCGTGTAAGGGTGTCCCAGGTATGGCTGCTGCACGACTTCAACAATGGGCATTATTTCTTGGAGTCCACACTTACACTATTGCATTCAAAGGTACAGAGCATCATGGTAATGCTGATGGACTGTCGTGGCTTCCATTGGAGTTATCACAACCCAGGAATTTAGTGGAACCAGTAGACATGTTCCAAATGGCTCAAGTAGACTCATTGCCAGTCACGTGCTCTGACATCCAGCGAGAGACGCGCTGCGACCCAACACTTTCTAAAGTTTATGAACTGACAGTTAAAGGCTGGCCATCCAAGGGCAATGCAACTTTATTAGCCTTCTCATCACGACGTGAACAACTGTCTGTAAGTCAAGGTTGAATTTTATGGGGCACACATGTTATAATTCCACCAAAACTTCATACCAAGGTCCTTGAGGTGCTACATGAAGGGCACTTAGGAGTGGTAAAAATGAAGAACTTGGCTCGCAGCTATGTCTGGTTGCCTGGCATTGATCACCAGCTGGAAGACCTCACAAAGACATGTAATGGGTGCCAGCAGACTCAAAAGTCACCAGCATCTGCACCACTTCATCCCTGGGAATGGCCCACCACCCCATGGCAGCGCATGCACATTGACTATGCAGGCCCATTCTTTGATAAGATGTTTCTTATTGTTGTAGATGCCCATTCTAAGTGGCCAGGGGTTTTCTGTACCACTAAAGCAACTTCCATAAAGACTGTGGAACTCCTACGTAACTTGTTTTCACATACAGGAGTACTAGAATAAATAGTAAGTGATAATGGTAGCCAGTTCTTATCTGAGGACTTTAAAACCTTCCTCAGGAAAAATGGAATACAACACATTACCACAGCACCATACCACCCTGCAACGAATGGTCTTGCTGAGCGTTTCGTGCAGTTCTTCAAAGAGTCCATTAATGCAATGTCATCTGAAGGAATATCACTACAACACAAAGTGTACAAGTTTTTATTGGCTTATCGTAACAGCACCCATTCGACTACCGGACAAACACCTGCAATGCTTTTTCTAGGCCGTCCCCTGAGATCCCGTCTGGACTTGATGAAACCTGACCTATGTAGGCATGTCCAACAGAAGCAGGCCACCTGGAATCAGAGTCAAAAGTCACAAACCCTGCGCACCTTTTGTGTGGGTCAGAGACTTTTGGCTCGCGATTATCGTAACAGTGGCCGGTCATGGCAGCAAGGTGTCATTGCCTCGCAGACAGGACCATTGACTTATACTGTAGACATTGGGGATGATGTTGTCTGGCGTCGACATACAGATCAATTGTTAGATGCTACTCCTTTTGACAACCACTAACAGGAAGAAATTGCACAGCCAACTTTATCACAGGACATGGTTGTACCAGAGTGTGATGGTCAGGAGTCCACCATCACCACAGACAACCAGAAAACAACGCAACCTGAGAGTCAGGACTCAGTTGGTAGTTCTAGCTTAACATGCACTAGACCTTACCCTGACAGAGTTAGGAAACCTCCTAAAAGATTTTAATGTTAAATTTTATATGCTGTTATAGTTAAAAATATTTGTGAGAATATACAGTAATCCCTCGCTATATCGCACTTCGACTTTTGCGGCTTCACTCTATCGCGGATTTTAAATGTAAGCACATCTAAATATATATCACGGATTTTTTGCTGGTTCACGGATTTCTGCGGACAATGGGTCTTTTAATTTATGCTACACGCTTCCTCAGTTTGTTTGCCCTGTTGATTTAATACAAGGGGCGCTATTGGCTGATGGCTTAGAAGCTACCCAAGCAGAGCATGTATTATATATTAACTAAAACTCCTCAATGCTATAAGATATGCATCCTACGCGGAGCTTGATTGTTTGCTTGTCTCTGCCTCTCTCTCACCCTCTCTAACATTCTCTGCGCCTAACGGAGGGGTGTGAGCAGAGGTGCTGTTTGCACAGAAGCGGTTTGCCTAGTGGATACGGACGCACCTCTAAGAAATGCCGCTTTATCGCGGTTCTTCCAAAAGCACACTTATTGATTTTTTGATCAATCTCTCTCTCTCTCTGACGTTCTCTGCGCCTGACGGAGGAGATGTGAGCAGAGGGGATGTTTGCACAGAGGCTGTTTGCTTAGAAGATACTGACGCTCCTCTAAAAAATGCCGCGGCAAACTTAAAAGCACACGTATAGATTTTTTGATTGTTTGCTTTTCTTTGCGAGCGCTCTCTCTCTGAAATTCTCTGCTCCTGAAGAGAAGAAGATCTATTTGCATTCTTTTAATTGTGAGAAAGAACTGTCATCTCTGTCTTGTCATGGAGCACAGTTTAAACTTTTGACTAAAGGGTGTTATTTCATGTCTAGAGGGCTCTAATAATGTTAACAGTGTGGGAGAGTTTATAAGGGCTTAAAATATATAAAAATAACTACACAAACATATGGTTTCTACTTCGCGGATTTTCATCTATCGCGGGGGGTTCTGGAAAGCAACCCCCGCGATCGAGGAGGGATTACTGTAATATATATATTTTTGATATAGCTTCAGTGCTGCGTGGAAGGAGTTGTTATGTATATTGTGTTAGTGGATCTACTTTTTTTTTTTTCCCCATGGGCTCACCACCTATGGGAGGGGCCAAGGAGGTTGGGTGCAATGTGAGTTGGGTGGTGGCCGAAGGCGGGGACCTTGGCGGTCTGATCCTCGGCTACAGAAACTGGCTCTTGGGACGTGGAATGTCACTTCTCTGAAGGGAAGGAGCCTGAGCTAGTGCGCGAGGTCGAGAGGTTCGGCTAGATATAGTCGGACTCACCTCGACGCACAGCTTGGACTCTGGAACCAATCTCCTTGAGAGGGGCTGGACTCTCTACCACTCTGGAGTTGCCCCGTGAGAGCGCCGAGCAGGTGTGGGCATACTTATTGCCCCCTGACTGGAGCCTGTGCATTGGGGTTTACCCCGGTGGACGAGAGGGTGGCCTCCCTCCGCCTTCGGGTGGGGGGAAGGGTCCTGACTGTTGTTTGTGCGTATGCGCTGAACAGCAGTTTGGAGTATCCACCCTTTTTGGAGTCTCTGGAGGGGTTGCTAGAGGGCATACCTTCTGGGGATTCCCTCGTTTTGCTGGGAGACTTCAATGCTCACGTGGGCAATGACAGTGAGACCTGGAAGGGCGTGATTGGGAGGAATGGCCCCCGATCTGAACCGAGCGGTGTTTTGTTATTGGACTTCTGTGCTCATCACGGATTGTCCATAACGAACACCATGTTCAAGCATAAGGGTGTTCATATGTGCACTTGGCACCAGGACACCCTAGGCCTCAGGTCGATGATCGACTTTGTGGTCGTGTCGTCGGACTTGCGGCCATATGTCTTGGACACTCGGGTGAAGAGAGGGGCGGAGCTGTCAACTGATCACCACCTGGTGGTGAGTTGGCTTCGATGGTGGGGGAAGATGCCGGTCAGACCTGGTAGGCCCAAACGTGTTGTGAGGGTCTGCTGGGAACGGCTGGCAGAGTCCCTGTCAGAAGTAGCTTCAACTCCCACCTCCGCAGAACTTCAACCACGCCCCGAGGGAGGTGGGGACATTGAGTCGAATGGGCCATGTTCCGTGCCTCTATTGTTGAGGCGGCTGACCGGAGCTGTGGCCGCAAGGTGGTCGGTGCCTGTCGTGGCGGCAATCCCCGAACCCGTTGGTGGACACCGGCGGTGAGGGATGCCGTCAAGCTGAAGAAGGAGTCCTATAGGACTTTTTTGTCCTGTGGGTCTCTGGAGGCAGCTGATAGGTACCGGCAGGCCAAGCAGAACGCGGCTTCGGTTGTTGCTGAGGCAAAAACTCGGGCATGGGAGGAGTTTGGAGAGGCCATGGAGAGCGACTTTCGGACGGCTTCGAGGAGATTCTGGTCCACCGTCCGCCGTCTCAGGAGGGGGAAGCAGTGCAGTGTCAACACCGTATATAGTGGGGATGGTGCCTGCTGACCTCACTCGGACGTTGTGGGTCGGTGGGAGGAGTACTTCAAGACCTCCTCAATCCCACTAACATGCCTTCCATGAGGAAGCAGAGCCTGGGGACTCTGAGGTGGGCTCTCCCATCTCTGGGACTGAAGTCACCGAGGTGGTCAAAAAACTCCTTGGTGGCAGGGCCCCGGGGTGGATGAGATCGCCCGGAGTTCCTTAAGGCTCTGGATGTTGTAGGACTGTCTTGGTTGACACGCCTCTGCAACATCGCATGGACATCGGGACAGTGCCTCTGGATTGGCAGACCGGGGTGGTGGTCCCCCTCTTTAAAAAGGGGGACCGGAGGGTGTGTTCCAACTACAGAGGGATCACACTCCTCAGCCTCCCTGGAAAAGTCTATTCGGGGTTCTGGAGAGAGGGTCCGTCGGATAGTGAACCTCGGATTCAGGAGGAACAGTGTGGTTTTAGTCCTGGTCGCTGAACAGTGGACCAGCTCTTCACCCTTAGCAGAGTCCTGGAGGGTGCATGGGAGTTTGCCCGACCGGTCTACATGTGTTTTGTGGACTTGGAAAAGGCATTCGACCGTGTCCCTCGGGAATCCTGTGGGGTGCTCGGGAGTATGGGGTACCGGACCCCTGATAAGAGCTGTTCGGTCTCTGTACAACCGTGTCAGAGCTTGGTCCGCATTGCCGCAGTAAGTCGAGCCCGCTTCCAGTGAGAGTTGGACTCCGCCAGGGCTGCCCTTTGTCACCGATTCTGTTCATAACTTTTATGGACAGAATTTCTAGGCGCAGCCAGGGTGTTGAAGGGGTCCGGTTTGGTGGATCGGTTCGCAGCTGAGTGTGAAGCGGCTGGGATGAGAATCAGCACCTCCAAATCCCGAGAGCATGGTCCTCAGCCGGAAAAGGGTGGAGTGCCCTCTCAGGGTTGGGGGAGAGATCCTGCCCCAAGTGGAGGAGTTCAAGTATCTCGGGTCTTGTTCACGAGTGAGGGAAGAATGGAGCGTGAGATCGACAGGCGGATCGGTGCGGCATCCGCAGTGATGCGGGCTCTGCATCGGTCTGTCGTGGTGAAAAAGGAGCTGAGCCGTAAGGCAAAGCTCTCAATTTACCAGTCGATCTACCTTCCTACCCTCACCTATGGTCATGAGCTATGGGTAGTGACCGAAAGAACGAGATCGCGAATACAAGCGGCTGAAATGAGTTTCCTCCGCAGGGTGTCTGGGCTTTCCCTTAAAGATAGGGTGAGAAGCTCAGTCATCCGGGAGGGGCTCAGAGTAGAGCCGCTGCTCCTCCGCATCGAGAGGAGTCAGATGAGGTGGCTCGGGCATCTGATCAGGATGCCTCCTGGACGCCTCCCTGGTGAGGTGTTCCGGGCACGTCTAACCGGGAGGAGGCCCCGGGGAAGACCCAGGACACGCTGGAGGGACTATGTCTCCGGCTGGCCTGGGAACGCCTTGGGATTCTCCCGGAAGAGCTGGAAGAAGTGGCCGGGGAGAGGGAAGTCTGGGCCTCTCTGCTTCGGCTGCTGCCCCCGCGACCCGACCTCGGATAAGCGGAAGAGAATGGATGGATGGATGGATGGATCTACTTTTTGTGGTGTATATATACTGTTAACCATTATGTGTGCGTAAGCGCATGGATATAATTTTTTCTGGGTGATACAACAAGGAATAAAAAGAAAGAAAAACATGGAAAGCGGTTATTGTACTGTGTTTCTCGATTTTATATAAGGTTGAATGTTGTAAGACACAACCGAGTTTTTAAAATATTTCCTATTAATTCCAAATGTAGGTATGTATCTGTTCTGCATTACATGTAAAACATTTTCAAACCTGTTCTACTGCTCCTTAATTGTCTCCACGCTTAAAAGCTTATCCCAGTGTATCCTACTTAGACATTGTCATATCTGGTCAAAATTAGCCCTTCCAAAGTTCAACTTAACAATTTTAGTCTTTGCATCTGCACTCTTACAAAATACTGAGAATTGTATTACATTATGGTCACTTGACCCAAGTGGTTCAATCAATTCTACACCATCAATTCTATCTTGATTATTACAAAATACTGATGATTACTTCTAAAAACTCCTGCTCTTGCGCTCCTCCATCTGCAAGGTTATCCTAGTTGATATTTGGATAATTAAAATCCCCCATGACTATAATATCTACCTGTAAACTTGCGTTTTTGATATTTCTAAAAAGATGTGTGTTGAAATTACTGTCTGAATTGGGTGGTCTATAACACACTCCCTAATATTTTCTAGGCGAAGCCACATGTCCTCACTAAGATGGAGCTCATCATCCAACTGAAGAGGACTTACATTTAAATTCTGTTTGGCATAAACAGAAACCCCACTTCCTTTTCTGTTCTGTCTATCTTTACTAAAAAAATCGTATCCCTTTATGTTACACTCATCCCCATCCTTGTTATTTAAGCAGGTTTCCGTTATTGCTATAATATCATAATTATGCTCTGCTACATACAACTCTAACTCACTTACCTTATTTTTGATATCTCTAGCATTAAGGCAAGCTATTTTTAATGTTACTCATTCTACATTAAAATGTTTGCTTAGAATTTACATTACTACGTATTTTTATTTTTACACCCACCGTTGTTTGTTCCTCCATGTATAGATCTAAACCTGCCCCCCCGCCATTCCCCAGTTTAAACAATCCTCGAATATCCTACTCATATGGCTCCCCAATACATTGGTGCCCCACCAGTTCAGATGTAACTCATCACGGCGTAACAGGTCCCATCTGTTCCAAAAGGAGTCCCAATGCCCCATAAACCTATACCCTTCTACTCTGCACCAAGAATTGAGCCATACATTAAGACTTCTAATCTCCTCAATCTTACCTGGACTGGCACATGGCACATGCAGAACTTTGAAGAAGACCACCTTGTCATTTCTGCTCCTCAGCTTGGCACCTAACTCTTTGAATTTGGATCACAGAACTGACATACTACCCTTATGTATGTCATTTGTTCCAACATGGACAATGACAACTGGATCCTCACCCGCTCTGGGCAAGAGCCTATCCACCCTTCCAGGGAGGTCCCCCACCTGTGCAGCCGGAATGCAACACACTGTGCAAGACTCTTTCTCTCTCTCTCTGGATCACACCTGCACTTCATTCCCCCTAATGATTGAGTCCCCAACTATCACTACCTCTCTCTTTCTGGGAACTGATTTTGAGGTGGCTCCTCATCATTGCCTACCATCTCAGAATCATCAGAGACACCGTCCAGCTCCAAAAGAATATGATAACAGTTTGAAACTACTAATTCTGGGGTTGATGGCCCCGGACAGTGTGCACCCTTTACCTTGCGCTTTGCGACTGTGACCCACGTATTTCTACCTGTCTGGTCTGGAATCTCCTCGCTGTGTTGTGAATTGCCTGGATCACCCATTAAATTCCAATGACAGCTTACCATAATATCTCTGAAAAGGATCTTTAATGATTAAATCCATCAATCCAGTGATGTGCCCATTCCAGCTAGCATTGGGCACAAGGCAGAAACAATCCCTAGATGGGGCACCAGCTCATCGCAAGGTGAATACAAACACACACGTACAGTAATGTCATTTTAGTGCTACCAAATCTGCATGTCTATGGAAGGAAACAGGAGGACACTTTGGAAACCCACCAGGAAAACATACAAACTCCAGGCAGAAAATACCATCATCGTGACTCCCTACGATACAGCAGTGCTACTGCTCCGACACACTGTGACACTATTTAAACGAAATTAACGATTTATCTGTAAAATGTAACATATATACTTTAATGCATTTCATCATGAAAGTGATATCAAGTATAAATCTAAGGAATCTAAATGTGCAGTATAAAGTGGAATTTCATACAATTAATGTGTTCTGTATGGTGATCTATTGATTTTTGCCACTCCTGCCAGGTCAGGAGGAAGCTCCAGAAAAAAAAAGATGGTTTGTGAGACTTTTAAAATGTATTGTGTCATTACGATCAGGAATATGCGATGCTTGAAAATAAAAGCACCACAAATGCATCTGTATGCTGGCATTTTGCTTCACCACATCGAACCATTCATCAAACGTCGAAGCGTGCACATCGATCCCATAGGATCCGCAAAGCAGTTTTCTGTCACATGTAGATAGTAACCAGAGACTCTGACATCACATTCCAACTTTTAGCACACTCTGTCCCCTGACATTTTGCTGATACTGCAGCTCTGAGCGTGAAGTATAAACAAGCCCTTATGCCTTGCTTAACAGCTCTCCTCTCACACTGTTTGTATTCCCCCATATTTAATGAATCCTTATGCTGTTGCCCGCTTAACTGTTCTACCTCTGGACCGCTAAGGATTGTTCAATCTAAAATAAACAAATAAATAAAACTTTAATACCTCATCTGCTCATGCAGCCACTTGTGCCTGATCGGTGTCTTAACAATGGCCACTTACCTGCGCACCGCTGAGCTTTCCCCTTTACTTCTTTGAACTCAGCCGCGGCCTTTTTCTTTTTTTTTCTTTTCCTTTAAATTAAGGAATCGCTGTTACGACGACTTACAAATTCCGATATCAGTTGCTGCTGCTTTCTACCCTGCCTCCTCGATGATACTTCAAATACAGATAACAAGAACAAGTACACGTACAAGTAACTTTTCCAAGTGCACCTCCAAACTCCCAGCTAATTTTGCTCTTGTGTGGGTGAAAAAAAGCAACAAACCCTTCTAAAGGGAAAAAAGCTTTAAAAATTCCCGCACGGTTCCTTAGTGGCAACCAAAACCCAAGTTTAAGAGCAAAATGTATTTTTTTTATTTAAATCTCACTCCACAAAAAACACCAAAAACTCTCAGCAGCCTCTTGCACTTGCAAAGCACATGTCAGCCTCTCCGTCTGTTTGTACTTAACTGACAGTGTTCTCTTGTCTCCATATCCATAACAGTTTAAACTGAGATGTCATAGACATCACCAAGTTCTGTAGCTGTCAGAAAAGTTTTAAGAAAAAGACTGCACATGCAGCATGAAGTTACTATAATTTAATAATAATGATCTAATTAATCCTACTACCTTAGCGTTCCTCCATGGCAATATTACCTCAACTGGAAATGTGGTCCAGGGTTTTATTGTGTTTATATCCCCGATCTTTTAATAGTTGAAATCAGTGACATAAGTTAATTAGTAATATTAGGATAAAAGGCCATAGGGGCAACTACTTACTTGTATTTTATAGCAGTCATTTATGCCATTCAATTGTCAGTCCTTAAATTTCGCTAAATGTCAGTTACGTAAGCTCTGCAATTATTATGTTACATTATTATGTTATAGTGGAACATGCTGACCTCCAGTCCTCAAATGAAAAGCAATTTGTTGCAATGAATATGAACTTTGAACACATAGGCATCATGTCACTGGGGAATATCAACAGAGGCTGTAATGGATGGCAAAAATAAGGAGTTGTTGATACTGAGTATGTGGTTGTGATCCTCAAATAAAAGAGAATGTAAAAAGCACTCAGAGGTGTTTTAATGTGGAAATCTAAAACAAAAGAAATTTTGTATTGACAAAAGAAGGGAATATGGAAAGCTCAAAGATGAAGCAATGCAAGAATGTGATGAAACATTAAACCAAAAGCTTGAGTAAAAGTATTCATTAATGTTGTAAGGATGATTTAAAGTTGGTTAATTGAAAATCAAAAACTGACTCCAAAGTAGGCATGAAAACCAAATATTAGCACTGACCTATTATACAGTGGGTTAGAATAAATGTCTTACAACCAGAAAAAGAAAAGTTAATAACTTTTACTCACTAAAAATCTCTTTCATCTGTTAATATGTCTCTATGACTTTCAAAACAAGAGTATCAACATGAGCAGTAGGAGAAAGTTGGGTCCATTCCATTCTATCTTGTACTTCCTATAGAATTGATAATGTCCCCTCAGTACATGAGACGGTGAGAAAGCAATAAAAGTAGTGTTCATCTAAAAAACGGGCTTTAAAAGCAATATTTGTAAGTGGGTGTAAACGACAAGTGTTGGAAGACTTGTTTTTACCCAAGGAGACACATGAGTGTGTTTATCAGGGTCTTAATTATGTCACACTCATGCGCTTGGGAGGCAACCAACAAACCTTAAGATGAGTGATATACCACGAGATAAAGGCTTGATTTTGGATACTAATGCCTCTCTCTCACTCTTTCAACAGAGCAAAATAAGAAAAATAACGATCTCACACACTTACCTCCAATACAATCCCACTTCCATCTCCCAAGGATGACGTCACTTCCAGTCCCATTGTGATGACGACACTTCTGGTTACCCATGATGACATCACTTCCGGCTCTGCCATGATGATGTTACTTCCGGCTCCCATGGATGACATCAGTTCTGGTCCCACTGTGATGACGTTACTTCCGGCTTTCCTACTGATGACCTCACTTCCAGTACTGCCATAATCACTTCCATCTCTCTGTATTGGTGTCATTTCCTACCTGCTCATTTCCTGTTGCCATTTGGTATATAAATCCCAATGTCAACTCTGTATTTTGTCAAATGCTAGGGATTTTTGATCATTTCTCATTCAGATCTTCACAACGTTCGACGGACATTATACAGGGCAATTCCCCAACTCTTTGTTGAGTTTTTTCGAGTGAATTTATTTCATTACAATCTCTACCGTCAGTGGGCCATGGCATCAGCATGTTTCTCAGGTGTGAATCTTGCTTTAGCAAGTGTTGTAACATGTTTTTGTCTTATTGTCTGTTGCTGGTTGTCAGTGGAAAAAATTCATGGATTTGGTTTGCCAACACACAGTTGTAGCAGCTGTTGGTTTTCATTATTGCATTGCTGTATTTACTCTTTTCTTTTTTGAAGAAGTGTGTCAAGTGTATTTGACAGTCAGTCAATGTCTCTGGTTTTCTTCCAGTTCTTTCACGGAGGCATGTATGATTGCAGCTGTCAAAACACACATGAACCAAGGTCACACTTTGGAGGTTGCTGGCACCTTGGTCAACAGTGGAAGGCGGTAAGGATTTGGGGCTGGTAAACAAGGATCAGCTTGCTTGTTTAATGCTAGTCGCTGCCAGCAGCTTTCGTCACGTTTCATATCCTATCTAAGATATGACATGAAGGCATGTGAGTGCAGGTGTTTCTTGTACCTCTCACAAAAGAAGAAAGTCCTAGTCACTCTGTCAATATTATTGGGAGGGTCTCCAGTTGTCGAAGTTGGTGTTGAGGTCAACCTGCATGTTCCTCACTTGGCCGTAATTGACATGTCAGCAATGTAGGATGTTGCATACTGTTGACCTTGCTACAAGGAGATGTGCGTGTGTTGCTGAAGGCTTAAATTGCAACCAGCCATGTACAATTGAGGGATCACATCTCTGTCAGTGCAGTGGTGTGTTTGGCCATCTGTGCTTCTCTTTCTTAGGAAAGGGATACATAGCATACCTGGGCATGTGGCTGTTCATATATGTGAATTTCGTTGCACTGCCATGTCTGTGGCAGCCATATGAGGGACTTAAATGTCATGTCATAACAGCTGTCAGATTGGTTGCCCATACTTGTCATGACTAGGACATTAGCACATGCAGCTATGCATATCCTGTAATGTCAGGTGTGGCCAAGGCAGACTTAAGGTAGGGCACAATGGGCACTGGCCAGGGGCCCCAGGAACATAGGGGCCTGCAGTATTTCTGATGCCTGTGTATATTTCTGTACTACTTGCTTAGGGACTGTTTTGTCTTGGTAAAATGATATATTACTCTATTTTTCCCTTTTGTATTATTAATATGTAGCCTTTGTCAGAATGCCTCAAATCTCACAGACTTACCACTGTTTATAAGGTATTGTACCATATAACTTCTCCCTACCTTCCCTTCTACATTTATAACCTCAGGCAATTGGGTGTAGTAAAAGACAAGCAGGAGTTAAGTTACACTTTAAATAATGTATTATTGATAATATTCATAAATAATGACAATATACAAAGTACATTTGAATATTAGCAACCATACAACCTGATAAATGGTGATGTGTAGTTTCAGGCGACACACAGACTTGTTTGTTACTTAAAATGTCTCTAGTTAAGGCAATATTTATGGTCAGCTTTCTTCAGAACAGGCCGCATGCCTGTCTCAATATGACTGCCAAGCTGTGCTCTTCATTGTGTTGTCCTTTTCAGTTCATGGTGTGAGATGGTCTTTCATCAGTTTGCTAAGTGAGAGAGAGCTGGGTAAAGCAAGCAAAGTTATAGGTTTCCTGTCCAACCCCTAGAGCCAATAGGGCGTCATGGTACTTAAAGGCTTTTGATATAAGCCAATTCCAAACAGCCATACTTCAGACCAATGGGGGGACAGAATACCTTCACACCTGCCCTCCAAACCATATGTTAAGGTGAAGCTTGCCAGCTAGGTATTCTGGCTTTCCAGTGGGGATTGACTGAGAGACTCCAGCAGAGAAATATTTGCTAAACTTGTTTTAGGCAAGGGCAGCACAGTGGGACACTGGGTGGCGCTGCTGCCTCGCGGTCAGGAGACCTGGGTTCACTTCCCGGGTCCTCCCTGCATGGAGTTTGCATGTTCTCCTTGTGTGGAGTTTGCATGTTCTCCCTGTGTCTGCGTGGGTTTCATCCGGTTTCCTCCCACAGTCCAGACATGCAGGTTAGGTGCATTGGCGATCCTAAATTGTCATTGGTGTGTGTGTGTGTGCCCTGCAATGGGCTGGTGCCCAGCCCGGGGTTTGTTTCCTGCCTTGCGCCCTGTGTTGGCTGGGATTGCCTCCAACAGACCCCCGTGACCCTGTAATTAGGATATAGAGGGTTGGGTAATGGATGAATGGATGTTTGAGGCAATTCCCCCAACCCTGTTGTAAAATTCCCTTTTCTGACTTAGTTCTAGGGCGTAAACATGAATGCTTCTCACTAATGTAAGACTCTTATTATATTGCTTTGCCTAAGTTACAAATAAAAACATACAAAATATGAATCTTTTAACTCTTTAATTTATCTCTTAACTTTTATGCAAAATTTCACATCACAACAGGAACCTATGATACTGTTAAGATGATGTGGCGCTGTGTCTGTGCCAGTCAGGATAGGTCATTGCAGTACAATTTTGGTCCCTTTGTCACACATTTGCAAAAGCCATGGGCTGCATTGTATGTGTTATGGCATTAGCTCTCAACTGAGACCAAGATCCAGCTTCAAAAGCCAGGGGAGTGTGAGTTTTTACGTTACAGACAGATTAGCCTTACAATTTTATATGTGTGGATGTTAAAATGATATAGTGTGTAATGTACATGGTCCGAAACATAATCATGTTCTTTAATACACTCTTACATTTGTACATTTTTAATTTTGCATTTACCTCAAATCTCCTGTTTGATATTTATCAAACTTTGTTTTACTTATTATTTATAATTACCTTGTTTATATTTGCCTTTACTGTGTTCTGTTGTACTAGGGTGTTGTATCGTGTTAGCCATTATAAATGTAGTGAGAAATCAAGCAAAATGACACCTTTTATTGGCTAACTAAAAAAGATTACAATAAGCAAGCTTTCGAGGCAACTCAGGCCCCTTCTTCCTCTTCTTCAGGAAGGTTATATCCATTTTCTCTAGAGCTAGTCAATGAATTTATTTAGTGTCATGGCTTACTCTGCTGGCTCACATGGAAGCACAGAGAAAACCTTTCTAGATACCTCAAAGCACAATTTCTCTTTCCTCATATGAAGACAAGTTGGAATGATTCATGGTGACAAACATGGACAAATGGCCTGATCACAGCTACACAACAGCAACCCAAGTAATTGAAAGGTCCATGTCCTTAACACCTAGCACTGATCAGATATTTTTTATTAATAGAGTTAATGTGGTTTTGATCTTTACACAAAATAAGTAAAGTAAAACTTTTAAAAGTATTATTTGTTCTTGTCAATCAACATTTTTTAATCTATTAACATACCCCAAAAGCAAATACCATTTCCATTTCAGATTTATTGTTTTTCCCTTTCAGTCATGGTTTTCCTCTCTCTGGTTATTTCATTATCAAGCACTGACAAGTTGAACCTCTCTGTTTGCACTTCCATTTCCACTCGGTTAAATTCAGAGTAAATTTAAAATTAATGATGCGATTTATATAGTAATTCGTCATATTGCCATTTCAAATTCTTAGCAATTCATTTCACAATTAAATGAACTATTTTCAGCAACAAGAAGCAATCTTGTGTGATCAGTGTTTCTTTTATTAATTAGGTTATGAATGAATTGTGAATCTCGAAAAAAAATGATCAAAAATTATTGAATAGCAAAAGGTCCATAAAGTCAAAAATGAGAAAGGACTGCTAATCAAACATCACAAGAATAATGAGGAATTCATTTAATAAAAGATAACTGTTGTATTTTGTGCATTCATTGTTAACCTGACTATGAGACATTTGCGTCTTGGCGAAAGCATAACTAATTCTTCCCAATTATCACCTGCCAGGCAGCCCTTTGATATGATGTGGTGTTTTATATAAATTATAATGCACACAGGTGGACTGACCCACCTGCCAAGATGGAAGATTATACTTTGCCCGATCAGATGGACACAATGTTGGATGGAGCAGGTAAGAGCCAGACATAATGGAAGTTCAAAGGGAGACTGCTCCTTGGGGGCAAAGAGTCCCTCAGTGGATTAGATGGTGGTGCTCGACTGGCGTGCCCCTCGTTTAGCCTCCTGCAGAGGTTCATGAAACCTGTGGTTTGGGTTATTGACAGCTCTGTTGGGACTACTTAGGGGTGCTGTCAGAGGAGGTCTACCCTATTTTATGGCAGCTCCACCTGATCCAGAAGTTCTTCTGGGGTGCAATGCTATGACATGGGAAGTACTCCGGGGTCTAGCATAAAAGGAGCTAGCCTGCCTCATTCAGGGAGTCAGAGTGTTGAAGGACAACATTCATGTTGGAATAGTGGAGAAGAAAGAAAAGGAAAGGAATGGATAGAATGGGAGGAACATTCCTGTAAAGAGGTACTTTGATTAATACAATAAGTTTATTTGAACCCAGTTGCCCAGTTGTTCCCCTGGTTTGGGGCTCTGCTACAGTCCCTAAAGACTACTATATATATGGGGAACAGCCCGGACACAGACAGATAGACATCGTTTAAATGCACCACACACATTTATTTACACTATTATTTACAAGTGCACAGACACACCTCAGTACCGCAGCACCAATCACCCTCAGTCCAGGCCCTCAACAATGCCTCTCTTCACCGCCTCCACTCTTCTCCTCTGAGCTCTGTCTTCTTCCACCCGACTCCAGCGATCGAATGGAGGAAGGCGGACCCTTTTAATTTCACCTGGACAAGCTCCAGGTGCCTCCCGATAACCTTCCACCGCCCCTCCCAGGAGAGGCGGAAGTCAGAAGAACTCCAGGTGTCCCTGGTGTTCTTCCCCCAGCACTTCTGACCATGGGCCCCTATTCCCAAAGCCACCAGGGCCTTGTTGTGGCCTGGAGGAGGCATAAGCCGTCCTCTAGTCCTTCTGGGCATCCCGGCTGGGTACCACCCCCAGCAGCTCGCCACAGTATCAGTTCCTGAATTGGCCGGCCATTTTGCATTTTGGCTGAGAGGTGTGGCCAATGTCCGAATTACTAAAAATGACCAGTGTATATGCTATTTTGGCCAGTTATTTCGTGAAGAGGCAAGAGTTCCCTGGCCAAAATTCGATGTGCTGATGTAAGACTGTTCGCTCAAGGTGCGAAGATGCTTAAAAATTTCAGATGCAGATTCAGAAATGAGTTTTCCATTCTGCCTGAGAAACTGCTCTAGGTGGGTCTTGAGACGGCCTTCCCCTATTTTAGGGCTAAAATGATAACAGAAATGTGAAACCTACTTATATACCTAATCTTAATTATTGTGAAAAACCAAGTGTTGTCTGCTTTTTGAACAAGAGCCGCCAAGGCTACACTCGATGCAATTGCACTACTAAGTGCGCAACAAATCGCTGCTCATACCTTTTTTCTTCTGACTTTGGCAGATCGCCTCATGCTATTTTGCAAACTGGCTGGCCAAATCCCAGAATGAAGGAAAACATCATGGTTGGTCAATTACAGCGACACTGGCCATTTCCCGATTTGGCCGGACACTTCCCAGTTTGGCCGATTTCGGGTTTTGGCCGTAACATATAAAATCCAACATCTGTCTGTCTGTGTCTCTGTCTACTTTTCACAAGAGAAATACTTAACGGCTTTAGGTCTGTTTTTTTCTATAATTTGCTTGAACATTCTGGTTGACTTTGTGACTTCTTTCATTGCGCTGTGTATCATAGTTTGCTTGCAGGAGTGATACATTCGTGCTAATCCAAGATAGAGGCTGCATGCTGAGGGGAGGGAGAGGCATGACGTTAGAAGTGGGGAGCCAGGCATGGCCCTCCTCACTGTTCTTTTTAACTAATATGTTGGCGGAGCCACGGGGCACAACTAGTATATATAAAGTATATACAGGCAGTCCCCGGGTTACGTACGAGATAAGGACTGTAGATTTGTTCTTAAGTTGAATTTGTATGTATGTCGGAACAGGTACATAAATTTAATAAATGCTATTGTTGACCGACTGTAACCAAGTGCTCCGCCAATGAATTATGGAGTTTCACCTCTCTCTGACCTTTTTATTATTTCTACTTTATTTTCAATGGTGATGGTTTTTCTCTTCTTTACTGTATCACCAGCACTTGCATCAGATTTGTGTTTCAGAGACATTGTTGAAGGGTGAAGACAAAAAGTTAAGATGAGCTCTTCTGCACAGCACTGTACACACTATCACTGCAGGAAGGCACCTGTCATCAGCACATCTGATGTACTGAACAAGAGACAACTTCCTGCTGTGTACTACAGTACAAGCAGGCTTGCTATTGAGAATGAATGGGGGCAGCGAGGGGTGGTTCACCACCCGCCCACCACATAGTCACCTCCACTACAGTATGCTGCCTTTAGCGTCCGCCCACCGAGAACAAACACCGTGTGGCAGAAGGCGGGTAATGAATTGCCCACCACTGCCCCCATTCAACATTTTTTGTGTCTGGCAAATAATATTGCCCAGAATCCTGCCATGGAGTTGGTGGCAGTGCGCGTGATGATCTTGCGCTCGGAGCGCCTGCAGTGCAGTCAGTGGCCTCGTAGAGTTACTCATATCGGCTTCTATCCAATCAATGGGTCTGAATACGGTGACGTTGCCGTACGCCTCCTAGAGGGCCCTACTGACACCAACTTAAAATCTGATTAGTTGAAGCAACAGTTTAATCGACATTTATTCTGTATTAGAGAGCCTGCACAACGGATTGTGAAGGCCTTTCTGCCTGGCAACAAATGATGGCTGAGATGCGATTGGTCAAATGCTTTAATACGAAAATACATGTCTGGAGGCAGCACAACCATCGGAAAAGCTACGAAAGGAAGCGGACAGACTATTTGGAATTATTTAATAAGTATTCATGGACAAAATATAATTAACATCAGTTTGTGATTCAGGTATTTTTTTAGGCCAGTAGAGAAGGCATGACTTCGCCAGGTCTTTAGCATCGAGGCTTTATACCCTGCGTCTTCTCATTAAACTTGTATCTCGCGAATATCTTGTGCAATCTTGCAATGTCCACGGCTTTATTTAATTTTAGCTCAGACCTGGCACTTGAAAGTTTCTCTCACACTTTCGCTGAGGGAGGGTTTCCGCAGTAGCTGCACTTAGGAATATGCTAAGCACAGTCCTTCACCCTTGAATATTTACCTTATATGGGCAGGCACTCAATTACGTGGAAGGCGTGATAATGCGAGACGCAACTCCACCTCACACGGTGACCGAGCTGCAGGCTATTACAGTATATGGACGAAAGTAGGTTCCAGTTATGACCATTACGCGTAGAATTTCGAAATGAAACCTGACTAACTTTTGTAAGTAAGCTGTAAGGAATGAGCCTGCCAAATTTCAGCCTTCCACCTACACGGGAAGTTCGAGAATTAATGATGAGTGAGTGAGTGAGTGAGTGAGTGAGTGAGTGAGTGAGTCAGTCAGTCAGTCAGTCAGTCAGTCAGTCAGTCAGTCAGTCAGTCAGTCAGTCAGTGAGTGGGTCAGTGAGTCAGTGGGGGCTTTGCCTTTTATTACTATATATATATGACAGATAGGGGGCACTATCCCTCCCTTGAACCCTCAGACCAGACGTCAGACACCAGATAAAAGTCCAATAATTGAATTTATTACAATTATAATGTGCACAAAGCACCTTACACTCCACAATACTCATGAAAATCACAATACTAAATCACTAATTAATACAATCCTCCACTCCAGACGTGTTGCCACCCATCCTCCCGACTCAGTTAACCGTCTGGGAGTTCCCACAGTCCTTTTATAGTCCATGACCCGGAAGTGCTTCTGAACCTGCAGTCCATGTGACTTCCTAGCACTTCCGGGTCAGATCAAAACTCTTCTTTTCTTCGTCAGCCCAGAAGCACTTTATTTCTTCCATCCTCGTGACCTGTAAGTACTTCCGGGCTGCATGAAAACCAAACGTCTCTGTGTCTCCCTGCAGCATCCCCTGGCGGTCCCGACGTTATCCAGCAAGGCTGTGTATTAAAACTCCATAGTCCATGATGCCCTGCTGGAATTCGGGGCATCTCCAAGTTACAAGGAGGGCTCCATCTGGCGGCTTGGGGGTCTTGGCCGGGATAAGCTGCTGGCCATAGTCAACAATATATATATATACTAGCAAAATACCCGCACTTCGCAGCGGAGAAGTAGTGCGTTAAAGAAGCAATGAAAAAGAAAAGGAAACATTTTGAAAATAACGTAACATGATTGTCAATGTAATTGTTTTGTCACTGTTGTGAGTGATGAGTGTTGCTGTCATATATATATATATATATATATATATATATATATATATATATATATATATATATATATATATATATATATATATATATATATATATTTACACACACACACACACACATAAACATATATATATATATTTACACACACACACACATAAACATATATATATATATATACATACCTATACACATAAATATACACACACACATATATACATACATATATATATATCTACATATATACACACAAATACATAAATATATATATATATATATATATATACATACACACACATATATAAACATATATATACATATACATACATATCTACATATATACACACACAGCTATTTCAGATCAGTGCAATACGCTGCTTGTTAAAACGGATAACTCCCGCTCTTACGCAAGTCTGCGTGGATATTATGAACTATCGTATTTGTTCAAGTTCTATTTAAATTTTAAATAGAAGGAATTTTTATTTAGTCGACAGAAATATCTTTGGTAGGAATGGTAAAACAGACAGGAATATTATTCGTGAATAAATCAACTCAAACCTTAAACAACTTATAATATTTTGCTCTCCATAAAAATATATCCTGTCTAAATTATACAAGTTAGAAATAAAGTAAACGTTAAAAGAACAAACATTCAAATTTCTTTACTCTTATGTAATTTTATATAAAAATAAACTTAGATTTTAAATATCCCAAAAGATTTTGCTCTCCATAAAAATATATCCTGTCAAAATTATACAAATTCAAATATGAACATGCTGCATAACAAAACCTGGAAATATAAATAAAATGTGTTCCTTTCAGCAATAACAAATCAAATCATTCAGTTGTCTTTGCTCATATGTCATTTTAGAGCTGGACGCCTGGCATCTTTTTGGCAACAAGTTCGTTTATGTTTGGTGTGAGGTTCTGTGTTGTGGAGATTCTCAGGATGGATTGCAGGTGCTCATCAGTGAGGCGACTCCTGTGTGCTGTTTTGTTAGTCTTTATCACTGAGAAGAGCTTCTCACACAGATATGTGCTACCAAACATGCACAAGGTTCGAGCCGCATGTAGACGGACTTTTTTTGTTCTTCAAAGTCACCAAAGCGCCGTGCAAACTCAGTGCGCAGTGTGCTCAGTTTATCAGCAAAGTGCGATTTGGGAACACCGTAGTGACGACTTGGTTTAACATTACTTGGCAACAGGGAAAGTGGGGCAAATTGCACTGGTGCATTTGTGTCTCCCATAAAAGCAGCTTCACTTGAAATCACTTTGTGATTGTGCACGGGTAAAAACGTCCGCTGAAGTGTCAGATTCTTATTTAATTCTTCTGCATTGCATTCAGGTTACCCTGATGTTTTGTCTCATAGTGCCGTCTTAGATTAAATTCTGTAATTACAGCCACATTAGCTCCACAAATGAGACACACGGGTTCAGTAAACATATACTCAGCCTCCCATCGGTTTTTAAAGGCTCTATTTTCAGAATCAACTTTTCTCTTCAGCATCGTGTGAGCTAGCTTCGCAATAACTTGCAGCATCATAAGCTAGACTTGATTAACGCGTAAGTGTTCGGCAAGGCAGCTGAAGCGCTGCATTATGGGATCTGTAGTTTATTGTGTTACCAGCGCTTCATATACCCGGGCCATTAATAACAATAATACAGTATATAAAATGATCTCGGGCCGGATATAATTACACGCCGGGCCGGATGTGGCCCGCGGCCCTTGAGTTTGACACATATGGACTAAATAGAACTTGAAAAGATATATTTTTTCAAATGTGATCGCAATTCAGATAGAGTTGACGCAACTACAGCCTGCATGCCTCAATAAGTCACTCTTACTTTTTTACCGCTCATCTAATGAATACACTGAGTATGGCTTTACCAAAACAATCATTGATGGCGAATAAAGTATCCATTATTCGAGTATGTAGATCGGGATATATATATACATATATATATACCCGCGTATCGCAGCGGAGAAGTAGTGTGTTAAAAAGCTAGAAAAAGAAAAGGGAACATTTTAAAAATAACGTAACATGACTGTCAATATACAGTATTTGTTTTGTGAGTGTTACTGAGTGTTGCTGTCATCAAGGATTTGATTATCATTATTTCTTTCAATCAGGTTCGTATTTGTAGGATGTGTTCAAGTTACATTCCGTGTTTGTCAATCGCTGTAAAGATGACAGGTTTCATTCATCGATTCGTTTCTTACTGCATCAATAAACAGCTCGCCTTCTTCTTTATCTGAGACCTGACACACTGCATGCACGGGTTTTTTACACTGTCTTCCTTTAGCGGACATTGACTTTTTCCACCGTGTGCTTTGTTTCCGCAGTAGTTGGATTTATGAATATGCTTGTATGTATCAGACGCTTCATATTTTTGCTGCCTTTTCAATTGTGTAATTCGGTTTTGTTCAGCTCTTTGGAACTGTTGCTTTTATCTGTGCACTGCGTCAGTTCACGTGAGCCACTCGTGTACATGCATCGAAGGTTCCCAGTTGTGCTGGTGCCATCTTGTGCTATGTCCATGGCTGTATTTAATGTTACCTTAGTCCTGGCACTTAAAACTTTCTCTCGCAGTTTCGCTGAGTTTGTGTCCAACACCACGCTGACCATCTCATCTTCCTCTCCATAAGCACAGTCCTTCACCCGTGAATATTTAGTGGCAGTTTGCTATTGGATTGCCGCTGACGGACGGCCTTATATGGGCAGGCACTAAATTACAAACGCCAGCGGCAGCCTGTCTATGAACTTAATTTAAAGTGTAGGTTTACATCGTGCTTTGTTTCCAAGTAGCAGAACTCATGAATATGGTTGTATATGTCACTCGCTCGCTTCTTATTGTTTCGCTGCCTTCTCAATTATATAATGCATGTTTTCTTGAGCGCTGTTTTGAGGTCTTCCTGGTTTTCTATGTACTGCGTGATTACGGGAGGCGTGATGATGTCACACGAAACTCCGCCCCACGGCGTTGAAGCTCATCTCCATTACAGTAAATGGAGAAAAACTGCTTCCAGTTATGACCATTACGCGTAGAATTTCGATATAAAACCTGCCCAACTTTTGTAAGGAAGCTGTAAGGAATGAACCTGCCAAATTTCAGCCTTCCACCCACACGGGAAGTTGGAGAATTAGTGATGAGTGAGTGAGTGAGTGAGTGAGTGAGTGAGTGAGTGAGTGAGGGCTTTGCCTTTTATTAGTATAGATATATAGTAAAACAAGACACAACAAACAGACAAAGAGTTAGGGATACACCGCATATATTGTCTGCAATAATTCAAAGCACTTTCTAGGTCGATGTCCAAAATGGGACAGGGTGGTAAGGGAAGGTGGTTGACTTATATAGCTGGAGGAGAGGAAAATGGCAGGTCTGGAAGTGAGGTCAGAAGGAGGGCCAGGTTAGGAAGGGAATGCAGGAACTGAGCATGAATTAGTCGGGCTTGTGTTCTGGTGATCTGTAGATGAGGGAGAAGAAACATTAGTGAACTTCCTCAGCCTCTGCCTTCTTGTTTTGCCCTTGTTAAGCCCTTAGCCTGTGACAATATATAAATATACTGTATATATATTATAAATTATATATATATATATTTGTCACTGCTGATCTCCTGGCATTTTCATACACAATAGTGTTTAACATTTACTCTGTATGCGGCAAACTACAAAAGTCATCCAATGCACAGCAGTTCTTCAGGAGGAGATGCCTCAATAGATAGATAGATAGATAGATAGATAGAAGTTTATTTGTCCTGAAGGGGGAAATTTGGCTTTTTACCGAAGCTCATTAAATACATAAATAGATAAATAAATGAAAGGAGAATGGTCAGACCTATTTGAGCTGACAGAAAAGCTATGTATCACTCTGTACACCTGGGCTGAGCAGAAAAGCATCTCAGGATATACAACACGTCAAACCTTTAGGTGGATGGGCCACAACAGTAGATGACCACATCAGGGTCAACTTCTGTTAGTCAAAAACAGAAAGCTGAACCTGCAGTGGGCAAAGGCTAACAAAACTGGCAAAACTGAGTCAAATCTGATTAATCTCCATTTCTGCTGAGGAACACATAAGGTAGGGTTATATTTTGGAGCCTGCATCATGGATCAATGCACCCAACCTGCCTTGTGTCAACATTCCAGGCTGGTGGTGGTAGTATAATAGAGTGGGAATGTTTTCTTTGCACACTTTAATACCAATCAATCATCACTTAAATGTAATGGTATATTGGAGTATTATTGCTGACCATGTGCATCCCTTTATGGCCATAATTTACATATCCTCTAATGGCTACTTCTAACATGATAATGTACTGTATCACAAAGCAGAAGTCATCTTAAACTGATTTCATGAGCATCACATTGAGTTTAATGTTCTTCAGTTACCCTACCAGTAACTCACCATAAATGAATCCAGTAGAAATACCTTTGGCACATGATAGAACTGAAGATTCACAGCCTGAGTTTGTAGTTAACACATCTGTAGAAATTATGTAACGTAATCATGTCAACATGGACCAGAATCTCAAAGCAATGTTTCCAACATCTTGTAGAATTCATGCCACAAAGAACTAAGGACATTTTGAGAGAAAAATGAGACCCTGCCAAGTATTAGTATAGTGATCCTAAGAATTTGCTCAGCAAGTGTACATCCCATTTTGCATAAACTTGTTCTGTATTTACCATGTGGAAATCACTTAGTATCCAATTGTTTAGATATCTTTGTACAGACAAAATCTATGCATCATTTGGGCTGCTGTCTCATAAATATAATGGCCCAGCTGTGCATAATGTTTTTTTAAATAGAGGCTAGGAATTTCATTAAAATTAAATTGCCTAATTTTCACCAGTTCCCCAGTCTCTGCTCCTGAATTGATATGTGTGAGTTTTCATAAAGATACAGGTCATATTTCTAGATCTTGTCAACAAACTTCAAGTTATTTATCCCAAAATGATCTTCGTGTCGATGGGACAATTAGAGTGGTGGTGGCTCTCTAGTTAAAGGATCTGGACTGGCCACTTGAAGGTTTCCCATTCAAATCCTAGCAGTGACAGAAGGAATGCTACTCCATTGGGCCCTTGAGCAAGACCCTTAATTTGCAATTGCTCCAGGGGTGCTGTACAAAATACTTGACCCTGCGCTGTGAAAAGAAAAAAAAAAAAGAGTAAGTTGGGGTATGCAAAAAAACGACAAATTGTATATAGTGAGTAAAGGATTAATAATCGCAAAAAAAAATCACTAATAAGAATTTCAAATAAGAAGTGGAAATCAGCTATTCAGAAAATATATTCTTCCTCAAAATTAGGCAAAGCATGCTATAATGTAGCAGAAAATAATACACCAGGTGCACATATCTCATGTAATACTGCCTAAAATGTATCTAGGACAAGACCTGAATTATAAGCAGCCATCCAGTGCCCATCTCACTAAGTTGAATTTAATTCAATTCAGTTGATTTTTCTGAAACGCTCTTCACCGTGTGCAGGTACAGAGCATTGTGATAAGTCCTCAAGTAAAATGCAAATGCAAACTTTGCAAAATGCTATTTACAAAAAATAAACACTTGCCTGTATGTCAGTTACCTTCCAACTTAAAATATGCCCAGACTCACCAAAGTTCAAACAGAATTAAGAGTTTATTAACAGTTCCAGGGAGAATATAAAGGAAGACAAATATATAAGGTAAATATATAACAGAAAACAACAAAACTATGCTCCTTTTGGGCCTAACTAAACAAAAAAGAACACCCCTACCTCTCTCTACCTCACTCTAGACTTCTGATCATTCATTCTTCTTCCTCCTAGCCATGTAAGCCATTGTCTGTTCTTCTCACCCAACTCCAAGGTCACCTATCAAAGGTAGCAGAGCTTCTTTTGAAGGAAGACTTCCAGGGCACTGACCAGCCAATCAGGAACTACTTCCTGGTTAAAGTAAAGTATTCAGATGTGTCCAGCTGTCCTCTTGAAGGGCCAGGCACACATAGCTGTGGCTGGGATACAGCAGTGGCCACCTGCTTCTGCTTACAGGCCTGGAGGACTAAGCCACGACTTGACAATCTCCTCCAACAGTCTTTAATGTCATATCCAAGGTGTGGCCTCCTCCAACCCCCAGATGTTCTTTGGCCTCCCATCCTGGCAGTGGTCTTGACTAACTCTAGGCAGTGGTACATGCCAAATAATGGATGACTCCTTGGCATTTCATCCAGGTAGTGATCCTTGCCAACCCCTCTCTCTATGTCTTTCATATCACTTAAAGACAACGCTTTACTTAGACCATAAAACAAAACTGATTAACATAAATGGAACTTAGCATTATGTCTCCATTCAGAGACAGCCTTATGCTAAGGCTGAGTAGGCACTAGCCTAAGGGCGCCATGACTTTTCCAAGCCATGCTCCACTGTATTGACTATTACAATAGTGTGCTGCATATAAAAGATGTACAGGAACATTCTGATCTCCAAGGGGGACCTCGCCATACCACCCTTCGGTTGGTTTTTAGTATAGGACATGCATGAGGACCAATGAGACCCCAGTAACTGTCTTTAAAAAGATATCGTTCTATATAAAAAACCTGACTCAATCATATTTTAGAGTAAAAAAATGTTTTAATTTCACACCTCATCTTGAAACTAAGCATCTTCACACCTGTTCATCTTGGTCAATGTTTCAGGAAGCCAATGTCTAACCTAGCAGCATTGTGTGTAAGCCAAACCGAACCATATGCCAGTCCAGTGCAGAGCTAATTTGGTGCAGAACAACCCACATGCAGACTGCAAGCAGACATGCACATGTCCAGTTTTCAAATCCACTTTATTGGCTGTGTGAGGTGGCACTGCTAAATTCTCAACAATCCAACAAAACACCTTCAGTAATAGGCACGTCACCTCTCACTTCGTAGCTTTTTTCAGTCATTTGCCACATAAACTCATTTGCTTCATTTAATCTGTTTTTAAAATAGCTACTACCTGGAGATATCACCATATCCTGACATGAGGGATAAAGAAACAGAAAAACTCACATAGATATGGACAGACCTTTACCCATGTAGTGCCCATCCAGGACTGCAGAGATGTGAAGCTGCAGATACTACCAGAATCAAAAATCTTTGGAGTTAAATATAATTTGATACCAGAACTGATGTTTCTGTATAATAAACATAAATTGTAATATACAACCAAATGAAATACCTACAGATCACTAGGAGTTTTGTACAGTCAGAGGTTAAATCAGTCAGTCATCGTCCAACCCGCTATATACTAACACAGGGTCATGGGGTCTGCTGGAGCCAATTCCAGCCAGAAAAGGGCGCATGGCAGGAACAAATCCCAGGCAGAGGTTAAATGATTAACTAATTTGCTTCCACAAAAGGAAGAGAGTTGGGGACCGTCCCCATATAATGTCCATTGGACAAAAGAAAAAACCAAAAGACTTGAATTATGATCAAAAAGTATTTACAGCAATTGACAATTGGTAATAGAAAAGTTTGCATTTTTATACATGGACAAAATGGAGGGCGGAAATGAGTTGGCAGGAGAAAATGTTGGAGGGATACAAAATCATCAAAGAGGGACCGGAAGGGGTGTAATGGAGGAAGTGATTTCATCGAAAGGAGGAAAATGTATCATCAGAAGGTGCTGGAAGTCATGTCTGAAAAGTAAGTACGTATTTGAATTCTTTTTGTCTGACGAGAGAGAAAGAGCGAAGCGTTATTAGTCACAAGTCAACCCCTTGATATTTCACTTACCTTTGGGCTTGTTGACTGCTTCCTAAGCACATGTGTGTGATAATGTATATATATAGATGTGATTACAATACTAATACTGGTTAAGGCCTCCTTTTGCTCTCAGAATTGTCTCATTTCCTTGTGGCATGAATTCTGCAAGATGTTGGGAACATTCCCTTGAGATTCTGGAACTTTAATGTAATTCCTAGCTTATATCTCTCTACATATAAAAAAATCCTGGAATGGAAAAGCAAGGCGACGATACATGATCTTCTCGGAAGTCCTTGGAAGACATTTAAAAGACTTGCGAGACAAAAAAGACTGGCCACAGAGCGTCTCGCGGGGACCATAAACATGAGACTTAGTGCCAAGAGATTGTCCCAGGGCAGTCACGCTGGGACGTGGAACATAAGATTCTTATAAGACACGCCCTTCTTATCAAATAGAAGCACAGCCAGCCAGCAAAACATTCAGTCATGTAAAGTCACGTGGCACACACAGATCCTGTACTCTCAGCAAAGAAGAAAGAGCAGCGTGGAGAAAAGAGACCCAAGGCACAATACATATACAGAGAAAGGTACAGAATATGAAAGCAGTAACAGTCGAAAGTATTGTAGCGTCCCAGCCAAGCTGAAGCCTTTTTTGTTTTAAGTGACTGTTAGGTCCAATCGAGGGAGGGCAGAGAGCAGCATGGAAGACTGATAGCTGGGTGCTGATTGATGCAGTAAGGGGGAGGTGAGACCCATGGGAGTAGGGGTTGGAGGGGGTGCTAGAAAGTTGTCTTTGGGGTTACGCAGTCGGCGATTGTGAAAGTAGAACTTTTGTGACACTTTATTACGTCAGACGCCACAGTATCAAAAAAAAAAAATAGTACAGCTCGCATTGACGCAAACAAAAGGAAATTAGTTTAAGTCAGAGAATTTCAAAAACTGGGTTTAACTTACAAAGTAACCATTTATTGGTTACTTTGCAAAAAAATTATTAACTTCTAATGATGTGGATCGTTTCATCTGTGCTGAAATTCCTAACAGAGAAACCTATCCTAAATTATGGTACAAAGTCATTAAACACAAGTCTCACAGACCTCATTTAAAAGACTCAGAATATTGGGACACGAAAGATTCCAAATATTGTTTTTACAGAAGTTCTGAAATAAAAGTGAAACTAATGAAATAGGAACAATTCAAAGAAAAAAAAAATCTTACAAGTGTGTATCCGGAAAACCAAACACAGGGGTTGGTTAGCGAAGCGAGTAGGGGGCGAAGCCCCCTAGTATTGTAAAAAAATGTTATGTGCAGCTGAGACATTATATTCGAGATTGCAGGTCATTACATGCATGCATTTTGTCTGTACAAAGATATTAAAACAATTTGATACTTAGTGATTTTCATATGTTAAATACAAAGTAAGTTTACTGAAGAATATACACTTGTTGAGTAAATTCTTAGGACCACTATACTAATCTTTGGTAAGGCCTCGTTTTGCTCTCAAAACTTCCTTCTTTCTTTGTGGCATGGATTTCAAAAGATGTTGGTGTAGAAGTTGAATTTGAATGCCAGTTCAGTGTTGCCCTGACACGTAATGTCGGTGTGCTGACAAGACAAGAAAAACAGCTATATTGCTTACTGAGTTTATGCTGAGTCTCTACTCTTCTGAGCTTATGCTCAAAAGCTATGACAAAGAAGTTTGAATCCATTAAGAAAAGGGCTTAAGCATGTTTTATTATTGCATTTAACTGCAAGGCTTCAACAATTATAACAAAATAAAGTTAAAAGTGCTTTTCTTTCAAGTTGTGCTTGCTTTGACACGACAGCTGCTTGGCTTGTCTAGGCTGACATGTCTATTGTTTTCATTTTATGGGGTTAGCATTTGAGTACCCCAGAGATTTACAATGTCTTTGCCTCTGTATTGTATATTTGCCTCTATATATTGTGAATGGCGCTGTATTGGTGCCGGACTCGACACAGACAGACACAGGAGGCACACTACTAAAAACAAATAAATGTTTTATGTTCTTCGTCTGTGGGCTACATCTTCCCTGTACCCACAGACACAACACAGTCCCAAAAGCACAAACAGAAACACCAAAACAAAACACTCTTCTTTACTCCACTCCTCTTGGCAGCTTTGTCTCCCTCCTCCCGACTCTGGCTCCTTGAGTGGTGGGTGTCGGCTTCTCTTAAAGCCCACCCAGAAGCGCTCCAGGTGATAATTGACCTAAATTAGTCTGCACTTCCGGGTGTAGCTGCATCACAGCCCAGACAGGCTCAGGAAGCTGTGCAGCTCCCCCTGGCAGTGGTCACGGAGCCCAACAGGGATAAGCTCCGGTGTAACACAATTGTGGTCCCGATGCAACCCAGGGGGGCTGCCACCAAGTGTTCTGCGGGACGTAGTGTGCATCCCCTAGCTGCTCCCCCGGATCCAGTGTCAAATATATATATATACATTTCATCTGGAAAGTATTCACAGTGCATCACTTTTTCCACATTTTGTTATGTTACAGCCTTATTCCAAAATGGATTAAATTATTTTTTTCCTCAGAATTCTACACACAACACCCCATAATGACAATGTGAAAAAAGTTTACTTGAGGTTTATGCAAATTTATAAAAAATTAAAAAACTGTAAAATCACATGTACATAAGTATTCACAGCCTTTGCACAATACTTTGTCGATGCACCTTTGGCAGCAATTACAGCCTCAAGTCTTTTTGAATATGATGCCACAAGCTTGGCACACCTATCCTTGGCCAGTTTCGCCCATTCCTCTTTGCAGCACCTCTCAAGCTCCATCAGGTTGGATGGGAAGCGTCGGTGCACAGCCATTTTTAGATCTCTCCACAGATGTTCAATCAGATTCAACTCTGGGCTCTGGCTGGGCCACTCAGAGACATTCGCAGAATTGTCCTGAAGCCATTCCTTTGATATCTTGGCTGTGTACTTAGGGTCGTTGTCCTGCTGAATGATGAACCGTTGCCCCAGTCTGAGGTCAAGAGCGCTCTGGAGCAGGTTTTCATCCAGGATGTCTCTGTACATTGCTGCAGTCATCTTTCCCTTTATCCTGACTAGTCTCCCAGTTCCTGCCACTGAAAAATATCCCCACAGCATGATGCTGACACCACCATGCTTCACTGTAGAGATGGTATTGGCCTGGTGATGAGCAGTGCCTGATTTCCTCCAAACGTGACACCTGGCATTCACACCAAAGAGTTCAATCTTTATCTCATCAGAGCAGAGAATTTTGTCTCTCATGGTCTGAGAGTCCTCCAGGTGTCTTTTGGCAAACTGCCATGTGCCTTTTACTAAGGAGTGGCTTCCGTCTGGCCAGTCTACCATACAGGCCTGATTGGTGGATTGCTGCAGAGATGGTTGTCCTTCTGGAAGGTTCTCCTCTCTCCACAGAGGACCTCTGGAGCTCTGACAGAACGACCATCGAGTTCTTGGTCACTTCCCTGACTAAGGCCCTTCTTCCCCGATTGCTCAGTTTAGATGGCCAGCCAGCTCTAGGAAGAGCCCTAGTGGTTTCGAACTCTTCTTTCCACTTAAGGATGATGGAGGCCACTGTGCTCATTGGGACCTTCAAAGCAACAGAAATTTTTCTGTAACCTTCCCCAGATTTGTGTTTCGAGACAATCCTGTCTCGGAGGTATAAAGACAATTCCTTTAACTTCATGCTTGGTTTGTGCTCAGATATGAACTGTCAACTGTGGGACTTTCTATAGACAGGTGTGTGCCTTTCCAAATCATGTCCAATCAACTGAATTTACCACAGGTGGACTCCAATTCAGCTGCAGAAACATCTCAAGGATGATCAGTGGAAACAGGATGCACCTGAGCTCAATTTTGAGCTTCATGGGAAAGACTGTGAATACTTATGTACATGTGATTTCTCAGTTTTTTTATTTTTAATAAATTTGCAAAAATCTCAAGTAAACTTTTTTCATGTTGTCAATATGGGGTGTTGTGTGTAGAATTCTGAAGAAAAAAATGAATTTAATCCATTTTGGGATAAGGCTGTAACATAACAAAATGTGGCAAAAGTGATGAGCTGTGTGTATATATGCACTGTATATATATATATATATATATATATATATATATATATATCTGCGGTGGGCTGGCGCCCTGCCTGGGATTTGTTTCCTGCCTTGCACCCTGTGTTGGCTGGGTTTGGCTCCAGCAGACCCCCGTGACCCTGTAGTTAGGATATAGCGGGTTGGAAAATGGATATATATATTGTGGTCCAAAGCCTCCTGTGGCTTGTGCCTCCTCCAGACCGCTAGGGGGCGTCTGTCCTGGTTATGTGGGGGGCCTCGGGTACAGGGCTTTGAAGCCCAGCCCTGTAGGGACCCGTGCGCCCCGGTGCAGGAATATCCCGTGTGGTACCCGGCCGGGGCTGGAGCCCAGCCGGGACGCCCAGGAGGACCGGAGGAGGGCTTGTACCTCCTCCAGACCGCAAGGGGGTGATCGCCCTTGTTGTATTGGGGGCCACGGGTAGAGGGCTTGGAAGCCCAACCCTGTAGGGGCCCGTGGCCACCGCCAGGCGACGCCCCGGTGTCTGAGGAACCCTGGAGCCCAGCACTTCCGCCACACCAGGAAGTGCTGGGGGGGAAGAAGACAGGAGACACCCGGACGGCTTCCGGGTGCACAGCCGGCATTTCCGCCACACAGGGGTGTGTCCAAAGGGGAGTGCCAGGAAGCAGCTGGAGCCCATCCGGGTTCCTACTTAAGGGGCCACCTCCCTCCAGTCATCGGCAGAAGTCGGGTGGAAGAGGACAGAGCTGGAGGGAGGACTAGAGGCGGCCAGGAGAAAGGCAGAGAAACTGTGTGACCTGGACATTGGGGGAATCAGTGCTGGAGGCACTGGGGTTTGTAGTGCACGTTAAAATTGTAAATAACTCTTGTAAATAAACGGTGTATGGTGGAACCATGTTGTCCGTCTGCCTGTGTCCGGGTCCTAGTCCACAATATATATATATACATACTCAGCAAAAAAAGAAACGACCCTTTTTCAGGACTGTGTATTTCAACAATAATGTTTTAAAAATCCAAATAACTTTACAGATCTTCATTGTAAAGGGTTTAAACAATGTTTTCCATGCATGTTCAATTAACCATAATCAATTAATTAACATGCACCTGTGGAATGGTCGTTAAGACCTTAACAGCTTACAGAAAGTAGGCATTTAAGGTCACAGTTCTAAAAACGCAGGACACTAAAGAGACTTGTCTACCGACTGTGAAAAACACCCAAAAGAAAGATGCCCAGGGTCCCTGCTCATCTGCGTGAACGTGCATTAGGCATGCTGCAGGGAGGCATGAGGACTGCTGATGTGGCTAGGGCAATAAATTGCCATGTCCGCACTGTGAGACGCCTAAGACAGCGCTACAGGGAGACAGGAAGGACAGCTGATCATCCTCGCAGTGGAAGACCACGTGTAACAACACCTGCACAGGATCGGTGCATCCGAATATCACACCTGCTTGACAGGTACAGGATGGCCACAAAAACTGCCCAAGTCACACCAGGAACACACAATCCCTCCATCAGTGCTCAGACTGTCCGCAATAGGCTGAGAGAGGCTGGACTGAGGGCTTGTAGGCCTGTTGTAAGGCAGGTCCTTACCAGACATCACCAGCAACAACGCCGCCTATGGGCACAAACCCACCTTCGTTGGACCAGACAGGAGTGGCAAAAAGTGCTCTTCACTGATGAGTCACGGTTTTGTCTCACCAGGGGTGATGGACGGATTCGTGTTTATTGTCGAAGGAATGAGCGCTACACGAGGCCTGTACCCTGGAGCGGGATCGATTTGGATTGATGGCTAGGGCCATTGCCCCCAGAAATGTCCAGAAACTTGCAGGTGCCTTAGTGGAAGAGTGGGGTAACATCTCACAGCAAGAACTGACAAATCTGGTCCAGTCCATGAGGAGGAGATGCACTGCAGTACTTCAAGCAGCTGGTGGCCACACCAGATACTGACTGGTACTTTTGATTTTGAGCCTCCCTTCATTCAGGGACACATTGTGAAACATTTTTAGTTTATGTCTTATGGTGTTGACTCTTTTAGTGTTCATACAAATATTTACACATTAAGTTTACTGAAAGTAAAAACAGTTGAAAGTCAGAGGACGTTTCTTTTTTGCTAAGTATATATATATATATATATATATATATATATATATATATATATATATATATATATATATATATATATACAGTGGTGTGAAAAACTATTTGCCCCCTTCCTGATTTCTTATTCTTTTGCATGTTTGTCACACAAAATGTTTCTGATCATCAAACACATTTAACCATTAGTCAAATATAACTCAAGTAAACACAAAATGCAGTTTTTAAATTATGGTTTTTATTATTTAAGGAGAAAAAATCCAAACCTACATGGCCCTGTGTGAAAAGTAATTGCCCCTTGTTAAAAATAACCTAACTGTGGTGTATCACACCTGAGTTCAATTTCCGTAGCCACCCCAGGCCTGATTACTGCCATACCTGTTTCAATCAAGAAATCACTTAAATAGGAGCTGCCTGACACAGAGAAGTAGACCAAAAGCACCTCAAAAGCTAGACATCATGCCAAGATCCAAAGAAATTCAGGAACAAATGAGAACAGAAGTAATTGAGATCTATCAGTCTGGTAAAGGTTATAAAGCCATTTCTAAAGTTTTGGGACTCCAGCGAACCACAGTGAGAGCCATTATCCACAAATGGCAAAAACATGGAACAGTGGTGAACCTTCCCAGGAGTGGCCGACCGACCAAAATTACCCCAAGAACGCAGAGACGACTCATCCGAGAGGTCACAAAGACGCCAGGACAACGTCTAAAGAACTGCAGGCCTCACTTGCCTCAATTAAGGTCAGTGTTCACGACTCCTCCATAAGAAAGAGACTGGGAAAAACGGCCTGCATGGCAGATTTCCAAGACGCAAACCACTGTTAAGCAAAAAGAACATTAGGGCTCGTCTCAATTTTGCTAAGAAACATCTTAATGATTGCCAAGACTTTTGGGAAAATACCTTGTGGACTGATGAGACAAAAGTTGAACTTTTTGGAAGGCAAATGTCCCGTTACATCTGGCGTAAAAGGAACACAACATTTCAGAAAAAGAACATCATACCAACAGTAAAATATGGTGGTGGTAGTGTGATGGTCTGGGGTTGTTTTGCTGCTTCAGGACCTGGAAGGCTTGCTGTGATAGATAGAACCATGAATTCTACTGTCTACCAAAAAATCCTGAAGGAGAATGTCTGGCCATTTGTTCGTCAACTCAAGCTGAAGCGATCTTGGGTGCTGCAACAGGACAATGACCCAAAACACACCAGCAAATCCACCTCTGAATGGCTGAAGAAAAACAAAATGAAGACTTTGGAGTGGCCTAGTCAAAGTCCTGACCTGAATCCAATTGAGATGCTATGGCATGACCTTAAAAAGGCGGTTCATGCTAGAAAACCCTCAAATAAACCTGAATTACAACAATTCTGCAAAGATGAGTGGGCCAAAATTCCTCCAGAGCTGTAAAGACTCATTGCAAGTTATCGCAACGCTTGATTGCAGTTATTGCTGCTAAGGGTGGCCCAACCAGTTATTAGGTTCAGGGGCAATTACTTTTCACACAGGGCAATGTAGGTTTGGATTTTTTCTCCCTAAATAATAAAAAACATCATTTAAAAACTGTATTTTGTGTTTACTTGTGTTATATTTGACTAATGGTTAAATGTGTTTGATGATCAGAAACATTTTGTGTGACAAACATGCAAAAGAATAAGAAATCAGGAAGGGGGCAAATAGTTTTTCACACCACTGTATATATATATATATATATATAGATATATATATATATATATATATATATATATATATGTATACTGCTCAAAAGAATTAAAGGAACGCTTTTTAATCAGAGTATAGCATAAAGTCAATGAAACTTATGGGATATTAATCTGGTCAGTTAAGTAGCAGAGGGGTTGTTAATCAGTTTCAGCTGCTGTGGTGTTAATGAAATTAACAACAGATGCACTAGAGGGGCAACAATGAGATGACCCCCAAAACAGAAATGGTTTAACAGGTGGAGGCCACTGACATTTTTCCCTCCTCATCTTTTCTGACTGTTTCTTCACTAGTTTTGCATTTGGCTACAGTCAGTGTCACTACTGGTAGCATGAGGCGATACCTGGACCCTACAGAGGATGCACAGGTAGTCCAACTTCTCCAGGATGGCACATCAATACGTGTCATTGCCAGAAGGTTTGCTGTGTCTCCCTGCACAGTCTTAAGGGCATGGAGGAGATTCTAGGAAACAAGCAGTTACTCTAGGAGAGCTGGAGAGGGCCATAGAAGGTCCATAACCCATCAGCAGGACCAGTATCTGCTCTTTTGGGCAAGTAGGAACAGGATGAGCACTGCCAGAGCCCTACAAAATGACCTCCAGCAGGCCACTGGTGTGAATGTCTCTGACCAAACAGCCAGAAAGACTTTATGAGGGTGACCCAAGGGCCCCATGTCCTCTAATGGGCCCTGAGCTCACTGCCCAGCAGCATGCAGCTCGATTGGCATTCGCCATAGAATACCAGAATTGGCAGATGCACCACTGCATGAAAATGGAAGAATTTCAGCTAATACCAAGTGGAGGCAAGGAAAAACGTACTATTTGTTGGTTTAAACAGTGGTATAAACAACAAAAGGAAGCTGATCACCTGACATAGTCGCACAGTGCCCAAAATAAGAAAGAAGTTGTCACATATCCAAGTCGCCGTGAAAAGGCGAGTCGTAGCCCACCGTTTGAGTGTCATATGAAAGCAAATTAGGGTACAGAGAAAAAAAAAGGCACACAGTAGGAAAAAAGCATGAAATGTCAACTTCAGTCTCGAAATTTTTTTTAACTTTAATTACGTAGTTTATTTTGTTATTAAAGTAGAACATCATGAACTTCATCTTAAAATCGTTTAATTAACCAGTTTCTCAAAGCACATTGTAATTAAAGTAGCACATTAAATGTTTTGTTTTGTATTTGATCTTTCATGTGCTCTATGTGCGTGATTCACTACGTGCTTCTGCTTTCTCTTTCTCCAACAGGACACAGAATACATTACATTCATGATATTACAGCTCTCTGAATAATTAAAATATTGAGATGTATACGTGATATCTTTTTCATGAAGATAGGAGTTAAAGCATGTTATTAAACTGGGGAATACGGTGCCTGATTGTGTGCAACCTTCGATGAAATTATAGTAGCAGTACTGTCTCTTTCAAACGTACTAATCTCCAATTCCTGTCCTTACTTTTCTTTCTCCACATACCCAATCGCCACACAATCAACTCTATAATAGACGTTAAGCCATCTGTAAGCTTACAGCGACGATTCTTGAAAACTTTTAAGGAACATTGAAATATCTTTGTAGTACAAGTTTAATTATTCTATCCATCTATCCTTCCAGTGTCGCGTCAGCCCCAGAACGAATACAGCACAAGGTAGGATCAATCCGTGAACTAGCTAGCGCTGCACAACCATGTCCTCACATGTTTAATTGTTAACAATACAGATTATTTAAATGAACTTAAAGTTTTATCTATATAAAATAATCAACATATTTTGCTGCATTTCATCTTAAAAATTATATTGTCATTATATGCAAATACGTGCTTTATAAAGTGGTGCAGGTTGTGCAATATTATAACTGTAGTGCAAGTTTACAGTGAGGTGATTGTACTTATAAGTACAAACAGTTCTACAAGGAGTACTTGATGGACTGATTGACTGTTTAAAGTTCTTGGGATGAAACTGTTTCTGAACTGCGGGGTCCGTACAGGAAAGGCTTTGAAACGTTTTGCCGTGGCTGAGGGAGGGTGGGCTTGATGCTGTATACTGATATTTCTCTTTGCGATCAGCTGCTGCTGTGATTCCCCACTCAGATGTAGTGATATAAATACTCTGAGTGGTGCAGTGAGACTAATATGGAAAAAGATGATCCGCTGTGGCAACACTTAATGGAAGTAGCTGAAAGACGAAAAAAAGGTGCAGTGAGAGTAACAACGCTAAAGCAGTTATGGTATTTGGAATACTATGGCTATTCCCTGGACCATTATATTGTTACAAGTTAATTACAATCAGATGCATTACACTAATAAACAATATGCGACTAATTTGAGGGTATTTATAAAGCCGCGTCAGGAAAATAAAGGATAACCACACAGGAACAGTAACACTGCTTTGACGCTGGGTGCCGCCAGTCAGAAAAACCGAGCGGAGAACTTGCGTACGACAAGGTATGAGGTACCGTGGAAAAGTGCGTGGCTTTACACCAAGTGTAGGTTTTATACATCACGATTTGAATGTGGAAACGTTCTTACACAACATTTCTGTGCATACCTACCATTTATGCATGAGGCCCCAGGACTTAAAATACTTGCTTAAATATTTACTGGGTGCCTCCACCTGCCTATGTCAAACAGAATTTTCTAGAATTTGGCTGGATCAAAGAGGGTCAAGATTAATAGGGTACTAAGGGACGCAGACACACAGGTGTAGCATGCAAAAAGTGTGTTTATTATGCCAAAGTCAATTAAAAAGAATACTAAAAAGCACACTTAATAAAAATACTCAGTAATTAAGTGATATCAAATCGGTGAATAATAAAATTCCAGTAAAAGTTTCAAAATCAATATTGCACATCATTGTAAAAATCTTAAAATAATAATTGACACCTAGTATGTTGTGCACCAAGGAGGCTTTTTCAGAGCAATCATATTGTTTATTCAGATTTGATTCTTGCTTTTCTATGATCTACAATACTTCATTACACAGGAATAGCACTCATGCATCCTGGTGAGGCAATTACTGTACAGATGAGAATTACGGACGTTAGAGTAATAGAAAACACAGCAGGGCTGAGATGGTAAAACTTGATTTCTAACAGAGGAAAGGTTCTTTCACCTGCTAATTATTCCCTTTCTGTTTAGCACAGTTGCAAAAACGTCATAAGAATGTCAATAGCTAAGGAAGGCCAAAAAGATATTGCCTTGTCTCTCTGAAACTGAATTTAATATGCATTTGATGTTCTTAGCAACAGCTCAGAAGAAGCAAATCTAATAAAAATGATAAATTCTGTACTCCAACTAAACCTTTAATAACGTGAGGATGTGCTGAGAAATTGGTGGAAATTAACGCCGTGTACTAATGGCACCTAAGTCAGCTTTAAAGCTTCCTAGTTATACTATGAACCAATGAATGCTGTCAGGGCACTGACATGGTTGGTTTTCTCGTTAGACTGTCCAAATTTCTGACTTTAATTTGTATTTACTATGGTGGCTAATTAACAGGGAAAAAACCTACAGTATTGATCGCGCTGCCAACCTTACAGCCAGTGAGGAGTTTGTATGTTGTCCATGTGTATTTGTAGATCTTCTTTCAGGTCATCCTACCTACCAGGCATGAGTATTAGGGGAACTGATGACTGACTTCAAATTGCCCAGTATGAGTGAGTGCAGCTGTGTGTGTGAGGGTGCTGTCCGATTCATTGGCACTTTTGCCAGGATGGTTGCCACTTTTCACCAGCTGTTGCCATGATGGGCACATTGTGACTACCAAATGAATAAACAGCTTTAGAAATGGATGGGCAGAAATATACAACTACTTTATACTAGCTAATTATCTAGGTGACAAATGATGAATGTTCAATACAAGAAGTGTTTGATGGGAAGTGAAAATAAAAAGTAATGTCAGGCATTTGATTTTTTTTCCTACGTAGACTAGACCTTGTTTATAATTCCCACCACCTTTCATCCTGGTTATTGTTACTCCTGATTCACATTACTAAAAAAACACAAAACATTGCCAAGAATGCAACTTTGAACTGTTGCCCCATCTTCCTTATTCACTAAATTTGTTACCTTGTGACTTCTTTCTCTTTCCTCCAAGTGATTCCGTGGTGCTCCAGTTTTATCCCACAATCCAAGAAACACCTGTAAGGATGCCATTTTGACACAGATGATGCTGTCATTGATGAGGTGGTGCAGTAGTGTGACTTGTAAGAAGTTGAATTTTTTTCATGAGGGCATCCAAAGGTTGGAACATTGAAAAGTCCAAAAACAGCATTGTGCTGTGCCACTTCCTTACCAGGTAGGCTCACTTCCCATTAGACACCCCTCATATATAAGTTATATACAGTGTGTGTATATTGGTAAATTGTTATCTTATTGTGACAGAGCTATGAGTTCATATTCGGGCATAGGCATTATCTTTGTTGATGCATGTTCTCTCTGTGTCTGCATGGGTTTTCTTCAAGTGCTCCCGTGGTGCTCCAGTTTTCTCCCACAATCCAAAGACATGCAGCCTTGTGAACTGGTAACGTTTAAGTTATCCCTAGTGTGTGTTTGGTGTGTGTGTGTGTGAGTTCATCATGCAATGGACTGGCACCGTGTCCAGGGTTTGTTCCTGTGTTAGATGGGATAGGCTCCAGCACCTCTAATAACCCTGGCCTGAACTAAGCAGGTTAGAAAATAACATGACATACAATAGTGCATGCCCACTTCTCTAAACTCCATATGTAAAATATACAGTATACATAGTAAGTACCTATTTTTATGAATCAGATAAAAAGGAACAATAAAAGAGCACAAGACGGTGAAATGTTTAAACTTTGTTACATAGTGGATAGCAACATATGCTCCAAACTGTTCCTATTTTTCCTTGAAGCACATTAATATTGTTAGTACATCTGCTGAGTTCCAGGTATTATGTCTCATCAGCTTCACGGTCTTTTGTTAAGAGACACACTCATGCATGTTGCTATGGAAGCAGATGCTGTGAATGAGGACTCAGCCTACTTGTAATGCTGATGGCTACTCCTGAATGGAATTGTGTTCTAGTGCTGGTTATACACAGTCCAAACAGCTTGCATCCCTCTGCTTGGGACATCAAGTTGATCCAGGGTTTTACTGACACCACAGAGTAACTTCGGTCCAAAGATGCACCTGCTTAAAGGAGATGAAGTGCCAACTATTAGCTGTTCAGCATCAGTAGTTCAGTTCCAGGCAGAAAGTTTAGCATTTGGAAAGGTGTTGCCTGATGAAATACCATTGACAAATTGAGAAACTCATTATCCTTGCTTTTAGTGTGGCTATCCTACAAGTATTTATCAGTACAAATGCATATAACACCAGTTGATTAGATTGGAATTTCTTTCTTGCTTATTTTTATTTCATCACTCATAGCATTTAATAAGATTTTTTTGTGCAATTTTAATCATATATAAGGACTTCCACATTTTTCTGCTTTCCTTCTAATATAAATTGTGAAGTCATAACAAGCAAGATTCATAGATATGACAGAGAATATCAGTCAGAATTTGACTGCATCCCAGTACACCCTCTCAGGATTCCACTCAAGTTACTAAGTATACTCATGTGGTTAAAATAATAAACTAGTATAAACTAGTATCAAGTTAGTTAAAGAAATAACTGGAAACCTTTAATTTCGGTGAGTCTTACCTAATCCAAATGTGATTAATATGCCCATATCACGAAAATGAAATGAACACCTCCTGAGGCTTGGTGACCCTATACTACTTAAGTCTTAAAGCCCTCCACACATTAACATTCACACCGCTTCATTCACTCCCATCCAAACACAAACATTCATTGACATCATGCACACGTTAAGTAAATTCAAACCTATCAAATTTATGTAAGATAAAGAATTATCAAGCATATGTTGAACTGAATTCATGAAAGCTTACTCATTTAAACATTTGACCATGAAAAGCAGCAGAATTCATCATTCTAAGTGGGTGGTGATATTTTGGTTGAAATGAAACTCTAGCAACTACTCAAGTTGGTTTCACTTTCAGTCCCAACAAACATTGCAAGAATAATGAACATTAAGCATTATAAAATTTGTCCTATTTTTATTTTAATTGATTGAATTTTCTTAATGCTGTCATGAGGTTTGTCATGTGGTGGGTATGGAAAAGCACTGTACCAGTGTGTACTCCTAACCTCTCTCTCTCTCTCTCATTATGCTATCAGTAACCTCTGCTCAAACTAACAGAATATGATTGTATCATAAACTTTGTCCAGCATTCACATTAGTTAATAGATTTGATGTAATAGTGTAATGGCCTTTGGAAGGATTGCTTCTTAGCTCTTTTCTGATAAGGACCCAGACTAACTTCTCTGCATGGCCTTGAACGATACCCAGTGATGTGCTTAAACATCTTCTTTAAAACATTACCTTTAATCTTAGGTTGTGGGTTCTGATCCCACTACTGACACTCTGTGTAACCATGTGTAAGTCACTTTACTAACCCGTGCTTCAATTTGAAAAACAAAGGTAATGTCACCAATTGTATCTCAAAAACTGTAAGTAACCTTAGATGAAGTCATCAGCCAAATAAGTAAATGGGAACAGCCTCATAAAATCACCCTTGGAAACAAAATGAGAATAACGCTTGTAAAGTTAAAAAAATCCACACCAGTTCTAAAAAAGGGGAGAAGAGCAAACAATAAAGCCCTCTGGCTAACAAACTAAACAAAAGGTCCTTCAATATAGTTAACTACAGCATTTACTATAAAGAATTTCATAATAGGAACACAATAAAGGTGAATGAAGAAAAACAGGAAAAATAGACTTTGCCATGAAGGCTGTCACACACGTGTGAGTAGGAGGCAGTTAATGGGCTTAGAGAAGGGTACTGACTCACCCAACCAGTGGGTGGCAGGGTGCACTGACTTTCTTTCTAAGTTCCCTGCTGACTTTTCCCGGGAAATCCCGTCAGGTTCCGGTGCCTCGACTCTGAACACGTCACTTCCTGTCCCGGCCCTGAGGATGACGTCACTTCCCCAAGACTCCCTATAGAACCTCACTTTCCTCCTTAGGATTTCAGTTCTGTTTTGGACTCAGTCTTGTAAACTGCTATTGTCTACAATTCTTAAATTTTGCAGCCAGGAACATATTATACGGGTGGCTGCCACAAAACTTTACCATGTCTGGAGTCTCACGGTGTCACAAGGCAATAACCTAAACCAAACAAATTCAAGAAGCAGTGAACCAATATCAATACCTTATAATCAAAGCAGGGTCAAAACCAGGAAATCGAAACAAGATCATAAATCAAAACAAGGAGTCAAAAACCAGCAACATGGAAGCTTCATTTACAATTGCTGGATGCTCTTTTTAATTCTCCTGACAGCCATGATGATGAGACAAAGCATTAAGAGGGTCCTTTCAAGTGGCCTTTTAGAATGCAAGTTGATTCTCTACATATATAACCTTTTTTGCACAAACACTAAGTACGTTGTATGTATCATTCTCTAAAATGCCTGATTCAGTTCAAGGCTTGTATTTATTTTTTTGATTCTGACTCTCACAAACCTCAAAAAATGGTGCAGGACTCAATGACAAAGGCCAGTCCTTCACATTACTCAGAATTGACTGCAAAATAGTAGGCCTTACCACCTCAAGCAGCCTAGCCCCAAAATCAACAGGCAGATGTACAGCCTGCATAAGCACAAAACTGGGCAGAGGCTTTAAAGTCTGAAATATCCAAATGAAAGAAAGAAACACGTGAAAAACATATGGCCTAAGAGAAAGTAACAAAGTCCCTTTAATACCGTATTTACACGTGTACCATACGCATCTTTTTTCCCAAAAATTAGCATTAGAAAATCAGGTGCGCGTCATACACAAGGAAATGTAATTCTGTAATGTTTACTTCTTCTGCTTGGGCTCGCACGCACTCTCTCGCTTGCTCGCGCACTCGCATTCTCTCTCTCTCGCTCGCTTGCTTGTGCAGTCGCTCTCTCTCTTGTTTGCTCGCGCTCTCTCTCACTTGCTCGTGCTTTCTCTCTCTTTAAACGTTTCCTATACAATCACAATGCGCGTTGTACACTGGGCAAAATGATTTCTGCGATTTTCTTTGTAAAAATTAGGGTGCACGTCTTACATGAGGGTGTGTGGTACACGAGTAAATATGGTATTTAAATGTTTATTGAAAATTTCAAAAAGATGTAAAAAACACAAGACAAGAACAAAATCAGTGAACTATAGGTTTATATTTTAGGCCAATAAATGCCAAAAACCACAAAAAATAAGAGCAGTAGCAGGAGACAAAAGCCAGGAAATCCATCCATCTTCTAAATCCACTTATCATGCAAGGAACCTGGAGCCTATCATAGCAAGCAATGTGCACAAGGAAGGAACAATCCCTGGACAGGGTGCCAGACAGACACACACATCAGGGGCCAATTTAGCATGATCAGTCCACCTAACCTACAAGTCTTTGTAATGTGGGAGGAACCGGAGTACATCCATGTGGACACTGGAACAACTTGCAGATTCCACACAGGGAGCATGGAGGACATGAATTCAGGTCTCTTTGTTATTTGACAATAACACTACCATTTAGCCGCCAAATCAATAAAATTCAAAAACAACAGAAATCCAAAGACAAAATGCAATGCTAAACCTCTTGAGCCTTCTTCAGTAACCCCAGCTGCCTAATTAGATGGCCTAACCTCTTTAAGCTCCTCATACAAAAGTCAGGGAAGACAATAAAGAATACAAAGTCACAGAAATGTAACATATAACAAAATTAGAAAATAATGAATACATAACATCATATTAAAGAAATAAAATACATATTGAACAAAACCAAAAACAGAGTTAATAACAGACAATATTGAAACTACAAAAAGATTAAATAAAATAAACCCGAACTTGAGCCAAGGATTCAGTCCTGGCTGTATCACAACACAAGGGGCACAAGAAAGGATCCGAATGGAAAGAGCAAACTCAACAAAGACAAAAAAATGAGCTAGCACTATAATATAATATAATATAATATAATATAATATAATATAATATAATATAATATAATTACATGTTTAAATGGATCAAATAGATATACAGTAATAATAATGATAGGTGACTATATCCCAGTAGCCTAGTAACTGCTCTTAAGTCACTGAGTCCTGAGCTGATCCTCATATTTAATCAAATGTTTGAAGTGACCTAAAGGCAAATACTGAAATTGCAAGATCATAAACCCATCACACTTTGCTCCCAATACATTGGTTATATTCCACTCACCACCATGATTTGTTAAGTCAGTGTAAGGTGTTTTAACTTTTAATTTAATTGTTATCAGCTGCAGTAAACATTTGCCTTATTAATACAGTACTTTAAGGGTTCTTCTTTCCTTCTCTTTTTAATTGAAGCTCAATGCCATACTTTCCTTTTTTTAAATTGTATAAATCAACTTTTATAAACATTATATAGGGTCAAGTTATATTAGTATATCCAATTAACTCATCTCTCATATCCTGAGGCAGCATTCAGAGAACGTGAGCATCTTCTGTTGGTTCATTTACAACTTGCTGCTCCTAGGGTCAACTGTGTCCCTTGATCTACACATTAAAATCTCTTCCTATCAATGTTAGCTTTGAGTACAGTTATCAAAACTGACACTAACTGACCTTCTTCAACACATAGAAATTACCCCTTTAATGTGGATATAGAAAACTTAAAATGTATTAGATTGTAAAATATTCTTTTTGAAAACATTTTACATTAATTTAAACAAAACAAATAGGAGAGGGTAGCTTACTCCATCACAAGTATCAGAAAATACCATTGTACCAAGTCTACAAATTGCTCATCTAGAAATCCAATACATCTTGCAGGTGTATGACATCCCACATAGTTGGAAAGTAGGCACCAGACTACACACTGGGAATCTTGTAGTTTGGGACTGATAGGAATCAGAATGAGAGATGTTAGGCATAGAGGTACAGACACAAGCAGGCTGGATTTCAAAAACAAAAGTAGGGTTTTATTTACAGGGGTACATTAAACAGTGTCATTCAGGCTTTTTACATAGTCCATGCCACAGCTAGCACACAAGATTAAAAGAAGCTATGTCCCAAAGCAAAAAGTAGTGAGACTGTACATTATTTACAGTAAGTATGGCAAGTCCTGAAGTGAAAAAAACAAATAAGATCAATAAATGTATATACACAAAAATCCTCATTAAAGGTACTAGCAAGAAAAAACTCCACAGCAACAAAGCCCTCTAAATAGAATGATCCAAAAATATTCACAAGTAAGAAATCAGTGTACATACACAAAGACAAAAAGTGCCTCACAAACCCAATTTACATAAATACCTTCATCAAAAAGTATGCTAGGAGACATTTATACCTAGTATATCTATTTATACTGTATATATATAGGGTGATCCAGATCTAATTATGCAATTTTCATTACGCTATAACTTAAGTTTATTATATGGAGAATTCACAAAAAATATTTTTGTTGCCGATAGATGGCAGCATGATAGATTTTTGTTTATTACAAGAAATTTCAATACAAAACACCCCGCTGCCTGAACAGCCCTGGAGCCCAGCACTTCCGCCACACCAGGAAGTGCTGGGGGGAAGACGACAGGGGACACCCGGACGGCTTCCGGTGCGCAGCTGGCACTTCCCCCACACAAGGGTGTGTCTGCGGAGGAGTGCCGGGGAGCAGCTGGAGCCCATCCAGGTTTCCATAAAAGGGGCCGCCTCCCAGCAGTCGGGGCGAGAGTCGGGAGGAAGGAAGACGGAGCTAGAGCGAGGACGGGAGGCGGCCAGGAGAAAGGCACAAAGACTGGAAGAGTGTGGCCTGGACATTGGGGAATCGGTGCTGGAGGCACTGGGGTGTGTGATTGCACAGTAGAAACTTGTAAATATTGTAAATAAACGGTGTGTATATATATATATTGTGGATGCGGCCCGGACACAGACAGGCGGACATGTTGTTCTCAAACCACCACACGTTTATTATCCAATAATATATACAATATTTACAAATAATTTGGTCACTCAGACCCAGAATAAAGTGCACAAACCCCAACAATCACAGTCCTGACCACAATTGCCTTCTTCTCGGGCCGCCTCCACTCTCCTTTCTTGCCTTGTCCTCCTTCCACCCGACTCCAGCGCTGAATGAATGGAGACGACCCCTTTTAAACAGTCCCCGAATGAGCCCCAGGTGTTCCCGGCATTCCTCCTCTGGCCACGCGCCAGCGTAAGCGGAAGTGCCGGCTGTCCTCTCGGCAGCTCTCCGGGCGCCATCCTAATTCTTCCCCAGCACTTCCTGGTGTGGCGGAAGTGCTGGGGTAACAGGTCCCCAAGGCATTGGGGCACCTCCTGGCGGTGACCACGGGCCCCTACAGGGTGGAGCTTCCATGCCCTGTACCCATGTCCCCCAGAGCAACCAGGAAGGCGGCCTCCACGTGATCCAGGGTGGGCTTAGACCCACATCCGGTCCCTCATGGCGTCTCGGCCGGGTCTTTGCCCCTGGCATCCCTGACAGTGCCCCACAGCCAGCGAAGACCACTCGGGGGAAAGAGCGACCCGTCCCGCGAGTGCAGCACAGCCCCGAAGCGGGTCCTACTTCAGGACCCCGGTCCCACTCTCCAAGCAGGGCTTAGACCCACATCCGGTCCCTCATGGTGTCCCGGCCGGGTCGTTGCCCCTGGCATCTCTGACTATATATATATATATATATATATATATATATATATATATATATATATATATATATATATATATATAATATCTATATCTATATCTATATCTCTCTATATATATATACACATACATACATACACACACATTATATATATATTTATATATATCTATATCTATCTATCTATATACACATACACACAAACATTATAAATATATATATATATCTATCTAAATATCTATATCTATACCTATATATCTATACTAATAAAAGGCAAAGCCCTCACTGACTCACTCACTCACTCACTCACTCACTCACTCACTCACTACTACTAATTCTCCAACTTCCTGTGTAGGTAGAAGGCTGAAATTTGCCAGGCTCATTCCTTACAGCTTACTTACAAAAGTTGGGCAGTTTTCATTTTGAAATTCTACGCGTAATGGTCATAACTGGAAGGTATTTGTCTCCATTTACTGAAATGTAGTTGAGCTCGAAAGCCGTGGGGGGTGGAGTTTCGTGTGACATCATCACGCCTTCCACGTAATCACGTGAACTGACTGTCAACGCAGTGCGTACAAAACCAGGAAGACCTCCAAAAAGCGCTGAAGAAAACATGCATTATATAATTGAGAAGGTAGCGAAACAATAAGAAGCGAGAGAGTGACGTATACTACCATATTCATGAGTGCTGCTACTTCGGAAACAAAGCACGGTGTAAACCTAAACTTTAAATTAAGTTCATAGACAGGCTGCCGCTGGCGTTTGTCATGCCCACGGGTAATGCAGGATACAAGTTTAATGAGAGGACGCAGGATATAAACGAGAGTTTTGATCACTTTGTAACTAAGTTAAAATTGCAGGTGAAGGGGTGTGCTTATGCAAATTCCGAGAGACTGTGTTTGTGGGGATTGACAGTTAAGGCGGTGGGGAGTCACGTCATCATCTCCCTCCCATTTACCTCATTTCGGTCTGAGCTGAGCTCCGCAGCTAGCGCCGTCTTTTGAAGCAACTTCGTCACACTGCCACCAAATACTCCAAGAAAAATCCACAAGTTAATACACACGCTGTCTCTAGATTTTCTCCACACTGAATCCTCCAGGTATTACTTACAAAAGGTTACATTGACAATCGTGTTACGTTATTTTTTAAATCTTTCCTTTTCTTAGCACAAGCACAGCTGAGAAGCTTCGATGCATGTGCTCCATAACGCGTTAAAAAATAACGCATTTAATCAGACTTTGCATTACAAGCAAAGGGGAACTTTTGTCAATGCATGATTTCCTGGTACACCGATTACATTGATCAGCGCATCCTGATTCATTTTACCCTCGCGCCCCCTTGGTTTGAGAAGAAGTCTGAAAAAATATGAGGTTAACACAGAAAAACAGATCACCAATTGAAGCTTTATGAATAATCGATTCACCATCAATAATTGTTTTGGTAAAGCCATACTCAGTGCAATCCTCCTTCCATTTAATAATTTTTCCGCCACTAGCCATGATTAAATGAACGGTAAAAAAGTATGACTTATTTAGGCAGGCATATATATGACAGCAACACTCATGACAATGTCAATGATGTTACGTTATTATTAAAATGTTTCCTTTTCTTTTTCATTACTTCTTTAACATACTATTTCTCCGCTGTGAGGCGCGGGTATTTTGCTATATATATATATGAATGACCGCCGAAAAGCGCTGAGACTTTTGATATTGTGAATGTGTCTGCCAAAACTGGGGTCTCCTGCCCAGCAAAAGTCGAGCAGCCAGCGCGCGCATAGCTGTGCTGGCCTTTGAGACGCTGACTGCGCTTCTGCCTTAAGTCAAAGTGAGCACTTTTAATTTTTTTCATCCTCCCCCTGAGCTATAGCCCAGACAAGTGCAAACACGGGACCCCTTTTCTACTCCGCGGCAAAGTAATATTAAGGCGATTCTAACTTTCTTTTGCACGTATACGATTATGAGGTCGTCAGCTCGGATTATGAAGACACACACAGGAGTGGAGGACTGACAGTGCCATCACAGCCGATTAATGGCAGGGGCGTCTCACCAGTCTACACAAGACCCACTACGACTGTCCCCAAAAGGCGATCATATCGTCAACGAAGACGTCTCTCTACACTATATAAAAGAAAAAGGAAACTTTCCTTTCTTTACACCTTTTTTCCTTTTATCCCAAACCAAAGCCTTTCTCTCTTAACACTGCAGAGGACACAAAACTAATTTTCTTTAATTGCTGGTAATGCCGGTAAGGCACATTACCAGAGGCAGAAATTTAAATGTTCACATAGCAAATGTAATTTCTATACCACAGCCATCGTGTAGCGCCTTTCAAAAGGGATCTACTACCGAGAGATGATCCATATACATTTTAGCTGCTGTTAGTACTACTTACCTGTTGTGTTACACAGTCTTTAAAATGCAGTTTACCCACAACCACTCCAGTAGTGCGCAATGTACCTGTACTTCTTAAAACGTTAATGTTTTACTGTTTAATAACTTATAGACTATATTTTTCCCTTGCACTCAGTGACCAAAGCTATACACACACATATAGACACATACATATATATACACATATATATACCTGTGTGTATGTTTGTATGTATGTGTATATATATATACACACACACACACCTATCTATATTATATATATATATATATATATATATATATATATACACACACACACATACATACATACATACATACATACATGCATACATACATACATACATACACACACATATATATAATTTGTGTGTGTGTATGTATGTATGTGTGTGTATATATGATGTAGATAGGTATGTATATATATATATATGTGTATATGTAGATATGTATATAGATATGTATATATGTATATAGATATGAAGATATGTATGTGTATATATATGTATAGATATATATATATATAGATATATAGATATGAGAACAACACTCATATCAATGACAAAACAATTACATTAACAATCATGTTACGTTATTTTTAAAATTTTTCCTTTTCTTTTCATACCTTCTTTATCACACTACTTCTCCGCTGCGAAGCGCGGGTATTCTGCTAGTATATTATATAGACTGAAACCGATTATAACTGCAGCAATCCAAGCTGTGAGAAAACAGTAAAAAGGAGGTGTGTCAGACGTCGTGGTACATTTTCTGATGCAGATAGACGAAAACAACTTTGTGACGCTGCAGCCAAATACACAAAACAATTACTTTGACAATCATGTTATGTTATTTTTAAAATGTTTCCTTTTCTTTTTCATAACTTCTTTAACACACTATATGCGAAGCGCGGGTATTTTGATATATATATATATATATATATATATATATATATGACAGCAACACTCATAACAGTGACAAAACAATTACATTGACAATCATGTTACGTTATTTTCAAAATGTTTCCTTTTCTTTTTCTTTACTTCAACACACTACTTCTCCGCTGTGTAGCGCGGGTATTTTGCTAGTATATATATATATATACACATACACACACACACACATTATATCTATATCTATATCTATATCTATATATCTATCTATATATGTATATATATCTATATCTATCTATATATGTACAGTACAGGCCAAAAGTTTGGACACACCTCCTCATTCAATGTGTTTTCTTTATTTTCATGACCATTTACATTGGTAGATTCTCACCGAAGGCATCAAAACTATGAATAAACACATGTGGAGTTATGTACTTAAGAAAAAAAGGTGAAATAACTGAAAACATGTTTTATATTCTAGTTTCTTCAAAATAGCCACCCTTTGCTCTGATTACTGCTTTGCACACTCTTGGCATTCTCTCGATGAGCTTTAACAGGTAGTCACCTGAAATAAAAGCAAGAGTGTGCAAAGCAGTAATCAGAGCAAAGGGTGGCTTTAAACTTGTATCCAGCATTAGCCGTGGGCATGACAGTGAGGGCTTTGCCTTTTATTAGTATATATATATATATATATATATATACACACACACATACATATACACACACACATACATATACACACACATATATATATAGAGCAGGTGTTGCTGGGGGTGCCAGAATCCATCGAGGAAGAAAAATGAAAAACATTATTTGTACAAAATTTTTATTTATCTATCCATTCCTAAATAATTAAATGGGCAGGCTATTTCGTATCAGTGCAATATGCTGCTTGTTTAAACATATGACTCCTGCTTTTATGTGCAGTTAATGCTACGTGGGTATTATGAACTATTGTATCTGTTCAAGTTCTATTTAAATTTTAAATATAAGTAATTTTTATTTAGTCGACAGAAATATGTTTGGTAGGAATGTTAGTTAAATTTAGTCATCATTGCATAAATTTTTCTTCACCATTGAAATTTAAAGACTAAATTCAACTTACATTCCTACCAAAGATATTTTTGTCGACTAAATAGAACGTACTTATATCCAAATAGAACTTGAAAAGATATATTTTTTCGAATCTGATTGCACATTGTAGAGCGACTTGACGCGCACCACATCGAGCCTGCGAGCTATTGAGCTGTCACCTGCCTGCCTCAATAAGTGACCCTCGCTTCGCTCTTACTTTTTTACCGTTCATTTAATCATGGGTAGTCGCGAAAAAATTAGAAAATGGAAGGAGGATTATACTGAGTAAGGCTTTACCAAAACAATTATTGATGGCGAATAAAGTATCCATTATTCATAAAGCTTCAATTGGTGATCTGTTTTTCTGCGTTAACCTCATATTTTTTCATACTTCTTCTCAAACTAAGGGGGTGCGAGGGTAAAATGAATCAGGAAGCGCTGATTTATATATATTGAATATATTGAAATAGTTTTACTGTCAAATAATGCAAACAATACGCAGCACGTGTTTCGAAGATAACTCCTGTAGACACAATAAATGCCTTTATTGAATAGACAAATCGGGGTGAACAAGTTCCTTTCTGCTGCAGCCACAGCCGCGACATCACATAAAAAAAATCAATAATAACTCATAAACTTGCAATATTATTTAGGAAAATCGCAACATTTTACTCACCAAAAATTCGGATTATTTGTAAACAAAATCCATCGTCCTCTCTTTCCTCAAAAACAGTTTAATTACTCTGTTGTACGGGTTATCCGTGCGCTTCAGTTCCATCAAAACATCCCTTTCTATCGCATTCAAAGCTAATGCTGAAAGGTGAACCCGCCCTATGGTATTTCTTGTATAAGTCTGAATTAGCTTTAGGGCTGAAAATGTCCGCTCGACAAAAGCAGTGTACACGGGAATGCTCACCGCCAAATATACCAATGTGAACAGCTGCCCCATGCTCTCATTCAGATTTTTCTGATGAAGGAAGTCAAGGAGATCAGTGGGAGATTTTCCTAAAAAATAATCCATGGCATACATTACAGTCAGTTCTGTTTTTAGCCGACACAGATCAAAAACCACTCTGTGGCTCTTGTGTTAAACCGGAGAAGACTGCATGCGTGAATTTTTTCTTGTATTCCCAAAACTTCTGGGGCTCGAGGAGCATTACAAACATCAGGTTTTCGTGGTCTTGAAATCTGGTCTGTGTCTGGCAAATAATATTGTCCAGAATCCTGCCACGGAGTTGGCCGTAGTGCGCGCGACGATCTTTCGTTCGGAGCGTTTGAGGTACGTTCAGTGGCCTCACAGAGTTCTTCATATCGGCTTCTATCCAATCAATGTGTCTGAATACGGTGACGTTGCCACGCGCCTGCTAGAGGGCCCGACTGACACCAACTCAAAATCTGATTGGTTGAAGCAACAGGTTAATCAACGTTTATTCTGTGTTAGAGTGCCTGCACAACAGATTGTGAAAGCCTCTCTGCCTGGCAACAAATGATGGCTGAAATGTGATTGGTTAAATACTTTAATACAAAACTCCGCCTCCCACGGCTATTGAGCTGCAGTCTATTACAGTACAGTATATGGATGAAAAAAGTTCCAGTTATGACCATTACGCATACAATTTCGAAATGAAACCTGCCCAACTTTTGTAAGTAAGCTGTAAGGAATAAGCCTGCCAAATTTCAGCCTTCTACCTACACAGGAAGTTGGAGAATTAGTGATGAGTGAGTGAGTGAGGGCTTTGCCTTTTATTAGTATAGATTATAATTGCAGCTTGCTACTCAAAACGAGGAGCACTCGGACTCGAACTTTTTGATTATACGACAGCAGTTCTTACCTCGGCACCATCCAAGAAGACATACAAACTCCTCTTGATTGACATTTAAGCTTGGGTTTTTAACTCTTTGGCAGCAACATGTGAATTGAATTTTTTTTTTGGTTTAATTCTTGAATAAAAGTGCATATGTTTATTTGATACTTGGACTAAAGTCTTCACACATTATACACTTATACACATCATTATTAGTATAATAATTTCTGTTTTAGGTATATGTTCGGCATTTCTTGCCTCACATTTCCTGTTATCCTACATTTACCCAGATCATTGTAGAAACGGAACACACATGAATTGCATGTGTTGCAAATAATGAGATATTATTTACCTTATGCAACTCCAGGCACCTCACACCCAGATAAAAAGCCTTGAGCTGGTAGAACTGGGGGATGAGGCAGCAGGCAGCTTGTGCTGATCGACACATTAACAAAACAAAAGACGCTGATGGAGAGGTGCAAAGTAATTTAAGGTGGCTCAAGATTACAACTGTTTTTGTAGGATTCAGGGATTCTAGTGTTAAAGGCTGAACTACACCAAACACTCACCACTACGATTTAGATGAAAGATGACCCCTGTAAGCAGGAAGTGCCTTTTATATTTGGCGCTGACCAATCCTGGAGCTCTATGTCAACCTCTAACCAATTGTGGGTTATGCGGGCATATTAATTTATCACGTCGCATCTGTCTCTGCAAGGCCTCTATTAAAATACAAGTAACCTCATTGCCACACATGCACTCGCACCGGAATCAGGCTCAAGAACTTAACTTTTAGAGTTTTAGAGTTTAAGAACTCTCGAGCACTGTACTGCAGCGTTTCTCAACCTTTACGTATTTGCGACACGAGTTTTCATAACAGTTTTAATCGCGCCCCCTGACGTTTTTTTGAAAGAAGCCCACTAATACCAATTTGTTCTTTTTTAATTAATGATATATCATAGATGCATATTTTATTATACCTACTTAACTTTTATCGACATTTATCTAACTCTATATTTATTTTTCTAGTATCAGAATGTAGTTTAAGTTAATTTGTTTTGGTTTCAATAGATGTATTTTTCATATTTTGTCTTCTTTTTTTCACATCTTCGCGCCCCCCTGTTTGTTACTTCACGCCCCACTAAGGGGGCCCTCCCCACAGGTTGAGAACCACTGCTGTACTGAAGGTGAGTTAATACCTCTCTTTTGATCTGTGATTGAAATTAACATTTGGGATCCTAAATGCTACACAACTTTTTCCTATTTAGCAGTAGGTGGCCATGAGCCACTAGCATTGGTAATTGGCACCATGTGAAACCATGTAGGCCTCCATAGCCACAACACAGGCAGGTTGCCAGTGTCTTACTGAAGCAGCACTAAAACACTAGCAAAAGTGTAATCTTGCCTTCTCTTCTGAAGAAAAAGGTGAACACCTTTCTTACTTTTCTATTCTCCATTCCTTACTTTAAAGGTATTTAATAGGCTATTTCGCATTTGCTTTGGTAATGCCTGGCTAGGTCACTACCACAAAGTGTTACCACAAGATCAGGATGCACAGCTAACTCAAGGGTCATCGTGGAGTTATAGCAGGCTCCTTGGTTGGTCAGAGTTCATCAAAATAAAGGAGTAGCACATACAGTAGCTGACAAGTCTTCTAGAGCAATCACACTGCTGACTAAAGCTGGGCCTCTTTCCTAGCTCTGTCTTTATTCCTCTTTTGTTTCACACCTGTCTCATTTTTTTTCTTTTTTTGCTAATTGTTTCTTATTTAGTTTGCAACCAGGAGATTGGGGCCCAGAATACAGTCAGTTGTCAGACAAAAATGTAAAAGACTACATTGTGGCATTATTTAGCTTTTCCTTTCATTGTCTTTTGCCCTTTTGGGTCTTTGTGCTTGTTTGTATAGCTTTGAGATGTTCACCTCTCTTAAGATATTTTGTTCAGCAGTAGCAGAGTTTATTCCGCTTGATACACTTTGAATTAAGGATTTCTCTGACATTGACCATTTCAGTATCTGCTGGTTCAGTTGCCTGGGGTTTAGGATTGGCTTTCTGTCTGTTGTCTACTGAGACTGATGTTGGGGAGACTTTGGGGCAAACTCTCAACAGGCTGGGAAGGAGTGCAGGCAATGCCCTGGAGACAGGGAAAGAGAGAGGGGGAGACAAAGAGAGTGAATTTCGCATCATCAAAAATACATGCAAATGTATTAACCAAAGAAATAGCCAAGTTACATCTCCTTAATAATTTCTGATTGCAGTTCCTAGTTTGTGTTCTAAAAATATGGGGAGTGATGTAAATTTAACTTTGGGTTATCATTCGGAACCAGTGCACAAATACAAAGACTAATCAGATCTTGGAAATGTTTCTTAGATGTACTTTTGATTCATGTTGGTCTAACTGGGTAGACCTTTTGCTAATCACAGAATTGAAACTGATTGTGCTTTATAATTCAGCAGTTAAAATTTACAGATATAAACGTCAGTTTGCATACAAGCTATATTTGTTTGAGCTTTCTAACCTAATGATGTTCTTTGCTGAGTGTGTCCAAATATCTTTGAAGTCTATTTGGTTTAGAAGCACGGTAGAAACCTGTGCCAAAATATTTGCAGGCTGAAGATGAAAGGTGGCTTCATTTTTTAGGGTCAGACAGCTCACAGATTTTTTTAGACCTTATAGAATTATGAAAATGGTGGGTCAACTCTCTTATCATCTGCCCCATCCTGCACAATTCAGGATTCACCCAAATTTCCAAGTGTCTCAGTTGAAACTGGTTAAATTAAGTCCTTATTGAAAATCGCAGTCTGCTACTCCTCCAGTTCAGGTTGAAAAGAGTGAGGAATCTGAAGTTCAAAGAATTTTGAATTCACATCACAGTTCTTCTGTGGAATTTTTGATTCATTGTCAGGGCTGAGGTCCTGAGGACCTCTCTTGGATCAGGGTTCATCATGGGCATGCCCATTAACTGTTGTGTAATTTTCATCAAAAGGAATCCTAGCAAGCCTGGTGGGTCCATTTAGTGACCAAACTTTTGGGAAGAGGTATGGAGTTTATGGGATGTTTTGGATTCACTCAAGGGTTGGTAGGGTTATGTCATGCTTTGGACTTTGTTTTATACATTGACAATGTCTTTCTTGGCCTCAAAAAATAATAGAGCTATCATTAGAAGTAAAGGAATTTAATGGTCAGGTCATTTTTGTTTATTTAAGATGTTTTTGAAAATGTTACTTTGCTTTAATGGGCGCCGGCATTTTTTTTGTGATGCAGGTCAGCTTTATGCACTTCCTGATTGCCCACGTTTGTAGATAAATCTACAGTGCATCCGGAAAGTATTCACGGTGCATCACTTTTTCCACATTTTGTTATGTTACAGCCTTATTCCAAAATGGATTAAATTCATTTTTTCCTCAGAATTCTACACACAACACCCCATAATAACAACGTGAAAAAGTTTACTTGAGGTTTTTGCAAATTTATTAAAAATAAAAAAACTGAGAAATCACATGTACATAAGTATTCACAGCCTTTGCTCAATACTTTGTCAATGCACCTTTGGCAGCAATTACAGCCTCAAGTCTTTTTGAATATGATGCCACAAGCTTGGCACACCTATCTTTGGCCAGTTTCGCCCATTCCTCTTTGCAGCACCTCTCAAACTCCATCAGGTTGGATGGGAAGCGTCGGTGCACAGCCATTTTAAGATCTCTCCAGTGATGTTCAATCGGATTCAAGTCTGGGCTCTGGCTGGGCCACTCAAGGACATTCACACAGTTGTCCTGAAGCAACTCCTTTGATATCTTGGCTGTGTGCTTAGGGTCATTGTCCTGCTGAAAGATGAACCGTCACCCCAGTCTGAGGTCAAGAGCGCTCTGGAGCAGGTTTACATCCAGGATGTCTCTGTACATTGCTGCAGTCATCTTTCCCTTTATCCTGACTAGTCTCCCAGTTCCTGCCGATGAAAAACATCCCCACAGCATGATGCTGCCACCACCATGCTTCACTGTAGGGATGGTATTGGCCTGGTGATGAGTGGTGCCTGGTTTCCTCCAAACGTGACACCTGGCATTCACACCAAAGAGTTCAATCTTTGTCTCATCAGACCAGAGAATTTTGCTTCTCATGGTCTGAGAGTCCTTCAGGTGCCTTTTGGCAAACTCCAGGCGGGTTGCCATGTGCCTTTTACTAAGGAGTGGCTTCCATCTGGCCACTCTACCATACAGGCCTGATTGGTGGATTGCTGCAGGTTGTCCTTCTGGAAGGTTCTCCTCTCTCCGCAGAGGACCTCTGGAGCTCTGACAGAGTGACCATCGGGTTCTTGGTCACCTCCCTGACTAAGGCCCTTCTTCCCCGATCGCTCAGTTTAGATGGCTGGCCAGCTCTACGAAGAGACCTGGTGGTTTCAAACTTCTTCTACTTACGGATGATGGAGGCTACTGTGCTCATTGGGACCTTGAAAGCAGGAGAAATTTTTCTGTAACCTTCCCCAGATTTGTGCTTCGAGACAATCCTGTCTTGGAGGTCTACAGACAATTCCTTTGACTTCATGCTTGGTTTGTCCTCTGACATGAACTGTCAACTGTAGGACCTTCTATAGACAGGTGTGTGCCTTTCCAAATCATGTCCAATCAACTGAATTTACCACACGTGGACTCCAATGAAGCTGCAGAAACATCTCAAGGATGATCAGGGGAAACAGGATGCACCTGAGCTCAATTTGGAGCTTCATGGCAAAGGCTGTGAATACTTATGTACATGTGCTTTCTCAATTTTTTATTTTTAATAAATTTGCAAAAATCTCAAGTAAACATTTTTCATGTTGTCATTATGGGGTGTTGTGTGTAGAATTCTGAGGAAAAAAATGAATTTAATCCATTTTGGAATAAGGCTGTAACATAACAAAATGTGGAAAAAGTGATGCGCTGTGAATACTTTCTGGACGCAGTCTAAATTATTGTCATTATTGTTATAGATATCTCTGGTTACTAATTCCTTTGAGTTCTTCTAGATTGATTTTCATTTTGCATCTCGGTTTCTGCTGCTACTTATTGACTACCTCACTATGTTTCTTGATCTATAATTTTGTCTCACTTCATAATCTTGGTTTATTTAATTCCTGCTCTCTAGGGTACAATCTTGGCTTGTTATCAAAGTTATGATCCATCATCTGATTCCATCTTAGTTTTGTTCTGAGTACTGTGTCTTTGAGAATTATTGCAAGAGAACTAAAACACCAGGAGCTAAGAACACATTAGTTCAAAACTGTTGACAAACACAGGCAGGATCAAAACCCCAAAGGTTGCAAAGTTAATTGAACAAAAAAGGATAGCAGTAAAGTGAAAATCAAAGGCAAAATCTCAAACAGTTCTGAACCGAAACAGAACATATTGCTAGGCCTACATGAAATAAAGCTAACAGGCACTAAAGTTGTTTTGTTTGTTGATTATAAGATGGAGGGATATCTTAGGCTAGAATTCAAACAGAAAGTTAAAATATGTATAAAATGAGGAGAGTAAAACTGTTAAACCTTTGATCCAAGACAACCTAAAGTTTGTTTATATTAAAAGACTGATTAAAGAGTATATAAATAAATGGGAAAAAACACAAAGGCAAGAGCAAAAAAATAAGGTAAAAGCAAAGAAAGTCAATAACACATACCAGAAACAGCAGTTATGCAGGAATCCTATATCAAAAAACCACAAGTCACTAGACAGGTAAAAAAAAAAGGCAAATGAATGCCAAAACTATAATGTAGATTCAGGCTCTCCTTCCGCCAGCTGCATTAGTAGGTGGCCCTGGTCCCATGGGCTCCATATAAAGGAAATGGGGCAAAAAACATTAAAAACAAATACATATGTTAATGATAAAGCACAAAAGTGCAGAAATGATAACTAATAAAATATTAAATAGATAAAACACTTTAATTAATAACAACATATGAAAAATAATATTTGAAAGACATCAAAAAGTTTAAATAAAGTAAAAAAAAAATATTGAACCAGGAATGAATTCTTGGCTGTTACAATAACAGTGTGCAAGAGTAAAAGCAAGGGTGAAGAGTTCAGATAAATTGTGTTACCACTAGGAGGCATTGCTGTACCCTGAAACCCCAGACACACCTGAACAGACACTAGTCCCAGGTTCACATACAAGTTTTATTACAATAAATAACTTACAAAGACATCTCAACCATTGCATAAGCACAGGTATTCTTTCTCTTTTTTGCTCTCTAGGTGAGCTTTGTCTCTATTCCACCTGACTCCAGCTGACTTGGCAGAGAGCCTCCTTCTGTCCAAGACCTGGGAGTATTTTCAGTGCTAGGACACGGTCCACAGGAACTATTTCCGATTATCTGGATTTCCACAAAGTAGGGATTGCTAATTCCTGCAGCATCCCCTGGTGGTAGCCAGGGAACCCAGCAGGGCTACCCAATGGCATTACAGCTCCCAGCATGCCCTGTGGGTATTCATGTGGGCATCCTAACCCAGATGAGGCTGCTGTCTATTTGTGGGAGAGTAAATAGTCTGAACATGTCATCTCCCCCGGTACCATCTTTATTATGGCCTCCAGACAGGATGTCAATGTATCTACTGGCACAATGGCATCTTTTGTTAATTTTCTGACTAGACCAGGGAACTTCTTGTCCTTCTTCCTTTCCCCTTCACTATTATGGCCTCCCAGTGAGGAAAGAAATCAGGACCCATCTTGACATGGACACTGGCCCATGTGTGCCGTCCATTAAAACTACAGTGCAGTGTCTATGTGTTAGACAATACAGAGTGTAGTGTGTTGTGAGTGCTCACTGAGAGCTGTTCAAGGAGCCATCAGATGCCATTATTGACCGGGAATCTTGTAACTGGTCTAGTATGCCTCCTTCAAAATTGTTTGTCCAGGCTGATTTCTGTGCTGTTCGGTCATTACATTTGACTCAGTCGTTCGTTGTAGCAGAAATTATGTATGAATCCAAAAAGAAACCTCAACTCTCAGACATGTTTGAAAGCAAACTGAATAATTAACAGCTCAAAGTCATGAATACATTTGAGTTTAAAATCTAAAGCCACATCTTACATACTATAATCACGAAACAGAACAGAAAATAAAGAATAAGATTCACAGTCTTAACAACTTAAGCTTGGAATTCTACACCCATCACTAAGCATACTCAAAAGAGAACAAATGTTGTTTTTTGTCAAAATTCATCTCTAAAGCTTGTAACTTAATTTTGTACTTTTCTCAAAGTTCATAAAACACTAACAAAAAATATTTTCAAATTCACTTATTTCAATTTAGGGCCAGTGGGTGTTCCAGCTAATACCAGCTGCACTGAGAGCAAAGCAGAAAGAGTTCTACAAAAAGAGCAACTGTATTTATTTAATACTGGGAAACAATTTGTGAATAAATGTATACAAGAAAAAATGCATAATTTGTAATTAGGAATTAATCTGATCTGGGTTTTATAGAGGGTGCAGTTTCTACTGTATGCCACGCACTGTTCAAATGGAACTTCCTTCTGCTTTCACTGTCTTAAGGTGTGAGGGTCAGATGTCAGCCACCACATCTTTCCAAGATCAGAGGGGTCAATCTCATTGTGAGTGGCTGCCAAGGCACTCTTAATTTTCCCTATAAACCATTAGGTGACTTGCTAAGTTAGGGTGTAGGCGCACTTCAATCTGTTGCTTTGGGCAGAGATGTGGTACACCCTACTTCAGCATCATGCAGTGTCACTTCTGACTGTGTCATACTTGACAGCTGATAGACAACACTAAGGTCCGGTTAGGGCAATTTTTACCCTTCCCATTACACACTGGTTTACTTATGAAATGTTATTCCTTGAGCGCTCCTAAGCTGTTCTTGTGCCATTAGCAATTCATTATAATTTGTAAGCTACAGACTTCAGATGAGGTTTATAATTAGCAGTTAGCTTCCCTTGGGAAAATCATTTCCAACATATTCAGCCTCATTTGTTAATGCTGTTTGTTCACAATCTTTTACAGGTCTTTATTATAATTATTCTCTTATAAGGATGTAATTTTTTTTCTTTTCTGTCATATAAAACAGCAACATGCTTCACACCCCAGTGGTGTTATTTTTTTATTTATATGAGAAACATTTTTCTCCTTATAGTCATGACTCTTCTTATCCTTGCTCTCAACTGGGCAAACTGTTAAAGTATCAAATCTACTTAATTCGGTTCAGGTGCTAAGGACCCCAGCGTCTACCAAACAGTACTGGATGTAAACATGGACAGAGCACCTGTCCTTCACAGGTCCCACTCACACAGGGTTACTTTTGATTCATCTATAGGAGGTGGGATGAAAAAATCATGCAGACATACTTGAGAACATGCAAGTATAGTCATGAACATTCTTTCCTTCTTTATGACCTCTATCTTCACAGAGACTCCTTATTGTAAATTATGTAATATCTCCTGATTTCTTACCTTGGAAGTTAAATGCAATATTCAGAACAAGAGCTGCCAAACTTCAAACTTCAATGCCCTAATAAACACTTCCGGGCAAAGTGCCATGTTGCTGCCTTTAGAAAAGCTCCCTCTCTTTCTCTTGTTTTTACAATTATTTTTTACAATTATAAATGATATTATGCAGTGGGCTAGCATCCTGCCCGGGGTTTGTTCCTGCCTTGCTCCCTGTGTTGGATGGGATTGGCTCCAGCAGACCCTGTGACCCTGTGTTAGGATATAGAGGGTTGGATAACGACTGACTGACTGACTAATGATATTAATTATTATTGCTAAGATTTGGCCTCTGGCTTGTTACTATTAATTATTCAATGGATTTTTAAATTGAAGGGGTGCTGCTGTCATAGTAGACCTGAGCGTCAGCTTATCTTAACTGCTTTTCTGACAAGCTCTGAATTTGAAGGCTGCCTTACGTCTACAACATCTGAGGATGTAAGAGTCTCTGATGAATGTATAGTGGGATATGTTAAATATTCCTGTGCACAATGATCACTCTGTCTCCTTATTGGAGGAGCATCTCATTCGAGAATGGAATAGGCGAAGATCAGGAGTTAGTCTAAAAATATGGTGGAAAGAATTCAGAACTGGACAAATTCAGCTCTCTATTGATTTCTGGCATAAAATGAGGGATGTTCAATTGCTTTTATATAAGTTGAATGAACTGTCACATTTCATGGCGAGTTCAGGTAGTATGACATTTTGGGTACTACAGAGATTTGGCCAAAACATCTTATTTCAAATGATATTTGCTGAGTTATGAGTTTTGTCAAATAAAAATCTAGTGAAAAAAGTAGGATGGAAACTGGAGACTTATGTGAATGAGCAATGGTAAAAAACAAACACATTATAATTAAAACTAAATGTGTGATTCAGACATTGAAATGTTGACTGAACTCATCGGTGTTACCATCCAGTGAGATAAGTTACTTCATCTTGGCTAACCCAGAAACAAAAACTTCATCACTCTGCTACTGTTCTAATGATAAATCATTGTGACTCTAGAATGACAGTGACATCAACCAGGACAACAAACTTCTATCAGCATTTTCCATTTGTGGACATAACAAGCTGTACCTGCTCTGTTCAAATGTTGATGCATTTAAATAAATCATTGACAGCGACACTCTTTTATTATACAAGCCAGAAGGTTTGATGTTAATCATAATATTTATATGTTAATTTTCTCTTGGGGTTAAATCTATCTATCTATCTATCTATCTATCTATCTATCTATCTATCTATCTATCTATCTATCTATCTATCTATCTATCTATCTATCCTCTAGAAGTAAGTTAGTTAGTTAAAGAAGTCCCACTTGTGGAATAGCAGTGACCATGTGATTTTAGCACATTTATGAGTGTACTGCTTGGGATTTTGGCAGATACCATTGTGGACCAATGGTAGGCTAGGAGGACAGTATCTACAGAAGTATTCACAGCCTTAAGAGTTTTTATATTTTCTTCTTGTACAAAATTGAATCACAAAGATTCAATTTGGCTTTGTTGACATTGGTCAATAGAAAAAGTTGTTTCAATGTCAAATTGAAAACAGATCTTTACAAAGTGTCTACATTACCTACAAAAATATAAAACACAAACTAATCGATCATGTAAGTTCTCAGTTCCTTTAATATGACAATTCTCAATTATCACTGATGCACTGAATTAGTTTTAGATGTTCCATGAGTAGCTCAACTGTCCAGTGTTTCATTTGACTGAAGTATAAAGCCATAGTATTAGGAAGGTCCAACTTTTGGTGAGTCATTATGATGCCGTAAACTAAGCAATGAACACAAAAGGATACTCCAAGCATAAGTCAGGGGATGAAACAAGTCACTAAAAATCCCTCGGTGTCCAGTTAAATCAGTTATGAAGAAATGGAAAGAGCACAGCTGTGAATGTGCTAGAGCAGGCCTCCCACAAAAATATTGTGATTGTGCAAAAGATGACTAGTGAGGAAGGCCACTAACATACCTGTGAGAACTGTGACGGAGTTACCAATTACTGTGAATGAGATTGGAGAGACTGTGCCCACCAGTCACACAAGAAAAAGCCACTTTTAAAGAAATTCTGATATGTTCTTGGTTAGAGTTTGCCAGGAGGCACATATAAGACTTTGAAGTCAACTGGAAGAAGGTTGTATGATCTGATGAGACCAGAATTAAGATTTTTAGACATCAACCAAATGCCATACCTCTAAACATTGCAGAATATCAGAAAAACACCATCCCCACAATGAAGCACAGTGGTGGCCGCATTATGCTGTGGATGTGTTTCTCTGCCGCAGGCCCTGGAAGGCTTGTCAGAGTACAGATGAAAAAAAAAAAAATGCAGCAAACTACAATGAAATTCTGGAGGAGAAACTGTTGCAGCCTGAAAGAAATCTACACCTAATTAGAAGATTTGTTTTGCAGCAAGTCAACAACTCCAAGCATAAAGCCAACGTTACACAGGAATAGTTGAAAAACAGCAATGTTAATGTCCTGAAGTGGCCAAGTTAGAGTATAGTGCCCATATTTATCAAGCGTTTCATACTCTTAGGAATTCCACTAAAGGTCTGAGTAGAATAGGAATTTGTTCTACCTAAGAGCAGGACATTGCATTACTAATCCTACTCTTACTCCCAGGTAGTAGTAACAATTCATGTTTAAGAATGAATGATATCACAATCTTATATTTTGTAGTTTCCTTGGAAATCTAAATTACGTTTTGTAGTTTTCACCACAAAGATGATGATGATAATAATAATAATAGCAATTTTTAAATAAGAAGAATTAGAATATAATAAAGTAATATATCATACAAAGCTGCAAGTAACTGTTGCCACATCACAATATCAAAAGTAATATTGCAACAAAAAAGTATGAAGATGGAGGGACCAAGACATACCCATTGAATGTTGAGTAAATCTCATTAACACAACAGTTCCATTTAAAGATGAATGATGTATTTTCAGAAGAACCACCCTCCTGCAGTTATGGCCATGGGAAGCCCATTGTAAAGTATTAGTTACACTAAAATTAACCACAGCTACAAGTCACAGTCATTCTTGCAGTGTCCCTGATTACAGTCTTCCACTGTTACGTGCCAAACCACTCTCCATGATGCCTCTTTATCTTCTGCAAGGTTGTATTTATCCAATGCATCTGATTTCTTGAACCTTCCCTGGCTTGTACAGTGTAATGTGAATATTCCAGGGGTTTGTGGAATACAGAGCTCATTATAACTCTGTGACATTTTGCTGTTAACCACTCATCCTTTCTTGCTTATCTTCATGATAACATGATGGCTACTACAATACAGTTGGCATCCATGACCATCTGTGTATTGATACTGTGATATCGCTTGTGATTCGCATATATATGAACCATCCACACTTGGGGCAGACCCCCATAACCCTGTAGTTAGGATATAGCGGGTTGGATAATGGATGGATGAATAGATGTGCATGAATGGATTAATGCAGTTTGCATTAACATTACCTAAAACTGAATTGAGGATGAAATCCTAAAAGAAGGGCTAGTAGCAAGAATAAGGAGGGAAGAAGTAAAGGAAGCACTGGAAAGAATGAAAAATGAAAAGGAGATAGGACAAGATAAAATTCTAGTAGAAGTGTGGAAGAGTTTAGTAGATGAGGGAGATGATGTGTTGTGGTAACAATGTTATTGTACGCATTTTTAAGGAGATGAAAATTAGGGAAGGCCTATAGAGAGAAGGCTTAGGGAAGAGACCACTATAGGGGAGGAGCAGTTTGCTTTTATGCAAGGAAGAGGATCAACTGAACCAGTCTTTGATTTGAAACAACTCATAAAGAAACATTCATAAAAACAGAAAGGTTTGCGTATAGTGTTTATTGATTCAGAGAAAGCTTGAGATAGAGTGTCAGGTCAAGAGGTCTGGAGGGGCATGAGAGGAAAATGATTACAAGAGAAGTATTTGAGGATTGTCTGGGATATGTATGATGGAGTGAGGACTTGGATTAAAAGCAGAGTTGGGGTAATAGGAAAGATCCAAATTAGAGTAAGTCTGCACCAGGGATCTTCTTTAAGTCCTTACTTATTTGATCTAGCCCATTTGTTGATGACATTATGTTCTGTAGAACTAGAAAAGAGGGACAGAAGAGGAAGTTGGAAGAATGGAGAAGGGCTTTGGAAGATAAGGGATTAAAGATAAATAGGAAGAAGACATAATACTAATAATAAAGGTTTAATAATGATCAAAATTCAAAAGTTAAGCCGCAGGGAAAGACACTGAAAAAATTGGATAAGTTTAAATATCTAGCATTAGTGGTAGCCCAAGATGGAAAATTAAATGCAGAGATAGCCCACAGAGTGCTGTGTGCAATCAAGGTTAAAAGTAAGGTTTTAAAAGACAGTGGTAAGACGAGCAAATGAGAACGTTGAGATGCATGTGTGGAGTTACAATAAAGGACGGAATAAGAAATGAGAGAATCAGAGGTACAACAAAAGAGGGAGAGATATTTAAGAATGTGTGTGAAAGTAGGTTGAAGTGGTGTGGACATGTGAGGAGGAGAGACAATAAATACGTGGGTAAAAGAGTGATGGGAATGGAAGTACAGGGGAACAGAAAGAGAGGGAGGCCAAAGTGGATATGGATGATAAAGTAAAAGAAGATCTGAAGGAAGAGGGTATAACTGGGGAGTTCCAGGACTAAGTTGTATGGGGAAGGTTGACCAAGCACAAATGAGGAGGAAGAAGAACAAGAAGAAGGTCAAGTCAATCCTATATCATAGATTTAACCTTTCCAAGGATATCATCCAAAAGATTTGTAGTCTGAAGTAGGTAATTCCCAGCCCTTCACTTTTAATCTAGTTTCCTTCCCAGTATTTTATTAAATTAAATAGTTCACAATGAATGCACAGAGGTGGTAATGGAAACAAGTTAGATACAGAACTGCTGGTTCCTTTGTCATTTGCATTTTATTACTAATAAGGATCAATTCAAAACAATGAATGCAGGTGTTTAAGACTAAAATGTGCAATTAAGGGTGGGGAATTTTAACAACAATTGATTATCTTATTAAACAACTGGGCTGGAACAAAAATCTGCAGCCATTACAGCTCTCCAGGAGAGACTTTTCAGAACCCTGGAAAAAGGCAATTGGAATTGGACAAATTCAGCTCCCTATTAATTTCTATGCTTTATTTATTGTTAATTTTATCATTGTATATTTGGCTGATGCCTTCAATCAAGGGGACTTGACTCCTCATGTCAGGCAACATTGAACCTGTTTATAGTGTCACATGTGTGCATGGGAGGCAGCTAAAGGGCTCAAGTGAGGATAATTCCAAAACAAACTAGGGAGTGGCTTAATGCGCTAACTCTCATTCCACTACAGTTTCGGGAAATTCTGCTTGGCCCTGATGGCATCACTTCCGGTCTTGACCCTGATGATGCCACTTCTGGTCATGAGGACACCACTTCCTGATGATGCCACTTCTGGTCACGAGAATATCACTTCCAGTTCTGGTCCTGACCCTGATGACTTCACTCTGTTTTACTTTAAAACCACCATCTTTACTTGGTCAGCTCTCTTTTGGACTCCAGTCTGTACACTACTGTACCATTTATTTATCAATTTTACAGCAAACAGTAAAGCAGAAGTGGGAATTGAACCAGCAACCTTAACTGGTCCACCATGTCTTACATACTAAATCCTACCCACTTTTGTTATTTTGTGTTTTGTTTTTTTATGTCATGAGTACTCTAACCAGACAAGTTTAAGAAATTTAAAACAAGCTTTCTCCAGATGTTATTTACCTGTAACCACATACCCAGAGTTTACTCAAGATTTCCCAAGGGGACAGACACACTGAGTGCTAAAGCCATTATAGAATTAAGGAAGAAAGGACAAGCCTTCTGCCAGGACTCTTAAAGGGAACTCAGCCTAAAATATATACATGCAACTGTGGGCTAAAATCATCAGCACAGCCACATCTTTGACTAAATGCAGGCCTGAGCAGCAGCTGAATTCATTTTGTCCCGTGAGGCCCCCAGCTCTGCTGTTGGGAATTCAAATGAATGTTTGACAGAGATGGATGTCACTTAAGTGAAGAGCAGATTAAGAAATGGCTCAGTTCAATCATATTGATATGCAGATAGGAAGACTACCAGAAGAATTTCAAATTAAAGATTTCAGAACATCCTCTGGTACCACAAGAAGAGCTGTATCCCCTCTAAGATACTAAATACCCTCCAGAAGGTGCCAACAAAACCAGTAGCCTCCAGACTTCACAAAAGTTTAATTAGCCTGCTGGCTATGCTAATGTTGAGGCCAAGCTTCAGGAACTGAACCAAAAAAGGAAAACATGAGCTGAATAATGCACTCTCTGTATATGCAAAGCTGTCACATCTGCAGAACAGGGCAACTTTTCACACATTTTAGCCTCCTAAAATGCAAACTAATTATAAAAGAGAAGCACAGTAAAAGAAACTGGACCCAAGAACACAACTGGTGGTGTGAATAAATACTCCTGGAAAGAAGCCCTAACCTAACAGTAACACAATATAATTAAAACACACAAAATGATAAAGTGTTTTTGGGTTTAAAATCCTGTGTGTATCGTGTCGACAACGTCACTAATGATGGATGCTTTTTCAGATTTCTTCTGTCTAAATTAAATTGTCATTTGTTGATTTTCGAATGATTCATTGCAGAAAGTAGCTGACTGGTGATATTAGGAATTTGGATTAACAGTGTGTGTGTGCCTTGTCACAGATGCACAGCTAAGTATAAATTTCCTTGCTCATCTTCAGCAAGGAATACCACCTCAGGATGAGAGGGGATTGCTAATGATATTGTCTCTTTCTGTTCCTACAGCACAGAGAAGATGAGCAGTGAGGGCAACTGACTCCGCCTCTTCCGTTCAGAGGCCTATACATTTGAGGCAAAAGCTGAGATGGAAATGAAACTCTGCTTCAGACCTGACACCTAGATTAGAGAAAGAATACCAGTCTTGTATTTTGTTTGTTGGCACTATCAAGCTCTATTTTTATTGCATTTCTCCTTATTAGTTAAACAGGATGATAAGGCTGGCACCCCAACATTAATTTTGGATCCGAAGTCATACCTCGCAAGACTGCATCTTAATATATTTGATAGTTACATGGTTTTAATAATCTGATATAATACATGTGTTCGTCATCTCCTGCAATGCAATACAAGCAAAAGTATTATTAAAAATCTGTGGCTAACTAGTAACTGTCCCTTCTCAGCCCTCATTCTAAAGTATTATTGTGTATTTTTGTTAGACAATGCCCTCCATAATATTTGGGACAAAAACAGTTTTTCTTTGATTTACCCCTCTGTCCACAATTTAATATTACAAATCAAAATTCAGACATGATTAAAGTGCACATTGCAGACTTTCATTTACATATATTTGTATTTGATCTCATCATGTGGAAATGACAACACTTTTTATACATGGTGCCCTCATTTCAGGAGACCATAATATTTGGGACATACAGTCATATGAAAAAGTTTGGGAATCCCTCTTAATTCTTTGGATTTCTGTTTATCATTGGCTGACATTTCAAAGTAGCAACTTCCTTTTAATATATGACATGCCTTATGGAAACAGTAGTATTTCAGCAGTTAATTATTGGATTAACAGAAAATACGCAATATGCATTGTCACGCTTGGGTCACAGATTTGCACAGAAACAGAAGAGGTTGTAGAGACAGGAACTTTATTCAAACACTGCAAACAAACATGTCTCTTTCAAAAGTATAAATGTGCTCCTTGACAGGACAGAGATGACAGTTACATCTCACAATTGAAAGAATTCAAACATATCCTCCACTTCAAAGGAATGTGCGTCAGGAGCAGGGAATGTCTGAGAGAGAGAGAGAGAGAAGCAATCAATCAAAAACAGACAGGTGCTGTTCAGGCTTTTAAGTACGTTGAGTACTGCGCGGAAAGTATATCGTGCAACAGAGCAGCCACAAGTAAGGGAGAAATGTGAAGGTTGCATGTCAGTGTTTTTATAAGGGGTTTTCTGAGGAGCGTCCATATCCTCGAGGGGTGCGATCAGCCCCCCAGCTCACAGCATCAGAACAAAATTAGACAGGTGCATACATTTGGGCACCCCAACAGAGCTATTACATCAATACTTAGTTAAGCCTCCTTTTGCAAATATAACAGACGTCTCTAGACGCCTCCTATAGAACTTTGATGAGTGTCCGGATTCTGGATGGAGGTGTTTTTGACCATTCTTCCATATAAAATCTTTCCAGTTCAGTTAAATTTGATGGCTGCCAAGCATGGACAGCCTGCTTCAAATCATCCCATAGATTTTCGATGATATTCAAGTCAGGGGACTGTGACGGCCATTCCAGAATATTGTACTTCTCCCTCTGTGTGAATGCCTTTGTAGATTTCAAAGTGTTTTGGGTCATTGTCTTATTGGAATATCCAACCCCTGCGTAACTTCAACTTTGTGACTGATGCTTGAACATTATCCTGAATAATTTGTTGATATTGGGTTGAATTCATCCAACCTTCATCTTTAACAAGGGCCCCAGTCCCTGAACTAGCCACACAGCCCCACAGCATGATGGGACTTCCACCAAATTTGACAGTAGGTAGCAGGTATTTTTCTTGGAATGCAGTGTTCTTCTTCCGCCATGTAAAGCGCTTCTTCTTATGACCAAATAACTCAATTTTTGTCTCATCAGTCCAAAGCACTTTGTTCCAAAATGAATCTGGCTTGTCTAAATGAGCATTTGCATACAACAAGCGACTCTGTTTGTGGCGTGAGTGAAGAAAGGGCTTCTTTCTCATCACCCTGCCATACAGATGTTCTTTGAGCAAATTGTGCTGAATTGTAGAACGATGTACAGATACACCATCTGCACCAAGATGTTCTTGCAGGTCTTTGGAGGTAATCTGTGGGATGTCTGTAACCAATCTCACAATCCTGCGCATATGCCGCTCCTGTATTTTTCTTGGCCTGCCAGACCTGGGTTTAACAGCAACTGTGCCCATGGCCTTCCATTTCCTGATTACATTCCTTACAGTTGAAACTAACAGTTTAAACTTCTGAGATAGCTTTTTGTAGTCTTCCCCTAAACCAGGAGACTGAACAATCTTTGTTTTCAGATCTTTTGAGAGTTGCTTTGAGGATCCCATGCTGTCTGTCACTCTTCAGAGGAGAGTCAAAGGGAAGCACAACTTGCAATTCACCACCTTAAATACCTTTTCTCATGATTGGACACACCTGTCTATGAAGTTCAATGCTTAATGAGCTAATCCAGCCAGTTTGGTGTCGCAAGTAATCAGCATTGAGCAGTGACATGCATTCAAATCAGAAAAATTACAAGGGTACCCAAATTTTTGCACAGGCAGTTTTTCACATTTGATTTAATTTCATACAACTAAATACTGCTTCACTAAAAATCTTTGTTCGGAAAACACCCCAGTACTCTGATGTTCCTAGGAAATGAAAGACATGACACTGTAATCTTTTTTGCTGAATGTAAAGTAAATTATTATGCAGGCTGAGAGGGGTTCCCAAACTTTTTCATATGACTGCAGCAATGGTAGGTACTGTATATTGCTTGGCACTATATTTCAATATTGCATTTTCTGTTTTGATTATTTTATATTCATATTACATTTGTAGTTATTGTATAGAGTACTGACCTCTTACGGTGAAGTACTATTAATAACAATAAATTTGATTGAAAATTACTTTACATACAGAGAGGGAAGAGCAGTGAACTTTCTGAAATGGTGTGTGCAAAAACCACAGCACACCTAAAGTACCCAGCACACGACTTGATATTCTACAGATTTTCAGTTGTAGAATTCATGTACATAATCTTAGAGAAGTTGGGGCAAATTGTGGCACACTCCCATGACTCACAGTCATGTAGTTTGTCATACCTAGTGACTCAGTCTGGTCAGTGTCTCATCCCAGCTAAATCAAGCAGGTTTTGATTTGGTGTTTAAACATTGGAGACGGCCTGTGCGAATGAGAGTTGACAACAAATATGCACTCAGCCAGAACAATGCATAGAAGTTTGCATTGCCCCATACAGAAACATAACACTGAGAGTTAAAATCAGACAATATTGTGACGTCCCGTTGAATAAACACACTCAGGAGCCGCTTGTCCGGGGAAGTCTTAATATATATAATATATATATTACGGTCTTGGCCATGGGGACTCCTCCAAAATTAAAAAGACAAATCACCTTCGTCCTATCTACCTCTCTTAAAACATTTTACTTCCTTTTTCCACCTGATGCTGTTCTCCTCTTTTCTCCAGCCCCTCCAACTACCACTTCCGACCACCACCTCCCCTTTTTATTACGCACCTTTAATTAACCCGGATCCCTGACACTCATTTCTCTCTAGGGAGGTGCCCCCAGCCCTTACAAAGTGTTCCCCCAAGACTCCAACCCAACAGTGCTTCCATTCCCTACAGCCCATGCAATGGCAAGACACGTCACACTGCCCCCTCCTCAGCTCCTCGTCCCCAAGGAAGCACATAATCAGCTGTCTTCACCGGCGTGGGCGTCTGTTAGTGGAGTCAGGCCGGGCAAGTGGTGTAACACCTGAGCCAGGATTTGTGGAAGGATGTTGTGGCAGTCCTGGGTGCAGGTTGTAAAGGAGTACAACCTCTGTAGCTGGCCAGACGGTCCTGATGCAAAAACACTCTCCTGCCCGGAGGTGGTAACTGGACCCAGTAAACAACCTCCCCCACCCGTTCCAACACTTGACAGGGCCCCACCCAAGGACTGTCCAGCTTTGGAGAACGTCCCTTCTGTCTTTATGTACCATACACCCAAACTTGATCAGCTGCTTGAAAAGGCTGCCCCCGAACCCTAATGTCATAGTGGCGCTTCTGCTTCTCTGCTGCTACTCTTATCCGGCCCCTTGCAAAGTTATGTGCCACCTCCAATCGATCCTGCAACTTGCGAGCATAGTCAGGGCCTGGAGGTTCAGCTGGGGTGTCAGGGGGAACACCATATACAAGTGCAGACGGTGTTCGCAACTCTCATCCCAGCATTAATAAAGCAGGGGTGCATCCAGAGGATTCCTGCACAGCAGATCGGCAGGCCATCACAACCAGAGCCAGTCCTTTTGGTCTTTAGAGGTGGTAACAGCCAGCTGTGTGGTCAGAGTCTGGAAAAACCGCTCGGCTAGCCCATCACTCTGGGGGTGTAGGGGTGTGGTTTGGGTTTTCTGGATGCCAAGCCTCTCACATACTTTTTGAAAGACCTGGCTTTTAAAGTTTCTCCCTTGGTCTGAATGCAGTTTGACAGGCATCCCAAACTGACTAAAGAAACCTGCAATTAGAGCTTCAGCAACAGTCTCAGCTTCTTGATTAGGCAGTGCACAGGCCTCGGGCCACTTGGTAAAATAGTCCATTGCAACTAAAACAAACCGATTCCCCATAGCTGAGCAGGGAAATGGCCCAAGAATGTCAGTTGCCACCCGTTACATTGGAGCCCCTACCTGATACTGTTGTAGTGGGGCAGTAGACCTTCCTTGGGGTCCTTTCCTGGCTGTGCATAAATCACACCTGCAGCCGTGGTCTTCTACATCGCGCCTACACTGTCCCCAATAAAATGCCTGCCTCACCCGCCTGAAGGTCTTGGTGACTCCAAAATGATCAACTCCAAGCGTTCCATGCATGTTCCTCATGATCTCTACACGCAGCTGTTGGGGTACAACGACCTGCCACCAGTTGCAGGGTCCCTCCATTGTCGCTTCAATACCCCCTCTTCCACAACCAAGCTGTCCCACTGGGACCAAAGACTCTTAACTGCAGGTGACTCAAGTGCCACTTCCTCCCAGCAAGGACAATGTTGTTCCTCTTTCCAGTGGAGAACCTTCTTGACCTCAGGGTCACATTCCTGACTGATTCGCCATTCTTGAACACAACCTGGCACTGAAAGAGCTTGGCACTGAAGCTTATCAGGATCCTCACAGCTTTGATCTTGATGCTCCCTTTTCTCACAATAGGCGCACCCCTGATCTGCGCAGGGTCATCGAGATAGAGCATCTGCATTTTCGTGTTGCTCTCCAGGTCGATGCTCTACTTGAAAGTGTTAAGTCTGAAGCTCCTCCAACCAACGAGCAATCTGACCCTCAGGTTCTCGAAAAGTAACCACTGGAGAGCACATGATCAGTGCGGACTACAAAAGAGAGGCCACACAGGTAGTGCTTGAAGTGACGAACAGATTCTACCAGGGCGAGGAGTTCCCTCCGAGTCACACAATAATTCCTCTCAGCTTATTCTGAGAGCGCGGCTATAGTAAGCCACCACACACTCTCCCTCTGGGTGCTGTTGTGACAGCACAGCCCTTAAGCCCACATCACTGGCATCGGTGTCAAGGAGGAATGGCAGGTCAATATTGGGTGAAGCCAAGATCGGTGCACCACAAAGGGCTTCTTTCAATTTACAGAAGGCGACTTATTGGTCCCCTCCCCACTGGAATGCTTCATCTGGGCTCAATAAACGATGCAAGGGTGCAGCAATAGTGGCAAATTCAGGTACAAATCACCTATAGTAAGAGGCCAGTCCAAGAAATTCCCAAATCTGCCTTCGATCCTGTGGCTCTGGCCACTCTTGCACAACAGACACCTTATCTTTCTCTGTGGTGACACCTCTTTGACTCACACGGTGACCCAGAAATGATACTTCTCTCCGGAGAAGATGGCACTTATCAAGATGAAGTTTAAGTTTGGCCACACAAAGCTTCTGCAGAACCTCCCTCAAGGACTATAGAGCCTCCTGGAATGTCTTGCCATGAACCAGTAAATCATCCATGTAGACAAGGCATTGAGTACCAGACATATCTGCCAATACCTTATCCATTAACCGTTCAAAGGTAGCTGGAGCATTGCAAAGACCAAAAGGCATAACTCAGAACTGCCAGGGTCCCTTTCCTGCGGAGAATGCAGTCTTAGGTCAAGCTTCAGGTGTTAGCTGTACCTGCCAGTAGCCACTGCGCAGGTCTAGTGATGAAAACCAGGCTGATCCTGCCACCAAATCCAGGGACTCATCGATGCGAGGCAATGGATAGGAGTCCTTGATGGTTACAGCATTTACCCGCTGGTAATCAACACAAAAACACCACTTGCCATCCTTCTTGGGGACAAGGGCCACAGGAGAAACCCAGGGAGACTCAGAGAGTTCGATAATCCCGGCCTGTCTCATTTCCTGCAGAATGTTCTCAGCTGCTGTCTGCTTAGCTAGTGGCATACAGCGGGGCTCTGTTTGATAGGGGAAGCACTCCCAGTATTGATGTCATGCTGCACAAGAGGAGTCTGGCCAACATCATCTGCAGAGGTAGCAAAACGGTCCCTAAAGTCATGTAACAACTGCCAGAGCTGGCGCTGTTGCTTGGGTGTCAACCCTTTCATGTTGGCATTCCAAACAGTGCGGACAACCTTCATTGCTGGTACCGGTTGAGTGATGTTAGTGGGAATAGGCACATGTTCTTCCTGGGGAGCCACCACTGGTGGTTCCTTTCCGCCTTGGTGGTGCCCTAACAAGGGGAGTGTCCCAATGCCTTGAAGATACAGAGTCCCCATTCGAAGATCTATTCGCGCTCCAGCTGCTTGAAAGAAATCAAGTCCCAAGATACAGGAGTTATTGATATTAGCCACCCAGACATCCTGCACCCACTGCTTCTCAGCAATACAAATGTCTACTTGTGCTCTGCCTAACATGGGAGTCATCTCACCTGTAGCTGTCATCAACTTAGTAGAATTGGCTGTACATAGGACCGCCACATCCAACATGTCAAGATGGATAATAAACGCAGTTGACCCTGTATCCACCAGTGCCTTGCATACATGGCCGCCAATCAAAACTGAAAGGTGACAGTAATCTTCCTTACCCAACTGACCAACCGGGACTGTTCTTGGGGCCAGCGTTGTCCCTCCTACACTGGTCCCATGTCATTTTCCGGCACAATGGTTACTTGGGAATCCTCTTGTTTAGCCCTACTGGGGCAGTCATGCTGCAAGTGTCCATGTTGTCCACAGTACCAGCAGCGGAGTGGGCGCATTAGGCATGAAGGATTCCTGAATTTCTGTACGGTAGTCACTGGAGCCACCGCCTCTTGTTCTACATCTATGGCCTTAGTTTGGTGGATAGTTTCCTGTCTCCTCACCTTGGTTGACCCTGCTGATGCAAGAGGTGCTTGGCTGTAACCCTCTTTAAGGATTTGTTCTGCCTCCTTGACTGCAGACAAAGCTTGTTCCAAGGTCTCAGGCTTAGCGAAACGGACCTGCTGTCGGAGATATGGTGGGCTCAAACCCCGCAGAAAGGCCTCCTTAGTCAACTCTGCCTGCACTGATCTGCCAAAATGAGGATAACCCCGTCACACCAGAGACTGTACATCCGCTGCAAATGCCCCCAGGGCCTCAGTTGTCCTGTGAACCATTTTCTTGAGCTGTTGT